>NC_133133.1:171209912-171520140 GCF_048418815.1 Hemitrygon akajei
CTTCTGCCTGGTTAGCAAAGCCCAGAGTAACACAAGGAGGCAGAATAACTTTAACTGGGGATAACACTCAACGCCAAGCTTAGTGGCTATCAAGTGTGTTAGTAACATTGTCCATTTGTGAATGACTTTAACATTATTGAAAAATTAAAACAATAAAAACACTTGCAAAAATATGTTTAATGTAACTGAATTGACTTCTGTTTACTGCCACTTCTTCCTATTCACTTCCGCATGCACTGAATTTGCACATGTGCTAACCAGGTACATACTCGGTGATCAGGGATAAATGATGAAGACCATACTACTCCTTTGAACACAATGAAGAGCTCACAATGCAGTCACTTAACTGGAGCACAAGGCTACACTTCAAATCTGTGCTCCAGTCACAACCTTACATTTTGGTAATTTCACCAATGTTTGGAATCTGTATCATGTTTCAGATAGATGACTGGCCATGAGCTGATTAAACTGGTCTTTAGATTAAGTCCACTTAATTGTTTCTTATGCCTAAATAAGCATTGCAGATAGCTTTTTCATTAACACGGTAGAACATGTTTTAAGCCAGTGTTAAAGTTCAATGATACATAGGCAAATCATGGCACTCTATAGCATTAGACATAATCAGAATACTCTCAATTCAGATGAAGTCCAATAGGGTTCTCTTAGTATCAAAGGGCAAGTTTCACCCACAACACCAATGTAAAGTAGACTTCAATCAAACCTACATTGTTTTAGGGTACCATTAATACAGATAATCAGTGTTTTCCTATATAAGATAGATAGATAGATAGATACTTTATTCATCCCCATGGGGAAATTCAACTTTTTTTTCCAATGTCCCATACACTTGTTGTAGCAAAACTACTTACATACAATACCTAACTCAGTAAAAAAAATATGATATGCATCTAAATCACTATCTCAAAAAGCATTAATAATAGCTTTTAAAAAGTTCTTAAGTCCTGGCGGTAGAATTGTAAAGCCTAATGGCATTGGGGAGTATTGACCTCTTCATCCTGTCTGAGGAGCATTGCATCGATAGTAACCTGTCGCTGAAACTGCTTCTCTGTCTCTGGATGGTGCTATGTAGAGGATGTTCAGAGTTATCCATAATTGACCGTAGCCTACTCAGCGCCCTTCGCTCAGCTACCGATGTTAAACTCTCCAGTACTTTGCCCACGACAGAGCCCGCCTTCCTTACCAGCTTATTAAGACGTGAGGCGTCCCTCTTCTTAATGCTTCCTCCCCAACACGCCACCACAAAGAAGAGGGCGCTCTCCACAACTGACCTATAGAACATCTTCAGCATCTCACTACAGACATTAAATGACGCCAACCTTCTTAGGAAGTACAGTCGACTCTGTGCCTTCCTGCACAAGGCATCTGTGTTGGCAGTCCAGTCTAGCTTCTCGTCTAACTGTACTCCCAGATACTTGTAGGTCTTAACCTGCTCCACACATTCTCCATTAATGATCACTGGCTCCATATGAGGCCTAGATCTCCTAAAGTCCACCACCATCTCCTTGGTCTTGGTGATATTGAGACGCAGGTAGTTTGAGTTGCACCATATCACAAAGTCCTGTATCAGTTTCCTATACTCCTCCTCCTGTCCATTCCTGACACACCCCACTATGGCCGTGTCATCAGCGAACTTCTGCACATGGCAGGACTCCGAGTTATATTGGAAGTCTGATGTGTACAGGGTGAACAGGACCGGAGAGAGTACGGTTCCCTGCGGCGCTCCTGTGCTGCTGACCACCGTGTCAGACCTACAGTCTCCCAACCGCACATACTGAGGTCTATCTGTCAAGTAGTCCACTATCCAATCCACCATGTGAGAGTCCACTCCCATCTCCGTTAGTTTGTGCCTTAAGATCTTGGGCTGGATGGTGTTAAAGGCACTAGAGAAAAGTTACTACACTTCAAAAAGTAATATAGAACTAACTTTTCTGTTTAAGTAAATAGAAACATTATTTCTATAAATCAATACACTATGCCTATACACTGGTAACCAGTTGCAGGGTGAATCTTTGTGGTAAAAGTAATCCAGCTGGGTAACTGATTGCTGAGATAATCAAAGGGCGAACTCAATTTCATTGCCAAATGAAAAAAAAATGGTATTAAACTGGAAGTTCCAAAATGAGCTGACTAATTTGTGGACATTGGCAAAAAGTACAACTTTGGCATTCTGGTCACTTTCTCTTCTTAAGCAATCATTATTGGAGAGAGAAAAAGGACAGAGTAACAATGTGGATGAGTCAAAACATTACATCATTTCATTAAGGTATTTACTGGTGAGACAGAACATGACAGTGGATGGTGACAGAAGCAGTAAGGGCTTATTTGTTTGTTATGTGCCATGTCATATTGCCTGAATTTTGCTGCACAAGTGGTTTGCCATTCTAACACAGGATTGGTGACCCCAGCCACTATCAATACTCTTCAGAGATTGTCTGCTTGGCGTTAGTGATCGCATAACCAGGATTTGTGATATGCACCTGCTCCTCGTACGACCATCCACTATATGCCCCCATGGCTTCACATGACCCTGATCCAGGAGGGGGTGCTAAGCAGGTGATACACCTTGCCAAAGGGTGATCTACAGGCTAGCGGAGGGAAGAAGGTCACCTCCACCCCACCACCCCGAGACCATGACTGCCTCTATCATGATACAGCACACAATGAGACAAAGGAACGTAATATAACAGGGGCTATATTAGTCAAATCACGAGAGGATAAAGCCTCAGAATTAAAGGGAATTACACCAAAGCAGTGTAAAAGAAAACAGAGAAAAAAAAAATCGCAATAGAAGGGATACTATACCTATTTAATAATTTGTTTAAAAAATGTCTAGTGTCAGAGGACTGGGTGAGGTAAAGAAACAAAACAACCTTGAAGCACAAATATAATACTAAATGTTGCCTCACAGGCATGGACAGACAGGTGACAAGTGCTGCACTTGCCCCTACACCTCTTCCCTCACTACTATTCAAGGCCACAAAACAATCTTTCCAGTTGCGGCAACACTACACCTATGTCTTTTGGGCCACCGTTTGTACCCAGTCCACCCAAAGCAGCCTCCTCTACAGTGAGAACTGTCGTAGATTGGGTGACTGCATCTTTGCGCACATTCGCTCTGTTTACTGCAAAATGCAGGCTCACCCATTTCAATTCAAATTACCATTCCTATTCTGACACGTCCATGGCTTTCTCTATTGCCACGATGATATCCTACTCATTTTGGAGGAGCAACACCTCATATTCCATCTGGTAGGCTTCAATCGGATGGCATGAATATCAATTTCTCTAGCTTCCAGTAACGTCTCCCTCCTCCCTATTTTCTTTTCATTTTCCCATTCTGGTTTTCCCTCACCCCTTCTCTTTTCCACACCTGTCCATCTCCTCCCACTGATAATCACTTTCTTTCCCTTTCTGCCATAACCTAATGTTCTCTCCCATTAGATTGTTTCCCTCTTCAGCTCCTTACTTCTTTCACCTATGATCTCCTAGCTTCTTATCAGACAAGTTCTTAGCATACAGCTTTGACCAGCTGCCAATCCAGACAGTGGAAGTTTGGAGAGGAGGGGACTTCAGTCAGGTCTACCACCCAAGGATAAAAGGCAGGAGTGGTTTCCAGCTACATAACAGAGCTTTGACCAGCAGCCTCTGTGACCCAGGAAGGGAAGGGGGAAGAGGCATACTGTGGTGGTGGTAGGGAATTCGTTAGTTAGGGAAACGGACAGGACGATCTGTGGACGAGAACACGATACCTGGATGGTACGTTGCCTCCCAGGTGCCAGGGTCCGGGATATCTCAGATTGAGTCCTCAGCACTATTAAGTGGGAGGGTGAACATGGGTAGGACAAGTGACGAGATTCTGCATCAGGAATTCAGGGAGATAGGTGATAAGTGAAAGGGCAGGACCTCCAGGGTTGTGATCTCAGGATTGCTACCTCTGCTAGGTGCTAGTGAGATTAGGAAGGTAATACAGTTTAATACGTGGCTAAGGGAGGGCATAAGATTTTTGGGACCATGGGGCTCTCTTCCAGGGAAGGTGGGACCTGTACAGAAAGGAAGGTTTGCATCTGAACTGGAAGGGGATTAATATCCTAGTAGGAAGCTTTGTTAATGCTGCATGGTGGGGTTAAAAACAGAGATGCAGGGGGATGGGAGCTGCAGTGCCAGGACAGTTTGTGGAGGCAGGTGTTGGTAAGACCTCAGACAAAGTTAGGAATCAAAATGTTGAGGAAGATGTGAAAAAAATCAAAAAGGGTGCTACAGGAGAGAAGGTGTTGTATCCGAATGCTCGCAGTATACAGAATAAGGTAAATGAACTTGCAGCCAGTTGCAGATTGGCAGGTATGATGTTGTAGGCATTATGGAATCATAGCTGAAAGCTTAGTGTTCAAGGATATACACTGTATCGAAAGGATAAGCAGGCAGGCAGAGAGGGCAGAGTTGCTCTGTTGGTAAAAAAAAATGAAATCAAATCATAAGAAAGAAATGACTTAGGATTGGAAGATGCTAAATCATTGTGGATAGAGTTAAGGAACTGCAAGGGTAAAAAGACACTGATGGAAGTTGTACACAGTCCCCCAAACAGTAGCAAGGATCCAGCCTACAATTTACAACAGGAGATAGAATGTGCATGCCAAAACAGCAATGTTACAGTAGTTATGGAGGACTTCAATATGCAGGTAAGATTGGGAAAATCAGGTTGGTGCTGGATTACAGGAGGCGGAATTTCTAGAGTGCCTACGAGATAGCTTTATAGAGCAGCTTGTGGTTGAGCACACTAGAAGATCAACTACTCTGGATTTGGTGCTGTGCAGTGAACCAGAAGAGATTAGAGAGCTTAAGGTAAAAGAAACTTTAGAGAAAAGTGATCATAATATGATCGAATTGACCCTGAAATTTGAGAAGCAGAAGTTAAAGTTAGATGTATTGGTATTACAGTAGAGTAAACGGAATTACAGAGGCATGAGAGAGAGGACTTGGCCAGAAATAATTGGAAAAGAACACTGGCAGGGATGATGGTAGAGCAGCAATGGCTGGAATTTCTGGAAGCAAAATATCCAGGAGGCACAGGATATATACATCGATATATACATCGCAAAGAGGAAGTAAAGGAAAAATGACACAATAATAGCTAACAAAAGTAGTCAAAACCAACATAAAAACCAAAAAGAGAGCATATAATAGTGCAAAAATTAGTGGGAAGTTAAAGGATTGGGAAGCTTTTAAAAAACAACAAAAGGCAACTAAAAAAGTCATTAAGGTAAATATGGAATATGAAAGCAAGCTAGCCAATAATATTAAAAATGATACCAAAAATTACTTCAGATATATAACGTATAAAAGAGAGGTGAGAGTGGATATTGGACTGCTGGAAAATGACACTGAAGAAGTAGTAATGGGAGACAACGAAATAACAGATGGGCTAAATAAGTATTTTGCCTGTGGAAGACACTGGCAATATGGTGGAAGTTTCAGGGGTCATGAAGTGTGTGAAGTTACCATTACTACAGAGAAGTTTCTCTGGAAACTGAAAGATCTGAAGGTAGATAAGTCACCTGGACCAGATGGTGTACACCCTAGGGTTCTGAAAGAGGTGGCTGAAGATATTGTGGAGGCATTAGTAATGATCTTTCAAGAATCATAAGATTGCAAATGGAAAATTGCAAATGTCACTCCACTCTTCAAGAAGAGAGAGAGGTAGAAGGAAAGAAACTATAGGCTAGTTAGTCTGACCTCAGCGGTGAGAAGATGTTGGAGTATTATTAAGGATGAGGTCTCAGGGTACTTGGAGGCACATGATAAAATAGGCCATAGTCAGCATGGTTTCCTCAAGGGAAAACCTTGCCTAACAAATTTGTTGGATTTCCTTGAAGTAGCAACAAGCAAGATAGACAAAGGACAATTGGTTGATGTAGCATACTTAGCTTTTCAGAAGGTCTTTGACAAGGTGCCACACATGAGGCAGCTTAGCAAGCTACATGCCCATGGTATTACAGGAAATATACTAGCATGGATAAAGCAGTGGCTGATTGGCAGCAGGCAAAGAGTGGGAATAAAAGGAGCCTTTTCTGACTGGCTGCTGGTGACTAGTGCTATTCCACAGAGGTTTTGTGTTGGGACAAATTCTTTTTACACTATATGTCAATGATTTGGATGACAGATATGATGGTTTTGGTGCAAAGTTTGCAGATAATATAAACAAAGCTGGAGGGGCAAGTAGTTTTGAGGAAGTAAAGAGGCTGAAAAAAAACTTGAACAGATTAGGAGAATGGACAAAGTATTGGAAGATGGAATACAGTATCAAGGAGAGTATCCTCATGCACTTTGTGGAAGAATGCAAGGGTTGACCATTTTCTACATGAAGAGAAAATACAAAAAACTGAGACACAAAGGGACCTGGAAGTCCTTGTGCAGGATTCTCTAAAGCTTAATTTGTAGGTTGGGTCTGTGGTGAGGAAGGGAAATGCAATGTTAGCAATCATTTCAAGGGGACTAGAATATAAAAGCAAGGATGTAATGTTGAAACTTTATAAAGCACTAGTGAGGTCTCATTTGGGAGTACTGTGAGCAGTTTTGGGCCCCTTATCTTGGAAAGAAAGGGCTGAAACTGGAGAGTTCAAAGGAGATTCACGAAAATTATTCCAGGATTGAATGGCTTGTCAATAGGAAGAGAGTGTTGCGCTTTGGATTACCAGCATCTGCAGAATCTCCACGTTTATGATTTGCTATACCCTATTTCTGCTATCAATATCTATATTCCAATACTTAACACTCAATAATCTTCATTCAAACAGATTTATCTGGCTGTTTGTCATGTATAAACTTGCTTTATTGTGTCTCTTATACTACAAGGATGTCTACATTAATGTAATAAGAAAAGTATAATATGTTATTGGCTTTAAATAGTTTGAAATGTCCTGAAAAGTGCTTTGAAAGTGCCAATTAAAGACAAGTTTTATTAATTTTTCTAAAGCGTAACCAAAAGTATTTAGCATCTTCAAATTTTACATTCTGGGTCACAAAGTGAGATCTTCGCTGCTTTACTTTATCAGTGTTATGGCAGAGACCAGAGATTTTGTGAATGAGGTGACAATAATCTGCTCAATTAGTTCTTTGTAGACCTATATATATGTTACCAAATGAATAAACATCCTAGCAAACCAACATGAAGAACTTCATGGTGGTCCCAAACTAATGGAATTATAAATATTCAAATTCTAGCTAAAATTAAAAGCCTCTTTTATGGCAAACTCTGGCAAGGATTTGATGTTATTAACAGACTTAAAAGTTCAAAAGAATTGCTATAATTGGTCCTAGCTTCTCACACTTGAGGGAGTCGAGCAAAAATAAAAACAAGCAGCTTTTCCTAAAGTGGCTCCTTCTATAAAAATCACTTTCATACACAGGAGATGATCAGACCCCAGATACAAGTCCTCGTAATTAAAGTGTGTGCTGATACCAAAAAGAATTATATCCTAAAAGTGATAAAAATTGAAACAAGAGTACAGCTATAATAATAAATAAATATAAATATATATATATATATATATTTTTATTTTTTTTATTTTATTTTTTTTTAAAGGGCAGCACAACACTTTACAGTACCAGCGACACGGGTTCAATTCCCTCTGCTGCCTGTGAGGAGTTGTTACATTCTTCCTTTGAACACACAGGTTTTCTCCTAGATGCTCCAGTTTCCTTCCACAGTCCAAAGACATGCCGGTTGGTAAGTTAATTGGTCACTGTAAATTGTCCTGTGAATAGGCTAAGATTAAATCGGGGGATTGCTGGGTGGTGCAGTTCATAAGGCCGGAAGGACCTACTCCACGCTGTATCTCAATAAATAAACAAATAAATCCTTACATTCTTTGTCTCTGTATTTATTAATATTAAGAACGGAAACCTGCACAACCACAAAATATACCCCAAAAAACAAAACTGCAGCATGGTACAGTACAGGCCAGATGATTAACAGACGGAATAATATGTAGCTACAGCTCGGAACTTATTGATAACACAGGAAGTGTACTTGAACAGGTTTGGAAAATAAATACAAAGGAAGGCTCAAGAAAAAATGTTGCTCTGTTGTAACATCTAAGGGCCATTAAATTCTTCCAATATTTTAATACTTTATTCTTCTGAAACTTAATTTACAATATGCATATTTGTAATATTATTATTAGAAAGCTGGATGAGTGCTTTTGCACAGGCATACAAGCTCATGTTTAAATTTTAACATGCTTATCTACAATTCTACAGGTTCAAAGTTGAGCTTTTTAACAGGAAAAAAAAGCTGCTAACAATTTACTTACCCAGACTTGGCCATTAATGTTCCCAGTCTCACCCTTAGTGTCATGAATTCAATCATATTTTAAAAGTTTTTCGTCCGATCATTGAATAGCCATTTTAAAGTTTCACTCTGGAAGGGAAAAAGAAAGATTTCAAGCACCGAACAATGGGCAGTGCTTCATAAACACTTCATGAATGCAATTACATATTGCATGCATATTTTCTTGTAGATTTACCCTATTTTTAAATAGCACTAAGATAACGTGCAAAAAGACTTTAATCCTCATAAATGTAGTTTGAAGAATGAGAACAAGGTTTAGAATTAAATTAAAAGAGAATTCTGGTGTTCAAAAAACTCAGTAATTACACTTTCACATTCCATACAGGACAGCACCAAACATGGGTCAAACATAGCTTAGGCAGTGGATCTACAGCTATTTTAATGTGTTTATTCAATGAATAATTAAACTACAACATGTCCTGCAAGTTAGCAAGTTTGATCCTTAAGCTGTTATAACTGAACTAGCTTCCACCATAATACAAATGGCCAAGAAACCCTTCTGCACAGGAAGAAATATTGTCTGTAACTCCCCTTCCCATCACAGTAGAAATCAGTAGATTAGCAAAGGAGTGACTTCATATAGTCAGAATCCACACTGAAAATTACTGAACAGGTTTGAACATTAATAAATAATTTGTAAAGGAAAATCCCTGATCCCTATGAAATGGTGTTCCAATGTCTTTGGAAAAGGGGATGAGGAAAACCAAAACTCCTCCATCCTGGCCAATATCTTGAACCAATGATACAAACGTTTGTAAATGCAGGAGGCATAAACATGGTCTTCCTGTTTAGCATAACCAACATGTTTTCAGTAGACGAGAGACTGGAAAATTTTCCTTGTGTTGTGCACTACCATCCAGGAAAACGTCTTGCAATAGAAAAGTCATAGAAAAGTACAGTACTGAAACAGTCCTTTTAGCCCATCTAATCTATGCCAAACCATTTAAACTATCCAGTCCTATCGACTTGTATGAGGATCATACCATCCGGGTACCTCTCCAAACTTCTCTTAAATTATTAAATCAAGCTCACATACACCACTTGGCTGGCAACTCATTCCACACTCTCATGACCCTCCGAATGAAGAAGTTTCCCCTCATGTCCCCCTTAAACGTTTCACCTTTCACCCTTAACCCATGATCTCTAGCTGTCGTCCCATTCAGCCTCTGGAAAAAGCCTGCTTGCATTTACCCTATCTCTACCCGTCATAATTCTGTATACCTCCATCAAATCTCCTCTAAGTTTTCTATGTTTCAAAGAATAAAGTCCTAACCTATTTAATATTTCTTTATAAATGAGGTCCTCCAGACCCAGCAACATCCTTATAAATTTTCTCAGTACTCTTTCAACCGTATTTACATCTTTCCTATAGGTGGGTGACCAAAACTGAACACAATACTTCAGACTGGGCCTCACCGATGTCTTATAGACTTATTGTGGCTTGGAGGCTTCATGCCTCAATGACCCAGCGAGCTATATATTGACTGGCACCAGGGCCTTGTGAGTTGGCTCGCGGTAGGGTCACCCATGCCAAAAGGGTCAAAGTGTTGAGGCCAGATTGAGGGGTCCACAAATCCTCTAAATTTGGTGGTTCAGCTCAGGGCTAACATCCCTGTTACAAAAAACAGGAATGAAGAATCGTTCTACAACTGTGTGTGATGGTATGTACAGAGAGAGATGGAGAACCTTCACTGCTGTCCTAAATCCCAGCAGTATAATGGGCAGTAAGTAATATATTATCCAACTTCCCATTTCCTGTACTCAATGCTCGATTTATTTAGAATGATCTTAGAATCCATTTTGAAAATGAAATGTCCTATTTATCACTGTAAAGCACACTAAGTGTATAGAATTATAAACCAATAAACTCTTCAATTTTATATACTATGCACCATTTTGCCATTAAACTTCACCTTCTATATTAACTAGCATTTCCAGAACTAACACAAATCCCCATATTCACAGGCTGAACAGGAAAATACAGATTACTTGAGCTGGGTACAAATAGCACCGAACAATAAACAAGTCAAAGAAATTAAAGTTAATTCATGTTCTAAAATTTCCCATAAAGCTCACAATTTTGGCCTCAGTTTTACTCAGTTTATAACACCATTGTTGTTTTAATTCCTTCAGCAGTTATCTTGAATTAGAAATTGCACTTTATCAATGATCAGGCATCAGATTATTATACAACATAGCCAGATCATTTCATGTGATAAATCTAGAACATTCAACAACTCAAAAAGCATTTTATACAACAGATAAAGAATCTATATTAGACAAAATCACCAACAGCAGGAAAGCTGCTAAGGTCTATTGTCCCAATTTACATGACATAATCTACCACATGCAAGGCACAAGTCAGCTCATTATGAAACACCCTTCACTTTCTTGGACTAAGTCCAACTCTAAATCCTCTCAAGCAGCTCAGTAACATCCAAGACAACAGAGTCTAAGTGATTGACTCCTCATCCACCACCCTAAATATTTGTTCACTCCACCACCAGCGTAAAACCATCCTGTCTACAAGATAGAGCATACCGCAGTTATTTCAACCAGATTATTCTGAGAGCACCTCCCAAAACAACACACACAAAATGCTGAGGAACTCAGCAGGCCAGGCAGCATCTACGGAAAAGAATACAGTTGATGTTTCAGGCTGAGACTCACACCACTATCTTCAGGTTCTCCATATCTGGCTGACTTCTGTGCATTGGAGGTTTGATATTTTCCTTTGAATGGATTCCATGGTTTTCTGGTTTATGGCTGTCTGTGGGAAGGCAAATCTCAGTATTGTATGCTGCATTAATTGATAAATGTACTTAGAATCTTTGGATAAAAATATTAATTAAATCTGATCATTTAACAAGTTTGATGTGAAAAAGGATCAAGTAAACTTACTATGCCAATCCAAATTATTTTATTTTCTTTAGATAGAGGTGTCCCTATTGTATATAATGAATGATCTCATTGACAAATATTTCAAATAAAAAGCAATGAAGTGTTAAAGATACATCAGTAATAACCGGTGGCAGAATAACTGGCCGATCAGTGATCAAAGTGGTTTGTCAAGCAACAGTATTCAAATAAACTACAAGATTTACTCATTTTACTGATTTATTGAAATATAGCAGACAGGAATTTTTCTCTAGTTATGATCGTTTCTTCCCCTACACATCTCCCAGCAAACACACAGCAATTGTTTTTGAATAATTATATATTAAACCACACCTTCCTTCTGGCAAATGTTCCAGGCATAGCTCATTTAAAATTTTGGGCACCTGATCAATCAAAATGGTTGGGGTTATGTACTGAGTTAATCTCCCTCTAAAATGCTTGCAGTAAATCGGATAGTTGTTAGTTCAGACTGAGCTGCTTGGGTAGTTGGACAAAAAAATTAGCAGACATGAAAAAGCAATGCCTTTGTATGTAAATTCATAATATTCACATACTAGCAGCTGACAATGTATTTTTTTTTAAATGAGGGGTATTGATGTCCTGAATAAAGTTGCAGCAACTCTAGTGATCCACGTATACACAGGAACTATAGCTTTTATTAACAATAAATCTCCCAATAAAATCACTGTGAATTTTTTGTGGTATTTCCAATAACTATATTTACCTAGTGTGATAGGACCGATATACTTTAGCAGCTCTTAATACCATTAAATCCCTCTTTCCTTTTGTATTACAAAAGTACAATACCAAAATAAATAGTCGTTGGCGGTAACAAATCCAAGCATTTATCCCTGGACCTTAGGTGAGGTCAGCTGAGAAGATCATTGGGGTCTCTCTTCCTGCCATCACGGACATTTACACTACATGCTGCATCCGCAAAGAAAACAGCATTATGAAGGACCCCATGCACCCCTCATACAATCTCTTCTCCCTCCTGCCATCTGGGAAAAGGCTCTGAAGCATTCGGGCTCTCATGACCAGACTATGTAACAGTTTCTTCCCCCAAGCTATCAGACTCCTCAATACCCGAAGCCTGGACTGACACCTTGCCCTATTGTCCTGTTTATTATTTATTGTAATGCCTGCACTGTTTTTGTGCACTTTATGTAGTCCTGTGTAGGTCTGTAGTCTAGTGTAGCTTTCTCTGTGTTTTTTTTACGTAGTTCAGTCTAGTTTGTGTACTGTGTCATGTAACACCATGGTCCTGAAAAATGTTGTCTCATTTTTACTATGTACTGTACCAGCAGTTATGGTCGAAATGACAATAAAAGTGACTTGACTTGAATAAAAATGAACCAAGACTGGCTTCTCAACCCACTTTTTTCCTAATGTAATCAGACAGAAAACAATGAATTACCATTTTCCTGAAGAAATCATCTTTACATGACAAATATCAAGAGATCTTATTTTTTATGAGAGATCATAGAAAATGGCACGGAGCACTTTACTCCTCAAGGGTCATCGCAGTGCATACCAAGCCTCATACTTAGTTCGAACTTTTTGATACTCCATCTTTTTTGAACTGGTATTTCCCTTTCAAAATAATTTGTCATTTCTACAATATCAAACAGTACCATACCCAACAAACTGAATGACTTCATCCCACACCAAAAATTTCTAAGATTTTAAGACATTGTTTATTAACCTTTTTCTCCTTGGAATAATCTTAAAATAAGTCTCTCACGACATTGATGGAAGCTGCTGAAAATTATCACAATTGTTTTCTGTTAATTTTAATAATTTTTTTCAATCTCTCCAAAGGTAGCCCTTAACATCTTCAACTACAAATAAAACGTGTTCTCAATTTCTCTTTAATTGTAATCTTTCAGTTTTAACAGCATCCTTGTCAAATTATTCTCCATTTCTAAATACTCTTTCCTATGATAGCTGCACAAAAACATCATCTGATTACGCTGTTTTGGGTTCTCAACAAGCACAAATGGCCTGAAACTACTCAAGTGCCTGAAAGCTCAGGTGTGGCAGCCATCAATTCCAAAGAAATTTTACTCAGTTTTTAAAAGAACTACGTTACGTATTTTAGCATTACCTAGACTTATCAATAGTTGCTACTGACTACATTAGACATAAGAGTAAAAAATGTATCATTTTTTACTTTAAATTACTAATGGCCCAAGAGCCACCTTTGGAAGATTGGAAGCACCAATCTCTGCAGTAACTTCTATAATCACATGCTCCCAATCTGAAAAAGACCTGTTAATTCCTGTTTTTCTTTTGTTTTCTGTTCATTAATTATCATGGGATTCACTTTGAATTCTACATACTTTAAACTTCCTGACCAATCCCTGGTGTGGAATCTTTATATACTGCATTCAACTAGTCCTCCCTTATCTATTCGTAGTCACATCCCAATGAATGTCAAGGGATTAGTCAATTTTTCTTTCATATATCCATGCTGACAAGAATTACTGAAACAATGAGAGTACGGTAGTCTAATAGTTCTTGAATAGCACACGAGTTCTTGAATATGAACAGTGTAACTAAGGTAGGTTATATTTAAAAACAAATACATCCCCATCACTCCTAATAAGCTGCTAAAGATATCTTTGAGTGCTCTTCCTGAACAAAAGTCAACTGAAAATAAATACCAATTCATGATTAAATTTGTGATTAAAAATTCATGACTGCTGAACCTCTAGATTTAGTTGCCTGTCAACTTGCATCTACTTGGCTCTTTGTTTCAAAATTAATTACATTGTTGCCCCTGGCTGATTTCTTTTTATCTGAACATTCATTGAATAGTAATCATTTCACCACACCTATAATATGTACCAGAAATCCTATCATTCATTTAAGCCTTGCAGCATTCCATATAAAGCTAAATTTTGGTCTGAAGTAGATGCTGTTCCAGCTTCAGGCAACAAAGCACCTACTGTTTTCCTAATGATGGCCAAATTCTTCAAAAAATATTGGGGGGGAGAGAAGCATGCACAGGGTCACCAACATGTACCGAATTCTACCAATATCAGAACATTTTTCAGCTGCAATCATTCTGTAAGGTTCAAAGGCTTCTGAATGGGCCACATTTTCACAGCCGCATGCTGTCAAAATGTAGCAATCAGGTTATTAATTTGATACAGTCTTTGGCAACAACAATGGAACTGAAATCAGAATAAATCAAACACTCCAGAATACTGCAGCCAGTTGAACAGAGGAAAGGAAATATCCCCCTTCTCTGCTTCTGTTGTGTTTCTGTGTAATTTTCAGCATGGGGGAAGCAATGCTAATCTCAGAAATTTCAATAAGTAGAGCAGTTAGAAAACATGGTCTGACAAACACTCCACCACTGAAGTTCTTTTCCAAAACAGTGATTTAAGTTAAATGATTAAGCACTATGAATATTTTATGTTCAGACATTGTATTAGTAAATATGGACAAAAACTCAAAAGGTATCATGGCAACATTTAAATTCCAGTGAAAATGGTGCTGGTAAATCTATTCAAATACCCTCATAGGCTCATTTAACAAATACAATACAAAGAGCATCTTGAAGCGCCTATTGTTATTTTTCCATTTATGGGGAGCATTGAACTTTGACCTGCTGTCTTGGCTTCAATTGGGAAATGATGACTATTTTAAACCTTGTACAGCAGTACTTTGACAGCAAAAGAGATGTGCTATTAACTCTGAAAATATTGAACTACCCTTGTCTTTCATAGCACCTATAATAATTTCTAAGCAACTCAACAGTGCACTTCTGCAATAGGATTTTGTTGACCAGCCCAGAGGGCTCAGTTTATCCTTCCCTCGGTTGTCTATCCAGACCAAGAGACTATCAAATTTGAAGAGGTTGGTGCTTTTGCAATTCTTGTGAAACATTTTATTTGCCAGATACAAGGTTGCAGTCAGGGGCAACATTTCTGAGACCCAGATCTGTTTCACAGTTGAAGTAGATCTCTCTACCGCTTCTAAAGCGATGCACCACCCCGAATTGGACAGCGAGATGTTCCCTTCAATTAAATGTCAGAACAGTGAGAAAATGAACAAGCTGCTGTAAGAGAGAGGAGATGGAGACCTTTCACCAGGAGATGATATCTGTTCAGGGTATACATCTAGAAAGCCATTCTACCAGCAGTAAGTCAGTTTGGAACAATGTGAAACATGTTCAGGTATCTCTACTATTGTGTAGATTTTCTTAACGTGTACTGGTTATAATATGATTGATGCATTTAAGGAACACCATCTTCATTACCTGGGCCACATTGTTTATAACATGATTGCAATCACGAAAACCTTTAAAATCTATATTTGAAGGCAAGTACACTCTGTTCTGCTATAATGCAACTTTCTAAAACATGGAGTTTCTTTAATGTTACACTTGTATTGTTAAGAGTATCCTTGGAAGTCAACTATTTGTTCTAGCAACGTCAGATTACCACGGCCTTGAACTGTGGTTAAACTCTTTCCAGGTTTGTAATGCACTTACAGGCAGTCCCCGGGTTACGTACGAGTTCCGTTCCTGAGTCCGTCTTTAAGTCGGATTTGTACGTAAGTCGGAACAAGTACATCCAGTATTATTTAGCGTCAGTCAAACGTTTGTCTTAGTATGTAGTATATATTTTACCTTTCTATGCATATAAAACACTTAAGAAACGTATGCATTCCAATAATTAAACCACTGCGTTGCTTAGTAATAATTGTAGCTTTCATTGGGGCAGGGCCTTTCAAATGCTCCATTATTCTCACTTTATCCTTTATTCTTTAAAATTGTTCCGATCATTGACTGACTGTAGCCTAACGCTTTTCCAATGACCGATGGCATTTCACCTCTTTCCAAACGCTTATTATTTCCACTTTCTTTTCAATCGCGATCGCTTCCCATCAATGGAACAGAAACACTGTGGGCAGCGGGTTCCAAGCTCTGCCGGCCCCTGAACTGCACCACACTGAGACAGGTTAAATGGGACAAGTGGGGGCTGTGCTGGGTTTGGGTATTTGATCCTCCACAACATTCCACGTGGGAATTTAAACTGGAGGTGGCTGTGTTTTTTTTTACAAGGTCGAGTTGCAAGCTCAAAATCAACCTGGCACAGATGGTACAGGAGTCACTGGATCGACATCAACCCGGCACGGGAGCAGTCTGTCACTGGATCAAACTCGCGAACCTCCGTTCTCCAGCCCAGCACTGATCTCACCGCACCACCAGCCAACTGGAACGGTGGGGGGGGGGTCAGGGTGAATCTTACTAAGAACAATTTAAGCCAAATACAAAGTTAAATACTCAACACAGTGTCAACGGCAACGACTTATAATGGCAGACGGCGTCACTATCTGACTTAAAATGGCGGACGGCGTACTCCTTCCTCGGTTCGTAAATACAAGCTGCCCGTAAGTCAGACGTTGGTAACTCGGGGACTGCCTGTATTTACAAACTCTCTATTCAAAAATCATTATCAGTGATCAACAGGCAAAGCTTTACATGGCTTCCAGTTTATCCAAGATACCAGATGCCAATTACATCACACAAAACTACTTGCAGGCACCATGTCAAACTGAGGATGCATCATAACTGAAAGGGGTTTCGAAGTTCTAAAGTTCAAAGTAAAGTTTATTGGAGTACATATGTGTTACCACATACAACACTAAGATTCTATTTTTGCGAGCATACTTAGCAAATCTATAGATTAGTAACTGTAAACTGAAAACATCAGGAACTATACACTGTGACTGCTAAAGCACCCAAGCAACAGTTGTCGTATGCGCAGTCTCTCCCACCTTAGCTACTAAAACTTGTAACTCCTCCAGATTTGTCATAGGTCTTTTGGTGGCTTCCCTCACTAGTCGCCTTCTTACACAGTCACTTAGTTTTTGAGGACGGCCTACTCTAAGCAGATTAACAGCTGTGCCATATTCTTTCCATTTCTTAAATGATTGATTTAATTGTACTCCAAGGGATATTCAGTGACTTGGAAATTTTCTCGTATCCATCTCCTGACGTGCTTTTCAATAACCTTTTCACTGAATTGCTTGAAGTGTTCTTTTGTCTTCATGGTGTAGTTTTTGCCAGGATACTGACTCATCAACAGCTGGACCTTCCAGATACAGGTGTATTTCAAGTCAAGTCAAGTTGCTTTTTATTGTTATTTCGACCATAAACTGCTGGTACAGTAAAAACAAAACAACGTTCCTCCAGGACCATGGTGCTACATGAAATAACACAAAACTACACTAGACTATGTGAGACAACTCAAGGCTACACTAGACTATGTAAAACAACACAAAAACTACACTAGACTACAGACCTACTCAGAACCACATAAAGCGCACAAAACAGTGCAGGGCAGTACAGTAATTAATTAATTAATAATCAACAAGACAATAGGCACAGTAGAGAACAAATTCCAATATAATAATAAATGATGTAGATGTCAGTCTAGACTCTGGGTGTTGAGGAGTCTGATGGCTTGGGGGAAGAAACTGTTGCACAGTCTGCAATCCATTTTACCGCAAACCATTGAAACACTTTGACTGTACACAGGTGATCTCCATTTAACTAATTGTGAGATTTCTAAAGCCAAGTGGCTGCAGCAGTGATGATTTGGTGTGACATATTAAAGGGGGGGGATGACTAGTTATGGAATCAATTATTTTGTGTTTTCTATTTGTAATTAATTTAATCACTTTGTAGAGATCTGTTTTCACTTAACATGAAAGAGTCATTTTCTGTTGATCAGTGCCAAATAAACCCAAATTAAATCCACTGTGATTCAATGTTGTAAAACAATAAAACTTCCGAGGGGGTGGGGTGAATTCTTTTAATAGGGACTGTAAATAAATAGCAACAAGCATGAAATAACAATATAACAGAGTTCTTAAATGAATGTAATTATCCCCTTATGTTCAAGAGCCTGATGGCTGAGGGGTTGTAACTGTTCTTGAACCTGGTGGTGAGTCCTGAGGTATCTGTACCTTCTACCTGTTGGCATCAGCGAAAAAAGAACATGGCCTGGATGGTGGGGATCTCTGATGATGGATGCTGCTTTTTTATGGTAATATTTCACGTAGATGTGCTCAACGGTTGGGAGGGTTTTACCCATGATGTACTGGGCTGAATCCACTATCTTTTGTGTTCCCATACCAAGCTGTAATACAGCCAGAGGGCACACTTCCTACCACCTATCTGTAGAGGTTTCCAAAGGTTTTCGGTGACACGCTGAACCTCCGCAGACTCCTGAGGAAGTAGAGACACTGTCATGCTTTCTTCACAATTATATCGATATGATGAATCCAGGACAGGTCCTCTGAGATAATGACACCCAGGAATTTAAAGTTGCTGACCTTCTCCACCTCTAATTCTCCAATAACTATTGCTTCATGGACCTCCGGTTTCCCTCTCCAGAAGTCTACAATCAGTTTCTTGGTCTTAATATCATTGAGTGAGAGGTTGTTGTTATTACACCACTCAGCCAAGTGTTCAATCTCCTTTCTGTATTCTGATTCATCACTCCCTTTGTTAAAGCCCACAACAGTGGTGTCATCAGCAAACTTCTATATGGTGTTGGAGCCATACTCACCTACACAGTCATAGGTGTAAAGCAAGTAGAGCAGGGGGGCTAAGCATACATTCCTGCAGTGCTCCTATGCTGATTGAGATTGTGGAGGAGATGTTTCTGCCAATCTGGACTGACTGGGATCTACAAGTGTGGAAATCCAGGATACAATTGCATGATATCCAACCCATGTATGACCACAGACAGTGGATAATCTTAGACAATGCCTGGTATGCTGGCAACAGTCAAGTTGGCTTAATATTGTGACAATGGCATAAACAAGACATCAGAGCCAAGATCAGATTTATCACTGCTGTATGTTATGAAATTTGTTTCCTTTGCTGCAGCAGCACAATGCAATAAATAGGCAATAAATATTGAATAACTATAATATATATAAAAATAAAAACATGGCTTTAGTTACATACATTCTACCCATATAAAAATAAAATAGTTAAATTAAAAAAGTAGTCCAAAAATAGAAATCAAAATAAGAAAGTAGTGAGGTAGTGCTCATGGGTTCAATGTCCATTGAAAAATGGATGGCAGAGGGGAAGAAGCTGTTCCCGAATCATTGAAGGTGGGCCTTCAGGCTTCTATATCTCCTTCCAGATGGGAAGGAGGCACAACCTGGGTGCTGGATCACACAGACTTGCTGACAACATGGCTCAAGAACCAAACGCACAATCCATGAGTAGTATGCATGCAACTAAAATCATGTTATTCCATGAAACATAATAGAACTGATTACTGGCAACAATGTTCTGCTGCTCTGGTGGAGCCCTGTAGAACCATGCCCAACAAAAGCTTTCAAGATGCATGCATGGTATGCTCACAACCCAGCTAACTTCAGTTTTTGCCACACTGTACAATGAGCAGCAAGATAGGGGGAGGAAAATAACAAGGTAGGGAGGACACAACTCAACAGCTCCTTTCCCTCCATATTCTCCTTGAACTCATCCAAGCCCTATATCAAACTTTCCCCTTTGGTTCTATCAGGTGATGAAAATCATTCTCCATGGGCAACAGTGCCAAAGTAAAAGTCAGAAAAACAAATTTACAGGATTTACTTTCTTGTGCCTTTACAAGTTCTAATGCTACCACACAGCAATGTTCCAGTGCTCTTGGCATGGATGATGGCTTACTGGTGACTGCAGTGAATGTACATATTACAGAAAGGATGATAACAATTTGACCTTGCATGACAAAGGTCTGAGCACCCCCTGCCTGGAGTGTAATGACTACTTTCAGAAATCTGAGAATGGAATTGGTCCTTAACGTTAACTTGATTTCCTAACAGGATTGGCAATACACCAAAAGATTTATTGCACACATTTATTCTGTACCTTATTTCATGATGATCCACCATCTGCGATCTCAAGGACAAAATGTGTGATGCTATTTAACCATACCCCCATCATTTCTGCTGGACACTCTTGCCATAGGAAGTTCAGACATTTCAACTAGCTAGAGATAACATGTGAAGGTATGCCTTCATCACTAAGAATTGAGTGAAATTGTGTCTTTTTGAAAGGCCTAGATAGAGTGAATATGAATGATATTTCTTTAGGACCAGAGGACACAGCCTCACAATATAAGGAAGTCCCTTTAGAACAGAAACGAGAAGGAATTTCTTTAGCAAGATGTTGGAAAATCTGTGGAATTTCATTGCCACTGATGGCTGTGAAGGGCAAGTCATTGGGTATATTTAAAGTGAAGGTTGTTAAGTTCTTGATTAGTCAGGGCGTCAAAGGTTACAGGAAGGAGGCAGAAGAATGGGGTTGTGAGGGAACATAGAAATCAGCCGTGATGAAATCGCACAGCAGACTCAATAAGCCTAATGGCCTAATTCTGCTCCTATGTTTCATGGATTAACCTCCTCCTGCTCCTAATTTGTATGCTTCAATGACAATGGAAACACATGAAAATACTGCAGCAAATTAGATTACCGAAAGTTCTTAAAACTCTCTCCACTTTAAAAATTAGGGAAACTGTAAAAGGACATGGGATGTTTAACTTCTAATGCAATTATTTCATTTATTTTATTTCATTATTCCTTTAAATTCCATTTCTTTCAAGTAGTTTTGTGCTATTTCTCACCTAGTCCAAATAGTTGTGCTTGAGAAAAGTATGGTTTTCCTGTTGGCATTAATCAGCTGGTACTAAGAAAGAATGTAATTGCTTTTGGACTTAGAAATTATTTAAATACACTTAAAAGTACCTCTACAAAAACATTAGTAGACATAAGAGTATTTGCATTGTAAAACTATTTCAGATATTTGGTGCAGAGCTGCCGTTTGTCTGTTTTGCACAATGCTGGATTTAAATTCAGACTGCAATTCACCCTTCACTCAGGCCACCAACACAAATCTTCCCCCTCCCCCGCTCCCCCCACCCCAAAGATTAAGTCACCATCGTCTTACACTAGTCTGTAACGATTTTATGTTAGTAATCTTGGTTCCAATGATAGAAAAACATCTTGTAATTGGACTGATGAAAAAGGAATCATTTGAGGCCTCCATCGGTTAGGATCAACAAAGGATGTTGTGTCGTAGCTGTCTACATACACCAAGCCAGGGCAGTACAATATGGAGAGCAAGCTGTTGCCCATGCAGCAGGCTCCCCTCTCCATGCAGCTGAATGGCAGAGACCGATACAGTTTGACACCAGCAGCATCACAGGAGGTGCCAGTCATTGACACCCAGTCACAGCTCTGGGCTTTTCCTTGGAGTTTACTCCCGAAGCCTTCCCCACGAGTGAGTATAGCTGCAAGGAAGCATTGGTTTGAGATCAGAATTTTTCTTCTCCTAGATGAGCTGCCAACCACAGCTGATGAGCCCCATCTGCCTGAAGCAACTGGTTTTAAGGAGCCAGTAATCCGCCTTGTCCCTTCTCCTGTCAGTAGAAACCATTTCATCAGGCTTAGAAGCTAAGCCATTTATGAAGGTCAGGAGCTGGACTTGGTCGTCAGAGGCTATTTGAGCTATTATGTTTTCAAAGTTTTAAGAGAGCAAGTGTTCCTGGGTTATACATACATAGACTACTGGTAGTAATGGCTAGACTTACACAACACAGGAGCAATGTTTGTTTCATTTAATAATTTGCCAAGTAAGATCAATTGTGCCATCTCACAATTTCAGGGATAGCATTCTTCCAGATCAACAAGGGATGTGGTAAAATTTGGAGGGAGATGTTAAGAAAGAGGGAGAATAAAACAGGATTCATGTAAGTGGGTTCTTGGCCAGCAAGGGCCTGCCTAATCAAAGAGCCTGTTTCTGTGCTGGTATATTTATGGGTGGCACTTCTGCCTGCAGCTCATGTGACATGTCATTGGTTTGGGAAGATGATCAAACTCATGAGAACTTGGTAAGATGTAGTCATTTATCCAATGCCAAAGAAATAACAAGTCACATATTTATTGAGACAGGGTTGAGTATTGTGACATAACAGAAATGTACAGGAGTTCCAACACCAGTGACACTACTGGATTATTTTTAAATATTTTGGATAGCTTTTTCACTCCACCTTTTGGTTTTCCCAACTTATCTAAACTGTTATAGAGTAAAGGGTCGCATGGGAACAGTAGAATAATTTTCCTCTGGAAAAGAACCACACTGCTTCCAAATAATCAATCTGTGATTACACTACAGTTTATTCTTAGCAGTAAACACCCCCTTATTCTGCCAATCCAAGATTTGTTAATTATTGGTATGGCCACATGCTGTATCACAGACCACTTCAGGATGAAGACTGCACCTAACTTCAAAAATGTGAACCATGTGACAGTGTGGTTTTATCTCTGATGTTTACGGCCAAAATTCTTGTGGGTATGGTTCCACAATCACCCACATTTATCACTAATTTCAACTGCATCTTTCTTTGCTAAGACAAAGGTAACACATTACTCGGCTCTGATTACACTACTAGCTGTCAAGAATAGAAAAGGTGCTTTTTAAGATTCAATGATTCAAAGTACATTTACTATCAAAGAATGTGTAAATTATACACCTTAAAATTTGTTTGCTTACAGGCAGCCATAGAGCAAGAAACGCCAAGAACCCAATTAAAATAAAATAACCTATGTGCTGAGAGAGGGGAAAAAACACGCACATCATTAAAACAATAGGAGCAAATGACAGCATTCCAAACCAGACTGAGTCCTTAGATCTGCTCCCAGAGCAGCCAGAGTAGGCCCAAGCCTTGATCTCAGTTCATCATATTAGTGGGGCAAAAACGCTGTGGAACTCATAGAGAAGACATCTGCCAGAACAGTACACACCCTTGGCACTGCAGAGAGCGGAACGGACATTGCAGGAGAGTGAGCGAAAGCAGCCCAATCCTCACACTCAGGCTTTCCAGTCTATCTGGACCAGCGTTTAAATTGTCCAAGCACCGGGTAGTGCCTCGTTCTAGGACCTGGACTCCGGCACAGCAACGTGCTTCAGCCACACAGCCCAAGACCATGCATGAACAGTAGTACATGATTTAAACAGTAATACTCAATTTACTGAGGAGATGGACAGGACACTCCAACGTCTGTCACATCAAAATTCTTCAATTTCATACACACAATAAAACTCCGGACATTTTTACAAAATTTATATATCAAAAACTGTTAAAATATATATCAGCATCCACTGAGTTACAACAACCTGGGTGCATGTTTTAATTCTTAGTCTTCTCCTTGATGACAACTCATTTGAGACTTCCAAATCATTTGTCCATGAAGCTAGTGACTAATTAGGCATGACACCAGCTCATTAGACCTCATTTGTAACAATCATTCAAAAGATAAATTGGCCTATTCGGAGTGTGGTAATATCATAAAATCACAGAATATGATGGGAGATAAACATTAGATGTATTTTGTAATGAAGGAGCACCGCTGGTTCTGTAATCAAATGGCTGAATGTTGCCAATCAGTCACTAGGAGAAGACTACTCAAAATTACACAGCCCACTTACAACAATCTGGCGGCAGTGAGTAAAACCCAACTTATAAAGAAAGTGTGCTGTCGGCCTGCCGATCCATTTGAGAGGGGGGAGAATACCATAACCACATGCACACAAGCCCCACTGTAGTTTCTGCCTCACACCCACGTAACCTCCTTTGAGTGTGTGATTAGAAGGGCTGATGCATGATCACACCAAATTCCTTCCTTCAACTCACACATCAAGAGCTTGCCCTCTTGGCTGCATTCTTCCCCTGACAGGCTCGGTAACCTTAGCAACCAAGCACTCCTATTATGACCAGCTGGTCTTTTAAAGCTGTCTATGCTACCATCTGAACTTTTATATCACTTCAAACAAGGCCAAGAGTTTACTTCGACTCCCACGTCACTTTTATTCAAAGTAGAGATGGGGGCCTGGTTTACACTGAGAATGGGTCACAAGTGACACCCAAAGGAAAAGGCTGCATTTCCTTAAACCTTGGGTCAGACATAGTGCCCTGCTACACAGATTTTGCATGCAGTTTTGTTTAGCTTGGATTTGAACTGTTAAGAAAAAAAAGTTGTCAGAATTTGTGATTGTTGGCAAAGCACATTCTCGGCCTGTTCCTCATGGTGAAGCACGCTCTCAAACTAACCTCTCATGAAGCAGCTGCCAGGTTATCCAGAACCTTCCACATTGCTAAAAATGAATTCCAACTGTGTCAGCATTTGAGCACACTTTCAGCAAGACAAACTACAGCTCTGTTGCCTTAAAAAAAAAGGTATAAAAGACGACACATTCATACTACTGAAGCGTAGATGACTGCAGACGCCTAGGTCTCCCTCTGTAAACGAGCCTCAGTTCCAGAAACCAATGTGGCTGTATGATTTCACTGGATGTGAGCCAATTTCATTTATGCAATCCAGCGAACTGGTACTTGCATTCTATGGTCTGGTGTATAAAAATCCCAAAGCCCACTTCGCCATTGGAAACTGTCTCCCCAGTCTGACTGTTAAAGCAGGAATGCAATGAAAGGTGTTTGTTCCCTTGAAGAGAATGTAGTGACAACATGAGGATAAGGCTCTTGAACAACAAGTCTAAACACTTCAGGTATAATTCCTATAACACAAGAATAACTTTTTATGTTAGACTAATTTTAAAAAGGATCTAAAATTATCATTTCGGATTCAGTGCTCCTTCAAATTGCTTAAAAGCAGGGAGGAATCGATCTTTGTAATAGTGCCACAGTAGTGCACCGGTTAGAGCAACGCTGTTACAGCTCGGGGCACTGGCATTCAGAGTTCAATTCCATTCCTGTGGAATGTGTGGCTTTCCTCCAGGTGCTCTGGTTTCCTCCCACAATCCAAAGATGTACCACTTAGTTGGTTAATTGGTCATTGTACATTGTCCCAAGATTAGGTTAGGGTTAAATCGGGGGTTGTCGCAAGTTGCTGGGCAGTGAGGCTCGAAGGGCTGGAAAAACCTACTGTATCTCTAAATAAATAAACATGTATAGTGATGCCGTTGCGTTTAGAACATCGTTCCTATTTTAGACTCAGATTCATTTATCACACGTACATTGAAACACACAATGAATGTGTCATTTGCACCAACAACACAACCGAAGGATGTAGTAGGGGTAGCTCACAATATCACTAAACATTCCAACACCATATATAGTTATGTATATTTTATATTGTGTGACCGTGTTGCATACATCAGAATACCTGGTCCATTAGCAAGTTCACTTTACTGTGTCACACACTTTTATCTCACTGACCATAACTTATTGACTTTTATGATATGCAGTTATACAGAGTGTAAACAGCGGTTTCACCAAGCTTTTCTACCAAACATCATTTAAATACGAATGCAAATTAATTCTTTAAATTACTTATTAACTAAGTAATTTCAGGTTAAAGTACTTAATATGCCACATGAATACATAGTTTCAAGACAGTACAAATCAGAGTGAAGCAACTCACTGAGTGAAACAAGTCACATTAAACATAATTTGACAAGCCAACTGTTGAGACCTAAAATACTGACTGTTTCTCCACAGATGCCATCTGACATGTTGAGCACTTCCAACTCTATCACTGCTTTGCAGATTCAGTTCCAACACCTGCAGCCTACTTTGTTGGAAGTATTGCAACCAACTTATTCTGCAGAAGACAGCTACGTACACTCTGGATTTAAAGTTGTACTTAGCCAAGGCTTTGAGAATTTTTGACATGGCCAGTGCAAGAACATGCACAGCTCAAGTATGAAACACCTTCTGGGTTGGCACAGTAGTGTAATGGTTAGCACAACGCTCTACAGTACCAGTGACCAGGGTTCAATTCCTGCTGCTGCCTATAAGAAATTTGCACATTCTCCCAGGACAGTGTGGGTTTCCTCCCACGGTCCAAAGACGCACTGGTTAATTGGTCATTGTAAATTGTCCTGTGATTAAGCTAAGATTAAACCGGGGGATTGCTGGGTGGTGCAGTTCAAAGAGATGAAAATAAACAAACAACAAGGATAGTGTGTCATCATCTGGCTGTTCCAACTCTTTGAATGAAGGTACAGTATGATTCCACATTCCATGGCAAAAAATATCAAAAACAGATACAACACAGAAACAGCCCCAAGTCTGTACTGACCATCAAGTGCCCAATTACTAATTGTAACCATTTTTATTATAATTTACAACTAAATCCATTTGATATTCTTCTCACACACCTATCAACTCCTGCAGATTACACCACCCACCTATACATATGCAGCAATTAGCAGCGGCCTATTAACTTAACAAATCACACCTCTCTGGTGTGCGGGAAGAAAATGGAGCAGCCTGGAGGAAACCTATATGGTCAGCAGGATAATGAACTTCGCAAACCTTGCAGAGACAGCACCCAAGGTGAGGATTGAACTTGAGTCTCTGGCACTGTGAGGCATCAGCTCCATTAGTTAAGCCACTGTGTTGCCTAAAAAATGATACATAATTTTTTAAAATCTGGTCTAATACAACTGTACTGTCACAAATCATCCACTTTTTTAAAAATGAAAAATACTGTTCCTTATGAAAAGTTAAAAACTACAGATGTTGGCAATCTCAAATAAAGGCCATTTATACAAAATATTACATTTTCTTTTCTATTGTTTTTGCAAGAGACCCCAGAGCAAAATTAAGCTTAGATTTATAGAACAGAAACCAACAATAGTTAAAATTAACCTGCTATAAACAGCTCGTCTGGCTTTTTTCTGGAAATGTAGCATCACAGATAAACAGTTGATCAGAATCAAATTTAATATCAATGGCAATGCCATGAAATGTGTTGTTTTGTGGTAGCAGTACTCCCTACAAAGCGAAACCTCATAACATGAATGGCAGCGGTGTTTCAGTACCAGATGAGCTCAATGCCTTTTATGCCTGCTCTGAAAGGGAGAAGATCCTCGCTGCACCCAGTGACCCCTATAATCTGTGTCGGAGGCCAATGGCAGGCTGTCTTTCAGGACAGTGAACCCTTGTAAGGCAACAGGCCCCGAGGGAGTATCTGCTAAGGCACTGAAAGCTTGTGCCAACCAACTGGCAGGAGTATTCAACCTCTCAATGCTACGGTCAGAAGGTCCCACCTGCTTCAAAAGGGCAACAATTACACAAGTGCCCAAGAAGAGTAGTGTGAGCTGCCTTAATGACTACCTCCCAGTAGCACTCACATCTACGGTGATGAAATGCTTAGAGAGGTTGGTCATGGCCAGAAAGAACAACTGCCTCAGCAAGGACCTGGACCAATTCAATTCACCTATCATCATAATCACTACAACAGATGCATCTCAACGGCTCTTCATATGGCCTTAGATCACCTGGACAATACAAACACCTATGCCAGGATGCTGTTTGTTGACTATAGCTCAGTGTTTAACACCATCATTCATATAGTACTGACTGATAATCTACTGAACCTGGGTCTCTGTAGCTCCCTCTGCAATTCAATCCTCAACTTCCTAACCGATAGACCACAATCTGTGCGATTGGTATTAATAACTCCTCCTCACTGACAATCAACATTGGTGCACCTCAAAGACGTGTACTTAGCCCACCGCTCTACTCTCTATACTCAAGACCGTGTGGCTATGCACAGCTCAATGCCATCTATAAATTTGCCTAAATATACATTGTTGGTAGAATCTCAGATGGAGAGGAGAGGGCATCCAGGAGCGAGATATACCAACTAGTTGAGTCTTGTCAGAGCAACAACCTTGCACTCAACATCAGTGAGACCAAAGAGCTGACTGTGGGCTTCAGATAGGGTAGACGAGGGATCAGAAGAGGGGATAATGAGCAATTTCAAGTCCCTGGGTGTCAAGATCTCTGAAGATCTAACCTGGTCCCAGCAAACTACTTATTGGACTTCTGTATAATGCTGTGCTTCCATGTTTCTCGAGCTTTCATTGAGGTAAATACATCCAGGACATTCTGCTTGTCTGGCAGACTTGGGAAAAGTTTCGGAAGTCACAGATGAGCAACACTACAGAATATCCAGATTGTAACCTCCTCAGTGCCACAGGCTCAAGCTCTTCACTCTTAATCTTTCACTCTATTCACACCACTTTCATTCTCATAGAGGGATCAGAAGTGGAGAGAGTGAGCAATTTCAAGTTCCGGGGTGTCAATATCTCTGAGGACTGAACATGGACACAATATATCATACAGCTATAAAGAAGGCAAGGGAGAGGCTACATTTCATTAGGAGTTTGAGGAGATTTGGTTTGTTATCTAAAACACTCGAAAATTTCTACAGATATACAATGGAGATCATTCTGACTGGCTGCGTCACCGTCTGGTACGTGGTGGAGCGGGGGGGGGGGCTACTGCACAAGATCAAAGTTAGTTGCAGAAACTTGTTAAGATTAGTCAGCTCCATCATGGGTACTAGTCTCCATAGTATCCAAGTCAACTTCAAGGAGCAATGCCTTAAGAAGGCAGCATCCATCATCACCCAGGATATGCCCTCTTCTTATTGTTACCATCGAAAAGGAGGTACAAACTCAACTATTCAGGAACAGCTTCTTCCCCTCTGCCATCCAATTTCTAAATGGATATTGAACTCATGAAAACTACTTCACTTTTTTTTGGGTTTTTTTTGCACTACTTATTTTAACTTAACTTTTTAATAGACATACATATACTTACTGTAATTGTTTTTTTCTCCACATTTATTAATCATATATTTCATTGTGCTCCTGATGTAAACTTAACAAATTCCATGACATATGCCAGCGATATTAAACCTGATTCTGATTCTTTCTAATGCAAGATGAAAAATACAATCCATTTGGGGACGATTTGTATAACTGTAAAAGATCTAACAAAGACACTTAAATTTAAGGAAAATTAATACTTGGGTGTAGCAGAAATAGTCACTGAATGTGATTTTTTATTACTTTTGGAAGGAAACTTCACGTAAATGTATTTTACGTAGTGACTGGCATTAGATTTAATATAACCGCCTTCAAAACCTTTTTTTAAAAAGCAGATAATGTTTGATTCTTGGTAATTTTCAAACACTTTGCTCTTGTACTTATTTAGCCTAAAACTGATATAGAAAATATCTATAAAAAGAGAACATTTAATTTAGCTCAAAATTGAATAGAAATTGTGGAAAACTTTGTTTGGACTAGGTTTATGACATATTATCTCATTTTCTTCATTATTAGTTCATCACCAAATTGGTGACTGTTCTCTGACCTCAGCTTCAACTCCCATATCTCAACTATGAAGATCAATTTCCTGTTTTGAAAAAAATTTTCTTCAAAACAGTAAACAGACTAAAATGCCCAAGACTGTCAATATTTGATAATGTTCCCATACTGGTGATTCTTCCCCCCAACCTGTCTCTAGTACTCCCATACAGGAGAAAGATCTTGCCCAACTCTAATCTACATTCTTCTTTCATGCCTTTACTTAAATTTTCTCCTCTTTCTCAATTCTATTTTAGACACTACTACTGTGGTCCGTGGGTCCTCTGTACTTTCCTGGCTTGTTCATTGGTGTAAATTCCATATCACCTTTCTCTCAGGCTTTTATTATTGAGAATTCTCATCATACTTTATTCTAATAAAGCTAATTTTTCATTAAGCAACAAAGCCATTTATTTTATTTTCTCAAACATCATTTCCTGATTAAATGACCTGGCCTTTTAATTTGTATAAATTGGAAAACCAGGGTTTTTCCAATTGGAAAAAAAAGGCTAAAGTATTTTGTAAAAAGTCTCTCCAAATCAGAAGGCACATACAGGCAAGGCTACTGAAATGCAGCCCTAAATGTAGATGCTACATTATTCAACTTAAAAAGATGTGTAGCACACACCATAATGTTCAACATCTTAGGAAACTATCAACTTCAGTTTTTACCCTGGCTTTAGCTTATTAAAATTGGCCGTCTTAGGGAAACATGCCCACTAAATGCCATCAACATACATACCTGGCCTACTCCTCGGCCTCCCTCCCTCCCTCCCCCACCCACAGATGCACGAGACTCAGAGGGGGCAAGAAGTCATTCATTTCATTCAGCCCTACATAAACTTAGGCGCTCATTATCTAGGCTTTTTAGAAAGACTGGCCGCAGTCACGACTTCTCTACAAGACAGGAGGAATTTGCCATCAGAACCTCTCTGCACCAATGCTAGTAGAACATAGTAATGGTAGATTGTTGTTCTAATTATGCTCTTGTAAGAATGTATAATTTCTGTTTTTCTTGTGAATGCTGCTCATTCGATGCTATATGCTTGTGATGCTACTGCAAGTTTTTTTATTGTACCTGTGCATACAAGCACTTGTGCAAATAACAATAAATTGAAGTTGACTTTTTGACATTATCCATTGATCTCTAAACATACATCAAAAATTTTAACTAAGAAACTATGCCCAGATTCAGTTTCGTCCAGCCGCTTTTGATTAAGGGGGAAAAAATGGGAAAAAATATTAGATCTGAAATGTAAGATGTATTTGAATCTTCCTAAGTGTACCTTGACTTAGTTTTTTTTGATTACTCTCATGAAATTTACTGTCTATAATTTCTATATACTAGCACTGTTTCATAAGTATAACAAGCTTCTAAAGTACTGATAAAATTTCTACTGTCCACTATGACCATTTTCTTGTAAATTCATTTTTTAAACATATGGTCTTGATGATAAGTACTAACAAAGAAATTCAAAAATGTGCCAAAAGATGACCTTGAGCTTCATTCAGATATCAACTTATTCTGATATAACAGTTTTTAAAATCTTAAGTTCTTGATAAAATTTATGCTGGCCATAGTATTATGTTTACAAGCTTTGCAAGTCATATGATCTCAATATAAAAACTGATCCAGAGTTGAAATTGTGGCAATTTGGATATCATTTTGAAAATGGAATAGCAAATAAAATTGGTATTAACAATCTTTAACTCAAACATGCATTGTATTTGACAATGATCTTTGTGTCCTCATTGGATTCAGGAGGAATACCAGAAGATTGGTGGATGGCAAATGTTATTCCTTTGTTCAAGAAAAATAAGTGATAATCCTAGATATTATGGACCAGCGAGTCTTACATCAGTAGTGGACAAACTATTGGGGAAAAGTTTTAGAGCCAAGATTTACAAGCATTTGGAGAAGCATCATCTGATAAGCATGGATTTGATGTGGCAAAACAAAATGATGAAGATAGAGCAGAGGATGCAGTGTATACAGTATGCATTTTAGTAAAGAGTTTGACAAGGTTCCCCATTGTAGGCTCATTCAGAAAATCAGGAGGCAAGGAATCAGAGAAATCTGGCTGCACGGATTCAGAAATGGCTTGCCCACAGAAGAAGATGGAGCAAATTTTGCCTGTTAGTCAGTGACCAGAGGACTTCTGGGACTCTTGCTCTGTTGAGCAAATGACTTGGTTGAGGAAGTGGGATGGTGGGTGAGCAAGTTTGCAGATGACACAAAGATTGGTAGCATTGTAGATAGTGTAGAAAGTTGTCAGAGTTACAGTGGGCCATCGTTAGGATGCAGAGCTGGCCCAAAAAGTGGCATATGGAGTTCACCCAGAAAAGTGTGAAGTGATTTACTTAAGGAGTTTAAATTTGAAGACAGAGTACAGGGCTAATGTTAAGATTCTCAGCAGTGAAGGGTGGGGGGGGGGCAGGATCTGGAGGATCATGGAGTCCATGTCCACAGATCCTTCAAAGTTGCTGCACGTTGGTAGGGTGGTAACGAAGGCACATGGTGTACTGGCCTTCATTAGTCAAGGGAATGAATTTAAGAGCCACAAGGTAATGGTGAGGCTCTATAAAATTCTGGTTAGACCACACTTATGATTATTGGGTACAGTTCTGGTACCCTCAGTATAGGAAGGCTGTGGAAGCTTCAGAGAATGTGCAGAGGAGATTTACCAGGATGTTACCTGGATTAAAGAGAGTGCCTTATGAGGATAGGTTGAATGAGCAAGGGCTTTTCTCTTTGGAGTGATAGAGGATGAGAAGTAACTTGATAGAGGTGAACAAGAAGTATTGACAGAGTGGACAGCCAGAGACAGTTTCCTCAGGGCAGTTAATAAGGAAGCAAAATTTTAAAGAGATTGGAGGAAATTATAGAAGAGATGTCAGAGGAAAGTTTCTTTACACAGAGGGTGGGGGAGGTGCATGGAACACTATCACAGGTGTTGTAGAGGCAGATACTTTAGGGACATTTAAGAGACACTTATAGGCAAGTGGGTGAAAAGAAATGGAGCTATGTGAGAGGAAAGGGTTAGATTGATGTCAGAGTAGGTTAAAGGTTAGCACAACATTGTGGGCCAAAGGGTCTGCACAGTGCTGTACTGTTCTATGTTCTATTTACTACAGATTGCCAGCAGAGTTAAGAACTGTACAATGCCGAATTTATTTTGAGAAAGGGTCACAAGTTAGTAAGCTCCCAGACCATAATACTTGTGATTGTATTTCAATATTTCCCATTAAGTAATCATAGAAAATTTTTTAGAAGTTAAAAAATCCTTTGACTAGGGCCTTTAATAAGAACTATTATAAGCACAAGGCCTTTCTAATAGTTTACATGAGCAAACACTCAATACTCTCCAGTAAAGTCTTCCATTAAGCCAAATGAGTTCATAAGGTCATTTAATCCTTGAAAAGCATATACCAGAGTAATAAGTTCATCAGAAAAACAAATAATATAAATTAGAATTAGGAATGGGCTACTCAGCCATAAGACCATTAGATATAGGAGCAGAATTAGACCGTATGGCCCATAAAATCTGCTCCATCATTTCATCAATTCTGATCCAATTTTCCTCTCAGCCTTAATCTCCTGCCTTCTTCCCATGTCTCTTCACAGCCTGACCAATCAAGAACCTATCAACGTCTGCCTTAAATATACATAAAGACTTGACCACCATAGCGGCTGTGGCAAAGAATTCCACAGATTCACCTCTTGCTGGCTAAAGAAATTCTTCATCTCCATTCTAAAAGGATGCCTCTCTATTCTGAGGCTGTGCCCTCTGGTCTTAAGACTCTCCCACCACAGGAAACATCTTCCCCACATCCACTCTATCAAAGCTATTCACCATTCAATAGGTCACCTAGTCTCATTCTTCTGAATTCCAGCAAATACAGGCCCAGAGCCACCAAATGCTCTTCATGTGACAAGCCAACCATTCCTGAAATCATTTTCATGAAGCTCCTTGAACCCTCTCCAGTTCCAGCACATCCTTTCTAAGATAAGGGGCCCAAAACTGCTCACAATACACCAAGTCAGGCCTCACCAGTGACTTATAAAGTTTCAATATTACATCATTGCTTTTATATTCTAGTCCTCTTGAAATGAATGTTAACATTGCATTTGCCTTCCTCACTAGTCTCAAACTGCAAATTAAGTTTTAGAGAATCCTGCACAAGGACTCCCAAGTCAGTTCTTCATATTTTCTCTCCATTTAGAAAACAGTCGACACTTTCATTTCTTCCAGCAAAGTGCATGACTATACACTTCCCAAGACTATATTCCATCTATCATTTCTTTGCCCTTTCTTCTAATCTTTGTAAGTCCTTCTGTATTCTACTTCCTCAAAAATACCTGCCCCTCCAGCTATCTTCATATCATCTGCAAACTTTGCAACAAAGCCGTCAAATCAATCATCCAAATCATTGGCATATAACGTAAAAAGAATCGGTCCGAACACAGACACCAGTGGAACACCACTAGTCACTGGCAACCAATCAGAAAATGCTCTCTTTATTCCCACTCTTTGCCTCCTGCCAATCAGCCACTGCCTTATTCACGCTAGAATCTTTCTTGTAATACCATAGGCTCATAGTTTGTTAAGTAGCCTCATGTGTGTCACCTTGTCAAAGGCCTTCTGAAAATCCAAGTACACAACATCCACTGAATCTCCTTTGTCTATCCTGCTGGTTATTTCTTCAAAGGATCCCAAGAGAATTATCAAATAAGATTTTCCCTTGAGGAAACCATGCTGACTATGGCCTATTTTATCATGTGCCTCCAAGTATCCTGATACCTCATCCTTAATAATTGACTTCAACATCTTCCCAACCAGAGGCCAAACTAACCTGCCTATAGTTTCCTTACTTCTGCCTCTTTCCCTACTTGAAGAGTGGAGTGACATTTGCAATTTTCCAGACTTCTAGAACCATTCAAGAATCTAGTGGTTCTTGAAAGATCATTACTAATGGCTCCACAATCTCTTCAGCTACCTCTTTCAGAACTCTGGGGCGTACACCATCTGGTCCAGGTGACTTGTCTACCTTCAGATCTTTCAGTTTCCTAAGAATCTTCTCTCTTGTTATGGCAACTTCACACACTTGTGTAAAACTTTCAAAAGACCACTAGTCTTTGAATAATGGAATGGATTTTTTTCCACTCACCCAAAATAAAGTGATGACCATTGGGTAAGTTTTGATATAATGCTTTAAAAAAAATCACTTCCTTCCCATTGGAATGCTAGTGCATGTTAAATGCCTAAATCCATAAAACTAAGCTTGAATCCTTAAGATGACTCTTGAGATGTGTACAATAACTGAACTGAAGCTACACTTGAAAAGGGTACAGAAACTGAACTAGAGGTTGTCATTTCCATTTACTGCAGTCCTCCTCCAACATCTTTCTCAAACGCTCAAATGACATTTGCACCTACATAGATTTTTGGCTTCTCTCCCTCAATTCCTAGGTATTTTTCTATTTCGTGACATCTTTCATCCTAGTACCAAGGAGGCATTATACCCTTTGTAATTCCAGTCAACAGTTCAAAATTTTTTAAAATGAAGACCAAGCCTTGAAAGACTTGTCTTTATGTACTCCAAACAGAAGGAACTTTCACTGGTTTTCAGGCAGTTCAGCTATGCCAATGAACTCCATTGGGACACACAGAATTTATCTGGCTCATTTTCTGGTACTCTTCATTGTGATTGCTACATTTTTCTCAATTTCTTTCTGCCTCATTTAATGGCTGCTTTGTGTCATTTGAGGAATGCAAGCCTGAAGCATGGTGGTTCGGATTTAAAAAGGGAGCTATAAAACATTCTTAGCTCAGGGAAAAAAAACACATGTTTCAGAAAGAGAACTGCCACAATGAATTCAAATACTAAGTATGCAATCAACATTAAAAGCTACCATCTTATGTAACTGTCACTTGACTTGAACACATTGGGCATAATCAGAATCAGATTTAATATCACCAGCTCATGCTGTGAAATTTGTTGTATTTGTGGCAACTGTACTGCGCAACACATAAAAGAAGGAAAAGGAAGTATATATATTAACTTAGATAATTAGTGCAAAAATAGAAATAAAAAAGTAGTGATATAGTCTTCATGGGTTTGATGTTCATTCAGAAATCGGATGGCAGAGAGCTCAAATGAAACTATTTCCAATGTCACACTAACAAACATCTCATTCTACCTATCCACCTTCTCCACAGCTCAAAACATCCTTAATTCTAATCTTTCCTAGTACTCAGAAATGGCTGATGATGTGAAATGTTAACTGTTCTCTCTTCACACATGCAGACTGACCTGCCTACTACCAGCATTTCCTATTTTATTAAATTTGTTATTTCAGAGATCCTAGTTTACATATCTGAAGAGCATTTCACATTTACATGTCATCATATTATTTAATTTTAAAGCACTTCATAACCCAGGAACATTTACTACTAAAGAAAGGACGAGCAGTCAGTATTCTGGACCATTGACCCAGAGACACAAAAGTTCAAATAGCACCATGAAGAGTTTACATTTAATGGAAAAACATCTGGAATTAAAAATCAATCTCACCAAGTGTGACCATGCAACTCCTGGAATGCTGCAATACTCAAATGTAATTCTTATACATCTCTAAGTCCATAAATGTGGTAAACTCTTAACTTCCTTTCAGCCAAAAAGCTGTTAGGGATGGAAGGGCTTGCTCCATGCTGTATCTCTAAATAATAAAAATATCCTGTGATGTCCTCACACCATGAGCAAATAAATGCCTACAGACGGGATTCTGGTTGTATAGAAGGAATAAATCATTTACCTTAGTCAGTGCTGTCCATCAATATTACTTTAATACTTTTGCAGAATGGCATTCCAGAATTACATGAAATGAAATTACAACTCTTAAGATTCAGACCAACCAGCATTTTTACAGTTTTAATACATTAATATTTGCCCCAAAGCTCAGTGGCATTCGCAAAGAAAATCTGGTACAGCTAGAAGCCATCAATTTGTTGGGGAAAGAAGCTATATTGTGGTTTCCTTCTTAAAAGTAAGATTGATTGATGCAAATATTCTACTTTTACAGCAAGTTGTGAAACAAATATGATTTCTTGAGATGGTTGGCAATCACCAGTCTTTGAATGCATCAAATAAATTCCTCTCTCCCATTTCCCGCACATCTGCCCTCACCCCATCCACCTACCACCCCACTCGGGATAGGGTTCCCCTTGTCCTCACCTACCACCCTACCAGCCTCCAGGTCCAACGTATAATTCTCCGTAACTTCTGCCACCTCCAATGGGATCCCACTACCAAGCTCATCTTTCCCTCCCCCCCCCCCTGCATTCCACAGGGATCGCTCCCTAAGCGACTCCCTTGTCCACTCGCTTCCCCATCCCTTCCCACCGATCTCCCTCCTGGCACTTATCCTTGTAAGCGGAACAAGTGCTACACCTGCCCTTACACTTCCTCCCTCACCACCATTCAGGGCCCCAGACAGTCCTTCCAGGTGAGGCGACACTTCACCTGTGAGTCGGCTGGTGTGGTATACTGCGTCCGGTGCTCCCGGAGTGGCCTTTTATATATTGGTGAGACCCGACGCAGACTGGGAGACCATTTCGCTGAACACCTACGCTCGGTCCGCCAGAGAAAGCAGGATCTCCCAGCGGCCACACATTTTAATTCCACATCCCATTCCCATTCTGATATGTCTATCCATGGCCTCCTCTATTGTCGAAATGAATCCAAACTCAGGTTGGAGGAACAACACCTTATATACCGGCTGGGTAGCTTCCAACCTGATGGCATGAACATTGACTTCTCTAACTTCCGTTAATGCCCCTCCTCCCCTTCTTACCCCATCCCTGACATATTTAATTGTTTGTTTTTTTTTCTCTCTCTGCCTGTTCTCCATCTCCCTCTGGTGTTTCCCCCCCTTTCTTTCTCTCAAGGCCTCCCGTCCCATGATCCTTTCCCTTCTCCAGCTTTGTATCACTTTCGCCAATCACCTTTCCAGCTCTTAGCTTCATCCCACCCCCTCCAGTCTTCTCCTATCATTTCGCATTTCTCCCTCCCCCTACTACTTTCAAATCTCTTACTATCTTTCCTTTCAGTTAGACCTGACGAAGGGTCTCGGCCCAAAACGTCGACAGTGCTTCTCCTTATAGATGCTGCCTGGCCTGCTGTGTTCCACCAGCATTTTGTGTGTGTTGGTTAAATAAATTCCACTTAGCCTTCCAGCCAGGTAAAGATATCAATTATAACCGACATTTCAATGACAAACTCCACCATCTTCATCAGGGATGATGCTGAGGCATGTCTAATCCAGTGGTATTTATACCCCCTGTCAAAGAATTTACTCTGATTTATCATATTTTACTGCACTTACCTTTGAGGGACTTTCCTCTTTAGGGAACAGAAATGAAGACACTGACCTCAGTATAAGGTTAACCCTTTAATACGTGATCTTGAGGAGCTGTTGTCTTACGTCTCCGCCAATGTCAGGTTACATCTCAAATTTATACAGTAACTTTTGGGCAATAGCCAACAGCTAAACATAATTAGTCAGCAGCTTCAAGAAGCACTTATTAAGTATCAGCAAGTCTAACAATGTTCCTGCACGATACACAAAAGTAGGAATGCACGTCTACAGTCAATTCCTATATTTGCTAGACAATCTCCGAAAAAGGTTAACGATACCTTATAAATGGCGTGATCTATTTCTAGCTATTGTTAGCTTGCACAAGCAAGGCAGCATCTGCACCTTATCCTGTCACTCTCATGACCCAAGTCTTGAGCAATACTTAACTAGTTAAGCCTGACAACAGAATTTAATTTTCTTTTTAATTTTCTTCCATACTCCCGTAGTTCACCCCGCCTGATTGGTTAGTCCTCATCCGTCAGAGATTGCATAGCATTAAAAAAAAGTAAGTATGACAGAGCTAAGGTGAGTGGGAGGACAGATGATTGGGAAATTTTTAAGGAACAACAGAACTTAACTAAAAAGGCAATACGGGGAGAAAAAATGAGGTACGAACGCAAGCTAGCCAGGAATATAAAGGAGGATAGCAAAAGCTTTTTTAGGTATGTGAAGAGAAAGAAGATAGTTAAGAACAATGTTGGGCCCTTGAAGAATGAATTGGGTGAAATTGTTATGGGAAACAGAAATGGCAGAAGAATTTAATAAGTACTTTAGATCTGTCTTCACTAGGGAAGACACAAGCAATCTCCCAGATGTATGGATGGGCCAAGGACATAGGGTAACAGAGGAAATGAAACAGACTGACATTAGGAAGGAAACAGTGATGAGTAGACTGATGGGACTGAAGGCTGACAAATCCCCAGGTCCAGATGGTCTGCACCCTAAAGGAGGTGGCTCTGGAAATTGTGGATGCATTGGTAATCATTTTCCAATGTTCCTTAGATTCAGGATCAGTTCCTGAGGATTGGAGAATGGCTAATGTTATTCCACTTTTTAAGAAAGGAGGGAGGGAGAAAACAGAGAACTATCATCCTGTCAGCCTAACATCAGTAGTGGGGAAGATGCTAGAGTCCATTATTAAAGATGAAATAGTGGCATATCTAGATAGCAGTGATAGGATTGGGCCGAGCCAGCATGGATTTACCAAGGGCAACTCATGCTTGACTAATCTATTGGAGCTTTTCGAGGATGTAACCAGGAAGTTAGACAAGGGAGATCCAGTGGATATAGTGTACCTCGATTTTCAGAAGGCATTTGATAAGGTCCCACGTAAGAGATTGGTGGGTAAAATCAGAGCTCATGGCATTGGGGGGGATGATATTGACATGGATAGAAAACTGGTTGGCAGATAGAAAGCAAAGGGTAACGGTGAATGGGTGTTTCTCGGAATGGCAGGTGGTGACTAGTGGGGTGCCACAGGGCTCGGTATTGGGACCACAGCTGTTTACGATTTACATCAACGATTTAGATGAAGGCATTGAGAATAACATCAGCAAGTTTGCTGATGATACTAAGCTGGGTGGCAGTGTGACATGTGATGAGGATGTTAGGAGAATTCAGGGTGACTTGGATAGGCTGGGTGAGATACTTGGCTGATGACGTTTAATGTGAATAATTGTGAGGTTATCCACTTTGGGAGTAAGAACAGGAAGGCATATTATTATCTGAATGGTGTAGAGTTGGGTAAGGGAGAAATACAAAGAGATCTAGGAGTCCTTGTTCATCAGTCACTGAAGGTGAATGAGCAAGTGCAGCAGGCAGTGAAGAAGGCTAATGGAATGTTGGCCTTTATTACAAAGGGAATTGAGTACAAGAGCAAGGAAATCCTTTTGCATTTGTACAGGGCCCTGGTGAGACCACACCTGGAGTATTGTGTACAGTTTTGGTCTCCAGGGTTAAGGAAGGACATCCTGACTGTAGAGGAAGTGCAGCGTAGATTCACGAGGCTAATTCCTGGGATGTCTGGACTGTCTTACGCAGAGAGGTTAGAGAGACTGGGCTTGTACACACTGGAATTAAGGAGATTGAGAGGGGGGGATCTGATTGCAACATGTAAGATTATTAAGGGATTGGACAAGATAGAGGTAGGAAATATATTCCAGATGCTGGGAGAGTCCAGTACCGGAGGACATGGTTTGAGAATAAGGGGTAGGTCATTTATGACAGAGTTAAGGAAAAACTTCTTCTCCCAGAGAGTTGTGGGGGTCAGGAATGCACTGCCTCGGAAGGCAGTGGAGGCCAATTCTCTGGATGCTTTCAAGGAGGAGCTAGATAGGTATCTTATGGATAGGAGAATCAAGGGATATGGGGACAAGGCAGGTACCGGGTATTGATAGTAGATGATCAGCCATGATCTCAGAATGGCAGTGCAGACTTGAAGGGCCGAATGGTCTACTTCTGCACCTATTGTCTATTGTCTATCCGATTACTTTTCCGCTGTCACACCTTGTTTACAATCAAATTCCAGTTCTTACTTAGAGTGAGATCTTTGTCTTTGTTCAAACTATTTTCCTCCAGTTTATTGCAACGGCTTCCTTTACTAGGCAGTCCCAAAAGCCACTGGTGTGGCATAGTAGTTTTGTGCTGTCGAAGTCAATCCTATGGCCACTGTAAATGCAATGGCCAGACAGGACACAAAGTGGAAACCCACATCAAGGAGCACAGGTGGTGTATCAGTTTGGGATACCCAGAGAAATCAGCAATAGCAGAACAATGCATTTGATAAATACCACTGGAGTAAACATGCCTAAGCATCATCCTTGATGAAGATGGCAGAATTTGTCATCGAAACATCGGTTATAATTTATACCTGTACCCAGCTGTAAGCCTAAGAAGAGTTTATTTATTATATGCCAAGAAAGCACTAGATCCTTTTTCAGTATCTTGCCTGTTACCAAGTCCTCAGTCTGCTCAAAGCCTTCTCATTCTTGATCCCTGGTGTGTGGTGGTCTGCTATTGGTAATACAGCCTGGGGATTCTCAGCATTTCCCTTTAACAACCCCCTAACAAACACTCAGACACATTACTGCTTTGTACTATTTCATGTTTTCAATCATTTCTTATTGTTATCAACATCTGAAATTTCTGTGAAACATTTCAGGACATATACCATAGTAAAAACAAAATGCAAGTTGTATTTGCTGTTCTATTGTTGATAACGGAGTATTCTTGTAGAATATAGAACATTAAGATCTGAACCTAGAATTCTGAAAAATTGAAATGAATTAATACATTGAGGTTGCTTTAAATATTATTTTTCATAAAGGAATGCAAATTTTGTGCTGCTGGTTGTCAATTAACCAGAGGAATATATTTTTACTCACCAAACAGCTCAGATTTTTTAAACAGATAATTGAATACAGTTGATATTTCATTGTAACTTTTATACTTCTATAACATTTTACTGTGACGCTTTCGGAAAGATCACTCAAAACCACTCCAGCCATAAACTGGGAAGACCCTGGTGCTTGAGCGTTTTCAAACTTTTCAATAAATTATTTTACATCTTGCAAAATCCTAGCTTCAACTCCCAGTAATTGATTACTGCCACAAGTCATGCTGAGCTGTTGGCAGTAAATTACATTACACTGAAATGACATTTGTCCTGAGAAATGAACACTTGAATTCTGACAGGAGCTAAGTTATAATTTGTTCTCACAGATGGTATCAATCTCAGTCTCAACAGTTCTTTTCAATATAATCTGTGGATTAACCAAATCTTGTTCATTCCCTTTCTCCCCAACTCCTCTCTAAACCCAAATAGGTTATCTACTGTTGGGATAAAATTCCGTTGTTGATACTCTTCACTATTACACCAAGTGACTAATAAGACATAGCTTTCCCAGATTATTACCACACCAGATATCACAACTAAAGAAATCTAGCAAGTATATAGCTTCAAGGCAGAAAGCAAAAAACAGCAATTAGAACTAAGAACTTCCAAATGAGTTCACCCTGGCAAACTTAGGAGCATTATGTCTAATTGTAGCATATTGGCCAAGATGAACTTACATTACACATACAAGAATTGAAATTAGCTCCATCTTGGAATATATATCTTAACTTCCTCCTCGACCCCCCCCCCCCCATTACCTTTGCCCATCTCTGATCTACACAATTGGGTATAAGTTATATGGTTAAATCTTCCTTAATAATTCACTTCATTTATCTTCATTTGTGATTTAAATAATGCATTCAATGCAAAATTTCCAGTTACTGATACAAGTACCTAACTTGAATATTAGAAAGTGAGAAAGACACTGTCCAGAAGATGCAGAATTGATATAGGTACCGTGGTGCGGCACAGTAGTGTAGAGCTTAGCATACTAAAATGACAGCACCAGTGACCCAGGTTCAATTCCACCGCTGTCTATAAGACGTTTGTACATTCTCCCCGTGATTGCATGGGTTTTCCTGAGGGCCCTGGATTCTTCTTACACTGGAAAGATGTACAGTTAGGGTTAGTGAGTTGCAGGCACACTATATTGGTGCCAGAAGTGGGAGAACAATCTTTGCTGATTTGATGCAAACGATCCACTGTATATTTTGAAGTACATTTGACAAATAAAGCCGATTTTAAATTATAGGTTGCCCAAAATAACAAAATACTCAAATAATGCTGAAAACACCCAGCAGCTCAAACAGCATCTGTATAACGAGAAACAGAGTAAACTTGTTAATCATAAACACGAGAAAGTTTACAAATGATGGAAATCCAGAGCAACACACACAAAATGCTGGAGAAACTCAGCAGGTCAGGCAGCATCTATGGAAATGAATAAACAGTCAACATTTCGGGCTGAGACCCTTCTTCAGGACTGAGAAAACGTGGGGGGAGGGGAAGGAGGCTAGCTAGAAGGTGATAGGTGAAGCTAGATGGGTGTGAAAGGTGAAGGTCTAGAGAAAGAATCTGATAGGAGAGAGGACCACATGAGAAAAAGGATGAGGGGACAAGAGGAGGCCATTGACCAACATGTCGGACTTAACTTGCTACAGTACTAACTTCCTTGCCCCCAGTTCCGATGAAGGCAAATGACATGAAACATTAACTCTTTCCACAGATGCTGCATGACAAGCGGATTGCTTCCGTCTCTTCCATTTTTATCTCAGGTTTCTATTTTAGGCAGTGTTTTAATTTCTAACCCTAAACATATCTTTTCATAAACTTCATATTTAATAATAGCAAAAATAAATTAAAGAATACATTTTCAAGAATACACTTAAAGAGATATTTTGTGATAATACAGAAAAATTTAGTTCACTTCCTTGAGTATTCTTCATAAACAGACAAGTCAGGTTGAAGTTCAATGAAGTGATAGTCTCTCCTTACAGGAGTCCTGGATTCCTAGTACCTCAAGAATATACAATGTACAGAGCATCTACAATTCAGATTATCCATTAGCCCTTTGTAGCCTTAGCTATTTTAAATATTACCAATTTCATTGGACATAATTACAATAAATATCAGTAAAACGTGGCATTCTCCAATGTTTCATACAGTATAAATATGCCGCTTAATTAAGCTGTTTATGAATTATCAGGCAAGTAAACACTTGAATTACTTACTCATAACTTAAAGTAATTTACATTTACTTCTACAAGCAAATCTGTCCAACTCACTTTCCTGATTGAGCCGAATGAAATAATAGCATAACATCCATTTGAGATTGCCATGAGATCTTTCTATCTGTACGTTGATTCTGAGCATTCAAAGAAAACAGACTATTTATTGCTTTTGCAGTGATTTCAAGCAGTGACCACAATTGATTCAATAGGTACAGGTACAAAGAAAGATCAATAGCATCCATACTTATAAGTTTGTTCCAGAAATCTCTCTCTTACTTCTCACACACCATTTTGCATGAATCTAAATTTCCATTAGATTTAAACATAATTTTAATACAAAATCAAATGACCCAATTCTGTTCAGCTTTAAATTACACATCCAGTGCCAGAGATACATATTAATAATAAAAAGAGCCTCAAGGACTTTCAAGGGAGTGTTATATTATTAATTATATTTTATTGATACAAAACAGAATAGACCCTTCCAGCCCTTTGAGCTACGCCACCCAGCAATCCCCTGATTTAATCCCAGCCTAATCACGAGACAATTACAATGACCAATTAACCTACCAACTGGTAGGTCTTTGGACTGTGGGATGAAACCTGAGCACCTGGAGGAACCCTATGTAGTCATGGGGAGAACGTAAATCTCTTTACAGGCAGTGGCAGGAATTGAACCCCTGTTGTGCTAACCACTACACTACCGTACCGCCCCACAAGAACAAATGTGTAGTCAGTAGGATTGCTTACTCTTGGATAAAATAGACAGATGCAACAGATCCCAATGCACTACCTATACAAAAGTGGATTGACCTAATCAATGTACGGCTGGCTGCCTTCGTCGGTCGTGGCTTTGCAGAATGTGAGGTGATGCATTTTGGAAGGTCAAATACAAAGAGGAAACCATACAGTAAATGACGGAACCCATAAAAGCACTGATGTACACAGGAAACAGAGGATGCATTTCTATAGCTCCCAGAAAGTGGAAACAGGTGGATAGAAGAATGGTAAAGCAGCATTTTTTGTGCTCATCTTCATCAGTCAGAGCACTGAATTTAGAAGTTGAAAAGTCATATTGCAGCTGTATAAAACTTCTGTTAGGTCACATTTGGAGTAGTGTGTGCATTTCAATTACTCAAGAGATGGATTACATAAAGAGGCTGTGAAAATATTTATACTGTGCTGAAAATGAACAAACTATAAGTTGTCTCCATCTGCATATTACTTGTACTAGATGACAGCCTTGTTCTTTTTACCCTCATATAACACTTAATTGTTTGATCTTCTTCAAAGATGTGTTTTCTATCCTTGCAAAGATTTTTTCTGCAAATTTATTACATTATTTCTTCACCAACTAATTCATCCTGAGAATGGTATAAGTAGTGGTCAGTTGCTAATTCACTCTATGCTTCAAATATACGTCACTGGCACTAAAGCATTTCTTGAATATAATCACAATTGAATATTGGAAGCTCCAACAAGACAAAATGATAATAATCTAGTCAGCTGTTTCATTAATGTTGAGGTAGGGATAAATATTGATCAGTTGAAAAGTAGAAGGTCAGTACACATTGCAGCAAAGAGGACCTCGGTTTGCTGGTCTTTACATGGCATGGGACTTGCTGATTCATTTATTTATTGACATACAGTGCGAAATAGGCCATTCCAGACCTTCAAGCCATGCCACCCAGCAATCCCCCAGTTTAGTCCTAGCCTAATCAAGGGACATTTTATAATGACCAATTAACCTACTAATTGATAAGTCCTTGGACTTTGGGAGGAAAGTGGAGCACCTGGAGGAAACCCACCCGGTCACAGAGAGAACGTTCAAACTCCTTAGGCAGCGGCGGTAATTGAACCCGGGTTGCTGGTACTGTAAAGAATTGTGCTAACCATTACGTTACTGTGCCATCCATAAGCAAGAGAGATTGAATTCAATCAATACCAATACCTGCAAAGACAGGTAAGAAAGATAACCATATGCAATTCTTGCTTGACACCAGCTGCAGTTACATGCAGTCCATTTTCTAAATTTAGAATATGTTTAAAAATCAAGCAATCTCAGAACAAAATCTTTGGTGGAGCTGACTTGATGGGCCAAATGCCCCAATTCTGCTCTTATGTCATATGGTCTTGCTTTTAAACCATTTCTAACTTGGTAAAAAACAGATAGTGGGAAGTAGGTCAATTGAAGTAAACAACTTTCTACCAGTACATTTATTCTTAACCAGAAAAAAACTGTTTAATTAACATGCTTAAACAAGCAGGGGCAGTCTACTTTTCTCAAGAGTGGGATGAACTGGCAACACACTACTGACCGCAGCTTACGCCATCCTCAAAAATGAATCAGTTGGTTAAAAATATAAAACTATGCATTTGCTGAAAAAAATCATTGGAAGGATAGAAAACCTCTAAGATGATCAAACACAATTAAATACATTACAAGACAGAAAGAACAGTTTTAATAATACTTTAATCAAAACAAGTTGTAAACTAAACATAATAAGACTAGACCTCTGTTAGTTTAACTATTTTAATTTTTTGACTCAATGGAAGCAACCTATTTATTTATATCAAAATCAGATGACAATAGCTATTTAACAAGCAACTTTTTAAATCTAAGTTCCTCGTTCTTTAAAGTTTAAAATTGGGGGCACCCAGGTAACAAACTCCAAAGCAATGTTTTTAGAAGTCCCCCTCAATACCCAAGGCTGTAGCAAGTTATAACGACCTTTCAACTATCGAAAAGAATGCCTGGAATTCACCATACCTGGTGAGATATTGTTTATTCTACAAGTTGGTACAGCCAAGATGCCTCAAAAATCAATTCTGCAATAATTTGTATATAAATATATACACTGATATTTAATTTGCTTCAGTGAACTAACATTTTAGCTGGAACATTAGCATTCATGCTGAGGCTGGGAATGTGGGGGCAGGGGTGCAGTTCAATTCATTTGAGATCAGAGGAATACATTCATGTCCGCTTCCCCCACCCCTCCACAACCTCTCATGTTATAAACAGAATTACCTCTTTGCTTAAAGAGTTGAAGTAAGTTCACAGACACAAGAGTTTTACTTATTCCTTCCCAGTAGCACGGCTAAATATTTTCAATACATAAAAGCTTACATTCTTCTCTAGCTCTTGGGTTATAGCCAAATTTTGACATTTTGGATGACAAGCAATCCAGTGAACCAGCAAAGGAAGAACTCAATTGGTTTAAGTTGAATGCATCTATAACATCATGTCTTCTGCTTCACAAATTCTTAACCATTTAACCACCATAATCAGCAATTGGTAGGACTTTAAAAATAATTTTCAAAGTGATAAAAGGAACTACGTAAATGAACTTTAAACAAGTTAATAAAAGGCAAAATAAAGCAACACACACAAAATGCTGGAAGAACTCAGCAGGCCAAGTATCATCTATGGAAAAGAGTAAACAGTTGGCGCTTCAGGCCAAGACCCTTCAGCAGGACTGGAAAGCAAGAGAAGTCAGAGTGAGAAGGAGGGGTGAAGGAATGAAAAAGCACAAGATGGAAGGTGATAGGTGAAATGGTAACCGGGGGAGGGGTGAAGTTAAGAGCGAGGAAGTTGATTGGTGAAAGAGATATGGGGTTAGAAGAGGGGGAATTTGATAGGAGAGGACAGAAGATCATGGAAGAAAGTGAAGGAGGAGGAACACCAGAGGGAGGTGATGGGCAGTTAAGTAGATAAGGTGCGAGACAGAAACAGGAATGGAGAAAGTTGGGGAGGGGCAATTACCAGAAGTTCAAGAAATTGATGTTCATGCAATCAGATTGGAAGCTACCCAGGTGGAATATAAGGTGTTGCTCCTCCAACCCATGTGAGATCTCACCGTGGCAGTAGTGGAGGCCATGGACTGACATGTGGGAATGGGAATGGAAGTAGAATTGAAATGGGTGGCTACCAGGAGGTCCCACTTTTTATGGCAGATGGAGCATTGATGCTCAGCAAAGCATCTCACCCTAATACAGGAGGCCACACCAGGAGCGCTGGACACAGTAGATAACCCCAAAAGACTTGCAGGTGAAGCGTTGCAAAGTGCCATAGTTATCTGCTGTAACAGGTCACAAAGAATCCAATATGAAGCAAAACAATGAAAGCACAAGAGGCTAATAAAAGTCTAAAATCACTAATATCTCACAAACTACCAGGTTGCTTTGTTTTTAACTGGAAAGTGATATGCCACTGGCTAGCCGGCCAGTGGAATTTTCCAGTCATGTCTGTCTAAGACTGGACTAATTTTTGTTTTCATTTTTTCAGAGCACATATCTCTTCCACCCAAACAGTGCTTGTGTTTAAACCAAGATGAGAACTATTGTTCAAATATGCAAATTTTAAAATTGTTTAACTAATTGAACACTTGTGTTTCATAACAACACACAAAATGCTGGAAGAACTCAGGTCAGGCAGTATCTATAAAAATTAATAAACAGCTGATGTTTCAGTCCAAGACTCTTCTTCAGGGCAGCACTGTACTCTGTACAATATTCCAACACGAAAATATAATCAGGAAGTCACTTTTTCCCATAAAATATTAGCCGGTCATTCTTCTGGGCAAAACACTGGAAGTATATAACCACAACGTTTTGCCAAGTAGATACCATCTGGCAAAAAACGGTGAGCACAAGTAATAGACATCCAGAAAATTATGTCCAAGGCCATCATTTCACATTGGTCAGAACTTCAAGGCTAAACTCTTTTTCACTCCCAGCTATCTCCAGAGTCACAATCTCATGGTCAAGGAAAAATAAACAAAACACAACCAAGGGATAAAATAAAATACTGACAATATAAGATAAAAGATTTTTTTACCTCTAATTCAGTGGGCACTGCTCCATGGAGAGAAAGCTGAATATCAAGTCCTGTGCATGTACAATACTATACCAACAGTACATTAATGTGTAATTTCTTTATCCACATAATTTCAGTTACCTTACCCAGTTGAAATTTGTCATTGTTACCTTACAGCATTCATTATATTTTATTTACCAGCTAAATAGATACAGCCATATATAATTGAGAATAACAATACTACTATAGCAGCTTTTTTTTTAACAATATTCACATGTGGATAGCAAATTACTTTGCCTTTCTGGTTTATGTGCCTTCGTTTTTCCACATTGTATTGTATCTGCCAAGTGCCTTCCCACTCATTCAGCTTGACTACATCTTCTTTAAATTTGGTTACATCTACCTCCCCAGTCATCTACTGTTGCGATAAGGCCACATTGGACAGCCTACAACCTGATAGCATGAACATCGATTTCTCAGACTTCCGGTAATGCCCCCCCTCACCATTTCCCATTCCTCCCTCTCTCTCTCACCCTATCTTCCTGCCTGCCCATCGCCAACCCGTAGTGCTCCTCCCCTCTTTCCTTTCTTCCATGACCTTCTATTCTCTCCTATCGGACTCGCCCTTCTCCAGCCCTGTATCCCTTTCACTGATCAACTTCCCAGCTCTTTATTTCATCCCCTCTCCCTCCCAGTTTCACCTACCACCTTGTGTTTCTCTCTCCCTTCCCCCACCTTTTAAATCTGCTCCTCATCTTTTTTTCTCCAGTCCTGCCGAAGGGTCTCGGCCCAAAACATCGACTGTACTTTTTGCCATAGATAATCCCTGGCCTGTTGAGTTTCTCCAGCATTTTGTGTGTGTTGCTTGGATTCCCAGCATCTGCAGATTTTCTCTTGTCTGAAACTCCCTGAAGTAGGTGTTTCCAGTTTGCTTCACTTCAAAGTTAATTTGAGCCTTAATACCCAAAATGACACTGAGGCAAACTGAAATTATGTTTGCCAACATTAAATGCGCATTGAGCGTCAAAGCAGCTAGTGGGAAGCTGACAGGGAAAATAAACTTTTTTTTAAAAACTGTGAACCAGCTACTGGGCCAGATATTAATCTGGTTTTAATTAAAAACAGCTTAACACAAAGTAAAGGACATAGTATCTTCAGAAAAACAAAACTGAAACAGTGGTCACAGACTGGCAGACAAAGCTCTACGTTACTTGCACAAAACATTGAATACTTGAAGGCACTCTTTCCTCATTGAGTTTGGAATGTGTAGGTTTACCCTTAGTAAACAAAAAAGTCCCAAACATTGCAATTCCTTAAGACACAATCTGCTCTCTAATATCTCAAGTGAAGGAACTTGTTACTTACTGCTTATAGATAAAATGTGCACGAGAGATTTGAATGACTGTTATTTCTGCTCCAAAAGAACTTCACACCTGTGCAATATTCTTTTAATGAGGCACAAGAGACAAAATAAGTACAAAACTGAGGAAATCAGGGGAAAAACAAACATCCAAAAAAGAACAGAATTAGGATCAATACAGCTGGGCAAACAATTACTGCAATATTCCAAATTGGTAGCTCGCCAAAATTCTTTGTTATGTCTTTGCTATAAATAAATGGTGCATGAAAATAAAAGTTGGATCAGCTTCAGCAGGCCAAGGACAGCCATGCTCTGGACAATCAACCTACTTCTGTGATGGGACAGTAGGGGGCAAAAACTAAAATTTACTGTCCAGTCGTAATCATAAAGCAGAACAATTGCAATGCAAAGCCAGGCAGTTCTTACATTTAAATGGCAAGATGCTTGGATACTTTCAAATCTAGTGAGATTCCATCAAGTAATAACAATTGCTGATTACATAAGAGCACCACTGTCAAGTCAACAGTAGAATTTCAAGGGCAGTTTATATATGGCACTTTTTAATAAACTATGTTATATACTGAATCCAATTATAGCTCTTTAAAAGTCACTGTACTTCAATGATAATTAAATCTTTCTCAAATTATTCATTATCTTTTTCCAAAGAAATATATTTTAATGAGCTATTAGACTATTGATTTGTAACTTCAGTTCGAATTTACTAAATTCAAGCCCATTTCAATTACAGTGGGATAAACGGCCAACCACAGAACTATTCAAGCCCTTTCACTGCAATTAACTTGATCTAAAGTATTTAGCATAACTTGTTTTGCTGGTTTGATTAAGGTTTTAGCTTCATCTGTGCAGTTTTATGGATGAAAGTAATTCAGGACCTACATTAAAATAAAAGAGTTAATGAGACTTTTAAAGCAAACAGAATTATGGTTTATTTGAGTTAATATGAAACAGACATTTCAAGTTTTCATTTGGAAACAAATCAAATTGTAATTACCTTGTGGTTTAATGTTTGAAGCCTCAAGTTCCATGGATAATATCTGCAGTACTTGTGGTTCTACATGCTGTGTCCTGAGGACAATGTAGTTATCAAACTGGTCTGTTGCTTTAAACTTACTAGTCTTAAAAAACAATTTGTATCATTGTGGCAACTTACAATCAGTCGAGAATAATCAGAGGACCTTCTAATTTTACTTTTGCCAAGTCAATGCGAAGATGAAAATGAATAATAATCCAAGGGACCCTCAACAATAAAAACCTACCACAACAAGGTCAAAATCCTCACTCAGTTTTGATGTCAAGGTGGAACAGATAGCATTGTGAAGAATTTCAATCACTAGACATATTTTCTACAATTGATTCCACTGAGGAACCACCATGTTTTAACTGCAGGGGTCAAAAAGACAGGTGCAGAATCAGAATCAGGTTTAATATTGCCAGCATACAGCATGAAATTTTTCCACTTTGTGGCAACAGTACAATGCAATACACAATATAGAAAAAACTGAATTACAATAATTATATTTATATTAAATAGTTAAATTAAATAAATAGTGCAAAAAAAGAAATTTAAAAAAGTTAATGGGTTTAATGTCCATTCAAAAATCAAATGGCAGAGGGGAAGAAGCTGTTCCTGAATCACTGAGAGTGTACCTTTAGGCTCCTGTACCTCCTTCCTGATGGTAACAATAAGAGGGCATGTCCTGGGTGATAGGGGTATCGTTACTTGAAGATGTCCTGGATACAACGGAGGCTCATACCCATAATAAAGCTGACTAATTTTACAACTCTCTGCAGCTTACTTCAATCCTGTGCAGTAGCCCTCTCCCTCCATACCAGACGGTGATGCAGCCAGTCAGAATGGTCTCCACGGTACATCTGCAGAAATCTGAGTGCTTTTCAAGTGTTTTAGGTGATATACCAAATATTCTCAAACTCCCAATGAAATATGGCCCCTATGGCAGCAGTACAATGCAATACATGATAATATATAGACTACTAATGTCTATCTCAATACCTCATTAGAAGTGCTACCAAATCCTTTTTCCAAAAGGAAAATGACACAAAGGTCTGTTACAACACTAAGATGACACAAGTAGAGGAACATGTCACTTCCCTACTTTTTGCTGGGGAGTGTTGAGGCAAAAGACAGCAAGCAGCCCACAATTAACACACAAGGTGCTGACCATGAACCTTGTTTATTTATTTATAGAACTTTCCACAGTAAGCAACAAGAACACAGAATAATAGTTGTCTTTAAAGATTACATTATGACTGCAATAAAGCTAGTGAGGTAAATGCGCACAAAACCAAATTTCCTTCAGCTTACGCACAGATTTATTCTGACACTGCCACTGAACACCATCATACCCCATAAACTGGTGGGGAAACTGTTCTCGCTGGGTCTCAACACCTCCCTCTGTAACTGGATACTGGACTTCTTAAAAGAAAGACCACAGTCAGTCCATGTGAGCAGTAACATCTCTAGTCCCAATACGCAGAGCACTGGCTTAGAATTTCTGTCAATCAAAAACATCACTAGAATTCACAAAAGTAAACAGAATTTTCTCGGTATCAAAATACATCTTTAAACCAGAACCTGTTAACATCGTTATCAGGTTATTACACTGAGATATTCTATTATATAGGCAAATAATTAGCATTTAGCTCACCTCTGTTCTTTATAAGTAAATGATGATGTACCATGGGGATTTAATTCAGCTTTGGCAGTGGCACAAAACAACTGACTGACAACCTGTCTGCAACCCACCAAATTTCCATTCCACTGAAGTCATAACCGAGAGAGAAAAATCCATCACTTCTGTTCAAGCCTCATGATTTGAAAATTAAAATGTACCAGCTTTTTCCAGTCCTCACAGTTCACTCTTGTTCTTGCATCCACTATGCCACAGTGAAGCATTTTGGGATGTTTCCTATGAAATTTATCACTATGCCTATGACTTATTAATAAAACAGAATACTGACGCAAGTATTCTAATTATACTTTATGCACTTAAAAGGTGCACCTCTCTACCATAGCAGATAAAAAATCCATTGTAACAAAGCACCTGGTATCTACATAATACACATTTCAAAGAACAGTACAGCATAGGAACAGGCCCTTCAGCCCACAATTATGTGCCAAACTAGCTAAAGTAAATTTAAAACCCCCAAAAAATAATCCCTCCTACCTACACAATGTCTATGCAGTGTCTCTCCATCTTCTTTACATGCATGTGCCTAAGTAAATGTCTCTAAAAGCCTCTAAAGTATTTGCCTCAACCACCATACCAAGCAGCGCATTCCAGGCATCTACCATTCTGAGTGAAAAGAAAACTTACCCCTCACATCCCCTTTGAACCTACCCCCTCTCACCTTTGATGCATGTCCTCTGTATCAGGCATTTCAACCCTGGCAAAAAAAGATATTCCCCGTCTCCTCTATCTATACCTCTCACAATCCTATAAAATTCTATCAAAAGTCCCCTCAGCCTCTGCCACTCCAAAGAAGACAATCTAAGTCTGTCCAACCTTTGCCTTTTTTGAGGCTCTAGATCCAGACATACTTAATCTAACACCTTCTGATGTTGGGGAAGTGCTTCTCTACATTACAAATGAACGCACTAAAACATGGCTGCTTGAAGAGCTGAGTGAACCAACCAGCACCTGTGGAGATACAGGATGATTACTATTTCAGACGGAGACTGCAAACGAGACTGTCATGTTGCAGAGTCTCAACCATCCCTCTGCTTCCACAGACACTGCTCGGACTGCTGAATTCTTCCTGCAGTTTTATAATCCAAATTTTGCAGTTTCTTATCCCAACTGACAACATGCCTTAATTTGTTCACATTTGAGCCGCTAGATAGCTCAAAGGTAATGAAAAATCTCCCAGTGCAATAGAGAACACACTGTTGGAGGATAGAAGCATGCTGCCAGGGAAAACAAAATAATATCCCTGCTGAAAAAAAAGCAAAGCTGTATCTTTCCAAAGCTACAGAGTCTAATTGCTAGTAAGTAAATTGTGGATTCTTACAGTGCTCAATTAAGACACTGCTGTAAGTAAACACTGGGAAATTCATAGAAGCAGCAATTACAAGACTACAGACAGGCTGACTGTTGCATTTTGTATTTCTGAAGATTTCCTTTGTACTTCAAGTGCCCCACTTCAAGTACAACAGCAAGGAATGTGCACTTGAAGTAGGCAGGGTATTTTATAGAGCTATAAACAAATAGTACATCAAAAAAGTTTTAAAAATGGCAAAGGTAACTGCTATGCTTAATATTTCAACATTTTATGGCATTGTAGGTGACACAGCAGTCTTACAACCACGTGAATCAAAGTTCAATTCTGAGTGGGAAAAAGGAAAGGGGATGGTGAAAGGAGCAGGGTGGGGGGCAGTTACCAGAAATTCAAGAAATCAATATTCATGCCATCAGATTGGAGGCCACTCAGATGGAAATATAAGGTGTTGTTCTTCCAACCTGAGCGTGGTCTCATCGTGGCAGTAGAAGAGGCCATGGACTGACATGTTGGAATGGGAATGGAAAGTAGAATTGAAATGGCTGGCCACCAGGAAGTCCCACTTTCTGTAGCGGATGGAACACAGGTGTTCAACAAAACCATCTCCCAAACTACATCAAGTCTCACCGATATACAGCAAGCCATCTTTTGTCAAATTGTGACCAGATTGTTTGTATTTTCTTATAGAAAACCAGGAAGGTCTAATGAGGTTCCAAAGATGAAACATTGTTTAACTCATGGTACTATTTATTACCCTAACCAAATAAACAATATTATATGAACAGTCAATAGGTCAGCTGCAAGTCAAGAAACCAGCTTTAACTTTTCTGTATAGTGTTCAGAAACTTAAGGCATAAGCTAAACTGTGATGGAACTGAACTGAATATGCCTGAACTCTTTCAGTTTTGTGTTTTATATTCTGTGTTTTTGTTGTTGTTGCAGATATTGTTTAGCGCATGGGGCGGGGGGGATTCCATGTTTCGTGGCTGTCTGTTGGGAAGATGAGTCTCAGGGTTGGAGACTGCATACATTCTTTGATAATAAATGTACTTTGAATCTTTTAAAAAATATTAAAATGCTGTATTTTGTTGCATATTGCATAGCAAATGTGGTAAACTGCAGCAAACATTTGTCTGCCACCATCCCCAAAAGGGGCACATCTATAGTGTAACATTTTGAAAATGCTATTCCACTGAATTTTTTGCCAGTGGTATAATAGCATCCACACCGGACTTCGAGGTGAGTGGTCCTGGGTTCAAAACCAGCCCAGCTCCTTACAAGCTTTCCATCCGTGCTGGGTTAAGCGTCGAGCTAGCAACGCAGCCTCATAAAAAAAATGTTACAGAAATGGCAAGGTTGCAGCCCAATGCGCCACAAGATGCAAAGATGAACAACAATTCCATTCCTACTCACTCCTTAAAAATATATAGATTATATGCTTGTTAAACAAAAGTAGACCGTATGTCTCACTCCAAAATGCACTGATACTCGTTGGGATTCATGTAGTCCAGATGAAGGGCCTCAATCTGAACTGTCAATTGTCCATTTCCCAGTACAGATGATACTTGACCCACAGGGTTCCTCCTGCAGTTTACAGAACACTTAGCTGTCAATTTTCAATGGACAAGTGAAAATATATTCAATCATGCCAAAAATAATGTTGAATGTCTCTTATTATAACTTTTTTTTTGTTCAGGGTACAAGAACCAACCTTCACCAGCTTTTCCTCCTGGAAATAATACCACAATCTTTTATTACCAGCTTAGAGTGCAGACAAGGTCCGGGTTTAAGGATTCATACAAAGTTAGCCCCTCAAACAGAGCAATATTCCCATAGCACTGCACTAAAATATGTACCCCAGCTCTGAAATAGGGTTTAAACCCACAACCTTGTGACTCTGAGGCAAAAATGCTACCACTGAGCCAAAGATGACACAGGGCTTGTAAGCTATTTTGTAAACACAGTGAAAAATATTGACTTTATGATGACTTTTTCCCACCTCACAAATGTAAATATCTTTTTCTCTGGCTACAAAATACATGGGAGAGGAAGTTTGAATTCTAGAAAACATGCATTATTTATGGATCCAGGAATTTTAATCAGGCTTTGAATCTTTTAGAATGACTAGCAAATAAATTATCTACTTAGGCCTCCACTGATAACCAGTTCAGGACAATAGGGGAAAAAAGAATATGTCTATTAATTATTATAATGAAGCACAATATAAATAGATAGCAATTAGTAGGTAAGTTAGAGTCAGAGTCATAGAAAATACAGCACTGAAACAGGTCCTTCAGTCCACCTAGTCCATGTTAAACTGCTTACTCCCATCGACCTGCACCAGGACCATAGCCCTCCATACCACTACCATCCATGTATCCATCCAAAATTTTCTTAAACGTTGAAATTAAGCTCACACGCACCACTTGTGTTAGCAGCTCATTCCACACTCTTCACGACCCTCTGAGTGAAGAAGTTTCCGCTCATGTTACCCTTAAACTTCTCACCTTTCACCCGTAACCCACGACCTCTTGTAGTCTCACCCAACCTGAGTGGGAAAAGCTGCTTGCATTTACCCCGTTTATATCAAGGTTAAAATCCAAAATTTCCACTTGCAGCACACTTTAAATTCCTTGATGTGATTACTATTAGGATTAATTTCATTAACCACCATTCTACACACACCGCAAATCTCTTCACAAAGTCCTCTGCTATTGTGATTAATGGTAAGTCAGAAGGACACCAGGATATGCTGAACTTCCAAAGCACTCTAACACTAATACTACATGGGTGTGTATCTGCTTCCTTAATCTTACAAAGCTCCAAACTTGAGTGTGACAGCATGTTAAAACCAAACAAGATAGTTAACTGAAACATTCATAGAAATCTCATGGAAGACAAAGTGGACAGAAATTGCTGTTTTGAGTTTCTTTTATTGCTATTTTAATTAACTATGCATGTGGTGCATATCACAAGTCCTGGTTAGATGATCACTGAAGAGTATTGATAATGGCTGAGGTCACCCATCTTGTAAGGACACTGCCCAGGAGAAGGCAATAGCAAACCACTTCTGTAGAAATATTTGGCAAGAACAATCATGGTCAATGGAAAAGCCATGGTTGCCCATGTCAAACGACATGACACATAATGAACATGCTATACATCTTGGGGTCCAAGTTCATAGCTCCACAAAAGTGACTACAGATATCGATAGGGTGGTTGAGGCAGCTTATGGAATGCTTGCTTTTATTAGTCGAGGCATTGAGTTCAGAAGTCAAGAGGTTACATTGCTACTTTATAAGACTCTGGTTAGGCTACATCTGAAGTACCCGGTATTGCAAATAGTTCTGGTCAACCCATTATAGGAAGGATGTTGAGGCTTTGGAGAAGGTGCAGATGAGCTTTACCAGGATGCTGCCTGGTTTAAGAGACCATGTGCTATCATGAGAGGCTGGACAAATTTGGATTGTGTTTTTTTTGGAGAAGCAGAGGCTGAGGAAAGATCTGACAGAGAATTATAAGACCATGAGAGGCATAGATCGAGTATCTTTTTCCTAGGGAAGAAATGTCTAATACCAGAGGACATGCATTGAAGGTGAGAGGGGGGCAAGTTCAAAGGGGATGTGAGGGTTAAGTTTTTTCTCAAAGATTGGTGGATGCCTGGAATGCATTGCTTGGTATGCTGGTAGAGGCTTTTCAGATACGTCTACGTAGGCACATGAATGTGAAGGAGATGGAGGTATGTGGACATTTGTAGGTTGGAGGGATTAGTTTTTGTTTATTTTTTTAAACTTACTTTTTATCTGGTTCAGCACGACATCCTGTGCTATACTGTTCTATCTTGAAATAAAGAAAGTCAGACTGGCTAAATAGCTTTCCTCACCAACACAACTTTCTTGTAATTTCTACCTTCACTATCATTTGTTCCTCCCTTACTTCTCTGATCATGCTTCTAGTCACTGTTCTGTTGTTTATTTTTATACTACTGGCAAGGCATTAGTAAAAGCTGCAGTTGGAAGGGACAAGAGGTAGAACTTTGAGATGGTAAATTTCTGTGGAAAGCACTTAAGGGTTATACAATCCATCCCCAAATCTTTCCACTTTCTTCTCCTTTAAGATATTCCATAAACTCTGCACCTTTGGCCAAGATATTTATTAAATAATTTGTCCTAATGACCTCCTCGATGTGATATGTTTTGAGATATCTTATATAACCCTAATGCAATATTGAGCAAAAGGCGAGGAGACTCATGCCAAATGCATTCCTTCATGTCCTTCTCTTTTAATGTCTAAGTTCAGACATTAGACATTAGAATATAAAAGAAAACCATCAACAAACAGCAGAGGCTTATCCCCAAAAATGACGTGAAGTAGACAAATAGACAAAGATATTTGGCAGAAATGGGAACAGATGATGGTACTTTGTGAAAACTGTTGTGGAATAGAAAATTATAATTATATGCTGTGTCATGTTTTCAACACACAAACCTGTCATGCACAACAATCTACATATTCAGAAGCATTACTGATATGTTTGGCTGTTCTGACACGCTTCAGTCAACTAAAAATTGCAGTACATTCAATCGCATTCACAGCTTCACAGGAAATGAAGCAATCTAGGCCGACATATATCAATACCTACACAATACGGGTGGGCTGGATTGCTGTATGAACACTGATACTCAACAGCATGGTCATCTCCAGTACCAAACAATCAACATCCTATAGCATGCATCTTAACTGGACCAATGAAAAAAATACCATGGCAAAAGAACAGTGCCTCCAAGAAGACCACAACCTTGCCATTCGGTTTGGAAGCTTGCATTCCTCAATGACCCACATTGCTATGTTGGCTGGAGTCAGGGCTTTTTGCTTTGGCTCTTGGCAGGGTCACCCATACCAAACAGATCAAAGGGTAGAGGCCAGACTAATCATTTCTCCAGGTTCGGGGGTTCACTTGGAGCTAACAACCAACTGGTCAAACAAAACTGTTACAGAAACAGCAATGAAGAATCCTTCTACATTTGCAAAATGCTGGAGGAACTCAGCAGGCCAGGCAGTATCTATGGAAAGAGTACAGTCGACATTTCAGGCTGAGACCCTTCGTCTTGCTGAAGGGTCTCAGCTCGAAACATCAACTGTACTTTTTTCCATAGATGCTGCCTGGCCAACTGAGCTCCTCCAACATTTTGGGTGTTGCTTCAATTTCCAGCATTTCTTGTTTGTCCTACATCTGAGTGCAATGGTATTCCTGAGTTGCCACCTGGGACTTGCATGACTGACAGTAGAGAAAACTGAGCTATTGACATGATGAAGGAAGCCCTGAACACCACCAGAGACAGAGTACCTTCATTGCTGCCCTAAACACCAATGGTGTAAGGGGCAGAAGAGAATAAGAATAAGTCCAAGACTCAGCAACATGCAGCAAACAACTTACATCTGACTCCCTAAAGCCTTTTCACTACCACAAAGTCACAGTGGAACAATCCAACAACATTCGAAAAGTTTAAAACCATCCAAGAGAATAGAAGTTTCACCTGCACTCTAACATTCGCTCACTTGACCATCAGTGCACTCTGGCTGCAGTGAATATCATCTAAATGCAATTACTCAAAAAGGTTCCGCCAGATAGTACAACTGCCTATATTACCGATAAGGATAAAAGCAGCAACACACTATCCAGCCTTGAAATTATATAGTTGTTCCTTAATTACCAGTGTTTCTAAATCCCAAGACTCCATTTGCTAAAGTACTGGGTGCATATCACAGATCCTTGTTATCATTGCATATCACTCACACCAGGCAGACAATCTCTGAAGAGTATTGATAAAGGCTGGGATCACCTGTCTTGTAAAGACACTGCCCAGAAGAAGACAATGGCAAACCACTTCTGTAGAAAAATTTGCCAAAAACAATCATGATCATGGAAGACCACGATCATCTACATGATACGACATGGCACATGACAATAAAATGAACATCTTTACCAGGAAGACTGTGCAGTGCCTAAAAGTGGCTTATCACTGCTGCTGCAAAACAACTAATTTCATCACATATGCCAGTAGTAATAAACATGATTCTCATTCTCTCAAAAGATATTTAGTGATCTGAAAACTTAGGAGGTACCAATATTTTTTAGAAAGCATTGGATAGTAAAATTTTGTAAATACCAGATACTGTATCATTTGAATATATCATGTTGTCTGAAAATCAAACATCCAGTGCGCCTGCATTTATTATCAGATAATATACACCATAAACAATAAACTTCACAGCTTCACATTAACAAAATGTACTGGATGTATCAAAACAAAGATCAGCAAATTCCTCAATTTTTTTTAATCAGTACTGTGCCAAGAAGCAAATACCACAAATTTAAGATTTATTGTATAATGGCCAGAGCCTACAAACATTTTATCCTGTTCTAGCAAAAAGAAAATAAACTGAATTGCAATAACTGACGTCATGCAACATAAAAATCTGAAAATAAAGCTTAAACATTGTTCATTGGCCATTTCTGAAGAAATAGTTGCCCAATACTGCAACTTTCAAATCTGAGCATTAAAGAATTTTTAGTTTTCAAATGTTATATTTCAGATAGCTTTAATACCTCAGAGATAAAATCCAAAAGAAAACTGCATAATTTCTAGTCTTCAAAATGACATGAGGACCATGGAATCTGAGAAACACAAAATATGCACAGGCTCAATTTAATGCAGGAAATCCTGTCATTAAGTATTTGAAGAAAACAGTGGCAGAATGCTTTACCCAGATTTATTTTTAATAAGGTATCTTGTATGAAATTCAATTCATCTTCCAAGTTAAGAAACAACTCAGGAATTCTGTTTTGTTCATAAGTTTGTATTGGGTAAAGTGAGGAGGCTTCCTCTATGTGCTGATCACATCACTAAGATGATGGCAATGGACAGAGTCCCAAAACAAGTTAATTATTGATCCTTCTATGGCAATACAGATTAATTTATACCATTCGTAAGAAAGTAATCTTCCAAACACAAAAGCATACGAAAGCTGATCAAACAAATTTTGCCTGCCTTTTACTTGCTAAATAAAATAATTAAATTTATTTGTGAGCTGAGACTCAGAAAATGCTGTTAGAATTCAGCAGATCAGGCTGCATTTATGGAAGGGAATAAATATTCAGCTTTTCAAACCCTTCGAGTCCTGATGAAGGATCTCGGCCCGAATCATGGACTGTTTATTCCCCTCCCTTGAAGCTGCCGACCTACTGAATTCCTCCAGAGTCGTGTGTACGTGGGCGTGCGCTGCTCCAGGTTCCCAGCATCTGCAGATTCTCCTGTATCAGCCTTAGACTACCTCTTTCAGTCAAAACAGCTTTGGATGTTTACATTTGCAGTAGGTATCTGTATCTTTTGTCAACACATTAATTTGCAAAACTCAGACATGCTTACTTAAACAGCAGATAAAGAACTAGTCTCCAGTCCCCATCTCATCAAATGACCACATTTCATACACAAATATGAAAACTACATCTGACACTTAAAGCTAAGATGAGCTCTTCAAATAAAATACATTCCTTAAACTTGGTCAGCCTTGGAGCAGAGACAGCCCCTTTCTGATGACAAGACTTCCCACAGGACAGAAGGGGAAAAAGGAGGGTTGTGTTACGAAGAAGGGGGTGAAACTGGGCAGATAGTCAAACCCACAAACAGCGAGAGTTATAGTCTAGAGCAGAGGAGGAGTGGTCAAGCAGAGAATGAGGCAGATGGAGACAGGAACTGTAGGCCCAGGCAAAGATGAGTAGAAACCAAGCAGATTGATGGTTGGATTTAAACAGAGTTTGGGTGTCATTCAATGGACTTGGATAATTGAGATGCAAAGGGACTTGGGAATCCTTGTGCAAAACACTCTAAAGATGAACAGTTTTGGGCTTCTCATCTAAGAAACAATGTGCTGGCATTGGAGAGGGTCCAGAGGAGGTTCACAAGGATGATTCTCGGAATGAAAAGGGAGTGGGGCTGAGGAGGGGGTTAAAAAAAAGGATCAGCCATGATTGAATGGTGGAGCAGACTCGATGGGCCAAATAGCTTAATTCTGCTCCTCTGTTTTATGGTCTTATAATTAAGAACAGCCAGGAAGCATTATTCATGAACGGACAGGCAAAGGGGCTGTGGATATCAAGCAAAGAGGGTGGGAGCACTGAGTCAAAGACAAGGGTTAGTTGTAGTGTGAAAGGACTCAAGCAATAATACAAACCAGAGTTGTCCGAGGGAATTTGGACATAAAAGGGCTGGTGGAGAGAAAAATTTACTAGTTCAGAAATAGAGATATGGAGACAGAGACACCAGTGGGCTGAACAAGGGATGGGAGGTGGATATGGTCATGGAAATTGGAGCCAGAATAGGAAAGTGGGTCCAGGACCAGGAGGCAACAGTTCTAGCTCTTGTTCAAAGACAGAGATGGGGCTAGATTCTCAGGTGTTTTTGGGGTAAAGACAGGGAGAGGGTGGTTACAGTTTGAACAGAAGGGGACCCAGCCAGAGAAAGCACTGGAACTCAGGAAGAACCACAAAGGGCTTGGCCAAGATGTTATTAGGGCACGGGCAGAGAGAGTGTCAAAGACCTAGATAAGGTAGCAAACTGAATTAGACATTGGCTTCATGGGAGAAGCCAGAGAGTGGAAGTAGATGGTTGCCTCTGACTGTGACGAGCAGTGTTCTGCAAGGATTGGTGCTGGTCCATGTTTGTCATCTATATCAATGATTGGATGATAATGTGGTCAACTAGAGCAACAGATTTGCAGATGACACCAGGATTGGGAGGCTGTAGTGGACAGCAAGGTTGGGATAAAAAATGAAATGTTTAAGGGAAACATGAGGGGGCCTTTTTCATTCAGAGGGTGGTGAGAGTATGGAATGAGCTGCCAGGGCAACTGGTGAACACAGGTTCAATTTCAACACTTAAGAGAAATTGGGATAGGTACATGGAATAAATGGAGGGCTATGGTCTAGGGGCAGGTCGATGGGACTAGGCAAAATAATAGTTCAGCACAGATTAGATGGACTGATAGGCCTGTTTCTGAGCTACAGTGGTCTATGATTCTATGAATATAAAGTAATGAATTGCAGATGGGGGTGGGGAGGTGAATGAGGGGGTGGGAGAGGAAGGAGAATGGGGGTGATGGCAACTGTGAGAGTGATGGGTACACAGGGCTTGGGACAGGGGTGGCTAGGGTGCAGGTGTTAGAATGGGAGGGGGGGGGGGGGGTGCAAGTGATGCTGGTAGGGCCAGGACAGAAATGGCAGGAGACATTAGAGAGTCAAAGTAAGTAAATCACCAAATACTATCCTGGGATTACCTTTCATATGGGCATTCACAGTACAACAAAAATACAATATAATCAATAAAAATACTACATACAAAAAGTGACAAACAATCAATGTGCAGAAGGCAATTCTGTAAATATTAAAAAATAACAATTAACTTGTAAATAAATAATACTGAGAACATGAGCTGTAGAGTCCGTGAAAGTGAGTCTATAGGTCATCTAATCAGTTCAGTGTTGAGGTGAATGAAGCTATCCATGCTGGTTCAGGCAAATACAATGGCAGGAAGCTAGGTAGAGATGCTGATGGGGTTCTGGACAAGGACAGTGATGGGAGTCCAAGGAGAGACAAGAACAAGCAATTGAGCAGAGAGTGCATTAAGGCCCAGACAGGACAATGGCCCTGGCAACAGCAGTTGAGGTGAAGATGTCAATGAGACCCAGGCAACAACAGCAACACGGACCCAGGCAGAGATGGCAAAGGTGTCAAAGAGACCCAGACAGAGCTGGTGAAAGGGACTTGGGCAGGTGTGGGGAGGATAGAGAGGAATATTCAAATAGACGTGGGGAAGTTCAGATGGGAATGTGATTCAGGCAGGGATAGCAACTAAGAGATGAAGAGCACCATAGATAGGGACATGAGACATAGGTAGGGAAAAGGTGAAGCTCTGACCAGGTGGAGGGAGAGGGGGTGGTTTGTGAGGACTATGACAGAAACCCAAGCGGGGTATAGTTGCTATACCGGATGCGAGGGGAAACAGTGGAGGTCCAGTCCAGTCTGACTGCAGTGTGGGTGGGGTGGGTGGGAGATGGTCTGGGTGGGGTGGGTGGGGGGGTGAGATAGTCAGAGTGGGGTGGGAGGGTGTGAGATGGTCTGGATGGGGAGGGTGGGAGGGGGTGAGATGGTCAGGGTGGGGTGGGTGGGAGGGGGTGAAATAGTCAGGGTGGGGTGGGTGGTAGGGGGTGAGATGGTCAGAGTGGGGTGGGAAGGGGTGAGATGGTCTGGTTGGGTGGGAGGAGGTGAGATGGTCAGGGTGGGGTGGGAGGGGGTGAGATGGTCAGGTTGGGTGGGAGGGGGTGAGATGGTCAGGGTGGGTGGGAGGAGGTGAGATGGTCAGGGTGAGTGGGAGGGGGTGAGATGGTCAGGTTGGGTGGGAGGAGGTGAGATGGTCAGGGTGGGTGGGAGGAGGTGAGATGGTCAGAGTGGGGTGGGAGGTGAGATGGTCAGAGTGGGGTGGGGGGGTGAGATGGTCAGGTTGGGTGGGAGGGGGTGAGATGGTCAGGTTGGGTGGGAGGGGGTGAGATGGTCAGGGTGGGTGGGAGGAGGTGAGATGGTCAGGGTGGGTGGGAGGGGGTGAGATGGTCAGAGTGGGGTTGGAGGGGGTGAGATGGTCAGAGTGGGGTGGGGAGGTGAGATGGTCAGGGTGGGTGGGGGGGTGAGATGGTCAGAGTGGGGTGGGGAGGTGAGATGGTCAGGGTGAGTGGGAGGGGGTGAGATGGTCAGAGTGGGGTGGGGGGGTGAGATGGTCAGGTTGGGTGGGAGGGGGTGAGATGGTCAGGGTGGGTGGGAGGAGGTGAGATGGTCAGGGTGGGTGGGAGGGGGTGAGATGGTCAGAGTGGGGTTGGAGGGGGTGAGATGGTCAGAGTGGGGTGGGGAGGTGAGATGGTCAGGGTGGGTGGGAGGGGGTGAGATGGTCAGAGTGGGGTTGGAGGGGGTGAGATGGTCAGAGTGGGGTGGGGAGGTGAGATGGTCAGGGTGAGTGGGAGGGGGTGAGATGGTCAGAGTGGGGTTGGAGGGGGTGAGATGGTCAGAGTGGGGTGGGGAGGTGAGATGGTCAGGGTGAGTGGGAGGGGGGTGAGATGGTCAGGGTGGGTGGGAGGAGGTGAGATGGTCAGATGGGGTTGGAGGGGGTGAGATGGTCAGAGTGGGGTTGGAGGGGGTGAGATGGTCAGGGTGAGTGGGAGGGGGTGAGATGGTCAGGGTGGGTGGGAGGAGGTGAGATGGTCAGGATGCAGGGTGGGCGGTCCCGGGTGCGAATACCAGGGGTGGATGAGCGGATGAGGTCGGTGTGGGGGAAACTGTCCGGTGAGGGAAACTCTCTCACTCCGTGGCTGGGGTGGGGGTCACTGACCTGCGGGGTTTCTGCCCGCTGTGGCTCGGGGTGAGTCGCGTCCTCCGCTGGGAAACCGCGCCGATCACCGATCCCACTGTTTACAAACACGGAACTCGCTCCGCGTCCCTCTGGTCCTCTCTCTCCCCACCCAACACCCGACTCATCGGATCGGTACTCACGTTCCTCTTCCAAGCAGCATACCGCAGGCCCGGCCAGGCCAGGACAGGAAGGACGAGGCAGCGGGTGCCCGGGAGACACTCGGACTCGGCCTGAGGCTGAGAGCGGCTCCGCTTCAGGGAGAGCACAGGCCGCAGCGCAAGCGCATTCCCCGGACAACTGCTTCCGGGTCGCAGAGCACGGCCGCCGAGGGAGGGAGGGAGGGAGAGCGGCCGCTTTCAGCTGGGGCCCGGGGTTCCGATCGGGGGGAAGGGGAGCGGCGGGGCAATGGCAACCGGGATGCCTTGAGGGGTTGGAGGCAGGATGAGGGAGGTGATAGATGGTTTGAGGGGTAGGGGACAGGATGAGGGAGGTGATGGGGATGGTTTGAGGGGTTGGAGGCAGGATGAGGGAGGTGATAGATGGTTTGAGGGTTAGGAGACGGGATGAGGGAGGTGATAGGAGATGATTTGAGGGGATGAGGGAGGTGATAGGTGGTGTGAGATGAACTGAGGGGTTGGGGACAGAGGATGGGGATGAGGGGAGGTGGGGTTTTGGTGAATGGAGGATGGGATAGAGTATGGGATTGCAGACGAGGGTGGGAGAGGATGTGAGGTGACAGGGATGAGAGAGGGGTGGGGATATGGGATTGTGTGGGTGTTAAGAACCGGGAGGTGGGGGTCAACAAGTGAGCAGAGAGGCAAGGATGCGGGGAATGGATGAAGGGGGTGGTTGAGTGCACTAGAGAAGCAGAGAGGGTGAGGGGGATAGGGATTGTGCTGGTGGGTGGGAATAGAGGTAGAGGCAGCAGGGAAGAGTGGACTGGAAGGAGGAAAGAAAGATGGAGAGGATATAGAGGGATGGAGGGGAGAGATGGGGCAGAGTGAAGCAGAAGGGCAGAGTGACCCAGAGAGAGGGCAAAGTGGGAAGGTGGAGATGGAAGAGCGATGGGGTGGAATAGAAGATGGTGGAGTGCTTTGGGTGGGGAGTGAGAAAGGTTTTTGGAGGATGAGAAAGGTGATTGAGGGAGCCAGAAGGGGAAACAAGTGGAATGGGGAAGGATGATGGGTCAGAAGGGTTGAGGGGTAAAGGGATGTGTGGGGGGAGTGAAGTGGAACTGGAGGAAAAGTTGGGCAGAGGAGATGTGGGGAAAAATCACAGTGTCACCTGCAGGAGAGGGATGAATGTGCAGTGGAGTACGCTGAGAGGCAGCAGTTGGGGAGAGAGCAGGAGGCCGAAGGGAGACAGGTGAGGATGAGATGGTGATAATTTAGTATTGGGTTATGGAATTAGTGAGAGGGAGGGGATACAAGTAAGGGCCAAGATGAACAGTGCGGAGAAAGACAGGGTAAAGGCTGCAGTACGGTTAGAAACAGGACAGAGATGCTGGGAGAGAGATTAAGGCATCAGTACTGTCAGGAATAAACAACTGTAATTCACTCATACACAAATAGGCAGGGCTGGGAGTGGTACCAATAATGTGGGGTGCTCCTGGGCAGGAGAAGTAACAGATGAAAGACAGGAAAATTTCTGAAACTGCAAAAACTTTCCCAGATGAAAAGTTCCCATGAATTCATGGGTGTGCAGTGATGACACAAAGCTGGGTGGCAGTGTGAAATGTCAGGAGGATGTTATGAGAATGCAGGGTGACTTGGACAGGTTGGGTGAGTGGGCAAATGTATGGCAGATGCAGTTTAATGTGGATAAATGTGAGGTTATCCACTTTGGTGGCAAGAACAGGAAGGCAGATTACTATCTAAATGGAGTCAAGTTAGGAAAAGGGGAAGTACAACGAGATCTAGGTGTTCTTGTACATCAGTCAATGAAAGCAAGCATGCAGGTACAGCAGGCAGTGAAGAAAGCTAATGGCATGCTGGGTTTTATAACAAGAGGAATTGAGTATAGGAGTAAAGAGGTCCTTCTGCAGCTGTACAGGGCCCTAGTGAGACCCCACCTGGAGTATTGTATGCAGTTTTGGTCTCCAAATTTGAGGAAGGACATTCTTGCTATTGAGGGAGTGCAGCGTAGGTTCACAAGGTTAATTCCTGGAATGGCGGGACTGTCATATGTTGATAGATTGGAGCGACTGGGCTTGTATACACTGGAATTTAGAAGGATGAGAGGGGATCTGATTGAAATATATAAGATTATTAAGGGATTGGACACATTGGAGGCCGGAAGCATGTTCCCGCTGATGGGTGAGTCCAGAACTAGAGGCCACAGTTTAAGAATAAGGGGTAGGCCATTTAGAACAGAGATGCGGAAAAACGTTTTCACCCAGAGAGTGGTGGATATGTGGAATGCTCTCCCCCAGAAGGCAGTGGAGGCCAAGTCTCTGGATGCATTCAAGAGAGAGTTAGATAGAGCTCTTATAGATAGCGGGGTCAAGGGATATGGGGAGAGGGGAAGAATGGGGTACTGATGGTGTATGATCAGCCATGATCACAGTGAATGGCGGTGCTGGCTAGAAGGGCCGAATGGCCTACTCCTGCACCTATTGTCTATTGAATCTGTAATGAGGAGAACATGCAAATCAACTCCCAGGTGCTTTCATAGTCACTTTTGAAGGAATTGCTAATTTCATTTGTGGAATTCTGAAGCATTGGGGTGTGGACTAAAAAGGGATAACTGTCTACTGCAGGGGGCCATGGGCACTTTGCTTAATGGCATTGGTCCCTGGCATAAAAAAAGGTTGGGAACTCTTGCTCTACTGCATGTCACAATTGTTTCTGCATTAAAAAGAGGAGGGGAAGCATGGGAAACAGAACTAAGAGATATTGTCATAGAAAAGTACAGCACAGAAACAGGCCTTTTGGCCCATTTAGTCCATTCTAAACCATTTAAACTGCCAACTCCCATCGACCTGCACCGAGACTAAGCGCTCCATACCCCTCCCAACTATGTACCTATCCAAACTTAAGTGTTAAGCTCACATGCACTACTTGCGCTGGCAGATCATCCCACACTCTCACGACCCTCTGAGTGAAGAAGTCTCCCCTCATGGTCCCCTTAAACTTTTCACCTTTCATCCTTAACCCATGACCTCTAGTTGTAGTCCCATCCAACATCAGTGGAAAAAGCCTGCTTGCATTTATCCTATCTATAGCCCACATAATTTTGTATACCTCTAACAAACCTCTACATTCTAAAGAATACAGTCCTAACCTATTCAATCTTTCCTTATAGCTTGGGTCCTCCAGACCTGGCAACATCCTTGTAAATTTTCTTGGTAATCTTCAACCTTATTTACATCTTTCCTGCAGGTAACCAAAACTGCACACAATACTCCAAATTAGGCTTCACCAATATCTTAGACAACTTCAATATAACATTTCAAATCCTGTACTCAATACTTTGATTTATGAAGGCCAATGTGCCAAAAGTTTTCTTTATGACCCTATCCACCTGTGACACTACTTTCAATGTATTCCCAAATCCCTTTGTTCTACCTCACTCCTCAGTACCCTACCGTTCACTGTGTAAGACCCACCCTGGCTGGTCCTACCGAAGTGAAACATCTCGCACCTGTCCACATTAAATTCCATCTGCCATTTCTTGGCCCATTGCAGCTGGTCTGGATCCCGCTGCAAGCCATGATAGTTTTCTTCACTGTCCACTACACTCCTGATCTTGGTGTCATTTGCAAATTTGCTGTTCCAGTTATCCACATTATCATCCAGATCGTTGATATAGATGGTAAAAAACAATGGGCCCAGCACAGATCCCTGCAACACTCCACTAGTCACAGGCCCCCAGTCAGAGAGGCAGCCATCTACTGCCACTCTCTGGCTTCTCCCACAAAGCCAATGTCTAATCCAATTTACTATCTCATCTTGAATGCTGAGCGACTGAACCTTCTTGACCAACCTCCACTGCAGGATCTTGTCAAATGCCTTGCTAAGGTTCATGTAGACAACATCAACTGCCTTGCCTTCATCACCTTTCCTGGTAACTTCCTCGAAGAACAATAAGATTGCCTACAATTAGACACATCCTACTGTGGATAAAGCCATAATCAGTCCCAGTCTATCCCAATACTCATATATCCAGTCCCTTAGAATACCTTCCAGTAATTTTACATTACTGATGTCAGGCTCATCAGCCTATAATTTCTTGGTTTATTTTTAGACCCTTTCTTAAACACCGGATCTCCATTGGCTATCTTCCAATCCTCCAGCACCTCACCTTTCGCTAAGAATGATTTAAGTATCTCTGGTAGGGCCCCAGCAATTTCTGCACTTGCTTCCCGTGGCTTCTGAGGAACACCTTGTCATGTCTTGGGGATTTATCCATCTTTATTTGCCTCACGACAGCAAACATCTCCTCCCCTATATATAGTACATGAATTTCAAGCCGTTTTGCCTTACGTCTATAGAATCTGTCCACCTCCTGAGTGAATACAAATGCAAAAAAATGTATTTAAGATCTTCTCCATCTCTTTTGGCTTTACACAATGATAACAATTCTGATCTTTCAGAGGACCAATTTTGGCCCTTGCTGTCCTTTTGCTCTTAACATACCTGTCGAATCCCTAAGGATTCTCCTTCACCTTGTCTGTGAGGCAACCACATGCCTTCTTTTAGTCTTCTTTTTAGTTTGTATTCTTTTCATTTTAATATACTTATTCTGGTGTCTCCCCCCTCTTCCTTTCCTGTCCTGAAGAAGAGTCTCAGCACAGAACATCGACTGTTTATTCATTTCCATAGATGCAGCCTGACTTGCTGAGTTTTTCCAGCATTTTATGTGTTTACCTATGAGGTTAGGTAAGTTTCAAGTTTCGTTATCACCCAATCATACATGAATATGAGCAAACAAAACAGCATTCCTCTGGGGCCAAGATGCCAAACACATTACCAATAGCACACAACACATAGCACAAATAGCTCATTTGGTTATGATTTCAGAAAAACACACACTGTCACAAAGAGAAAAAAATGTACAGCCAAAGTTCCTGAGTTGTTCTGGTCCACCTTGTCCTTGCAATTGGACATGTAAGCACTCCTGAGAGGAATCCAGTTAGTTTTGCTGAATAAATGTCTTTACATTCGTGTGTTGGTTCAGAGAAAGATCATGTTCAGGTGTGATATTATTGTCTTTCCTCACATTTGAAGACAAATTAGAAGCACTGCACTGTAAATGCTTATTGGTACTTATGTATATTTTATTCCATATCTGTACTTTAACCTCTAACTTTATTTTTTGTATCAGTCTTTATTCTTTATAATTGTTGAATAATGCTTATTGTTGCATGCCATGTCAACACCCCACAGCAAATCCCTAATACATGTAAATATATACATGAAGAAAATTGATCCTTGATTTTGCAGAATTTCTTCAAACATGACATCATTGAAGACAAATCCTTCATATAAGCATGATTCAGGCCTAAATAAAGAGAACGATACAAAATCAAAAATGTTTATTGTTGATTTATTATGGAAATACAGGTTGAATACCCCTTATTTGTATTTCGTGAGTGGATCCTTCAGTGAAGGAGTGAACTATGCCTCTTAATGGTATGTTGATCATGAAACAAGCAAAGATCTATCACAACAAACTGAAAATTGAAAGTAATTATGATTATTTAGCAAGCTGGTTGCAGAAATTTAAGAGAATACGGCAATAAGTTTGTTAATCTTTGTGGTGATAAAGCATCTCCTGATCACAAGCAGCAGAGAAACTCATTGATGAGTTTGCCAATATCATTGCTGATGAAAATCTAACACCAGAAGAAGTCCACAATGCTGATTTTTTTATACCTTACATAAAAACTAAAATAAAAAGTAAAATACAAATATATTGTACTGTAAACTTTGAATTAAAACAAAGTGTCATAAGTGGAGACTGAAAGCCACCGTTATTTGTGTTGTTCAACAGCTGATTCAGGTATTCTCCCAAAGCCAATGTGCTGCTTTTCTTATCCTGCACACATATCTTCATCATATTAGTGGTACGTAAGAATTTTTTACTGTTAGGTACCAGAGTAAGACAGAGACTGCTTACTGGTAGCACAAAAACTCAGGGGCAGAATTGATGGCGATCCCAATATATATATATATATATCCCAATATATCATTATATATTTCAAAATCTGAAATAAGTACTCAACCTGCATTCCAGTAGATCTGAATGTTCTCCACTGATCTGTTAAGCTAACACTCCTTGGTGCTTAGAGTTAGAAAGAGTAAGTTTATTTACAACTGCAACATGTAAAGTGTCCAGCAAGTGTTTTCACATTATTCTTAATCTTCCAACAGTCATTATCTTTTTAAAATATTAGAAATTAACAGTAACACAAGAACATCTGCAGATGCTGGAAATCCAAAGCAACACACACAAAATGCTGCAGGAACTCAGCAGGTCAGGCAGCATTTATGGAAAAGAGTAAACTGTCAACGTTTCAGGCCTTCATCAGGACTGCATGTTGCTTAGAAATTAGCAGAACAGTTCTCAGTTACTTGAGGAACAGAGTTTAGTTCTCATGGGTATTGCTGTGATATTTTCCTTTTCTGTTTATGAAGAAGATTGCCACGCACATTGTGCATCGTTCATTGGCACTGAGTGCAATCTTCTCTGAAAGTTTCCCTTCTCTGTAAATAATTCTTCTGGGAGAGTTTCACAAAAGTGCAGGTCATGCAGAATTTACACCACCAGTTACTGATGTCACCTAACATATAGCTATTACAGTGTCCCGTAGAATAAGCTTCTTGACAAATTATAAAGTATCAATTTTGTCAGGAATGTGAGATTTGTCTTAGATTTAAGAAAATATTAATTTTGCTTTTGAGTCTTGAAAAAATACACACCAATTGTTTAAATATCTTTGGAATGGTATTTTCATTCCCTTTAAACAAGATCAGTGATTCATTAGCATATATGTTATCAGTTCTACTCAACTGTGAAGAATCCAGAGATTCCAAGTTCAAAGAAAATAAATATTTATTCAATTACATAAAAGTTCAGTTGGTAATACCCTGGATGAAGTTATGGTTACATACATGGTTCTTGCATTGGGATGAAATTAAAACAATCTGAACTGATTGGAAAATCTCTCACCATGCAGAAACGTGGCAAATCCCAGCACTCAGCCCCCTCCCCCTCACCTTCTTATTCTGGCTTCTGCCCTCTTCCTTTTCAGTCCCAATGAAAGGCCTTGGCCCGAAACGTCAAATGCTTATTCCTTCCCATAAATGCTGCCTGACCTACTGATTTTCTTCAGTATTTTGTGCATGTTACCCAGCCCCTACCCTTCCTGACATTCCGAGTTAGCTATAGAAAGGTGCTTTCAGGAATTTGGGGATGAGCTGGTAGTCACCATAGTCAGCGTGGACTTGCTGGGCCTAAGAGCCTGTCTCTGTGCTGTATTGCTCTGTGACTCCATGATTCTTCAGCTATAATTGCTATGTCCATTTATTCCATTCTCCTGATTTCCTCAAAGTTGCAGCTATATCAAATATTGGTTGGGCCACACTTGGGGTATAGTGCACAGTTCTAGTTAGTCCATTTTAGGAAGGATGTGGAAGCTTTAGAAAGGATAAGAAGAGGTTTGCCAGAATGCCGTCTGTATTAGAGGGAATGAGCTCTAACTCCTACCAAAGGTAGTGGATTTGGCCCAATCCATCACGGGTAAAGTCCTCCCGACCATTGAGTACGTCTACATGAAACACTGTCGTAAGAAAGTAGCATCCATCATCAGAGATTCCACCACCCATGTCATGCTCTCTTCTTGCTTCCTCCATCAGCTGAAAGGTACAACCACCTCAGGAACTGCATCACCAGGATGAATCTCAGAGTTTTATCTGGTGACATGTAAGTACTTTGATAATAAAGTTTACTCTGAACTTTGAGCTAGAAGAAGAGTTTGGACTGACTCAAATTGTTTTCTGTGGAGCATCAGAGACAGAGGGGAGACCTGGCTGAAAAGTATAAAATTATGAGAGGCAGTGATAAAAAGTAGATGAAGTTTTTGAAGAATATCAGGATTCAGTCCATAATCCATGATTCAGAGCTTCAGTTAACACTTTAATTATCTATCTCTGAGCTGCCACGATATTCCAAAGATGTTTGAGGAGCAAAATTACATCTTCCAATGCAACACATGTGCTCAGTGCTTGAAGGGATTTAACCTGGATTAAACAGCAAGCTGAATCATTTCAGACATTAAAGTCAAGAACTATGATTGATAAGCACCCACATTGTAAGGGTAAATCTTGATTAAAAGCAATTAAACCCAGATTAGAATGCCCTAGACTTCATACTTGGGTGAAATCATTATCAGGACATTGGACAGAGGAGACGTGGTATTCATATTAGAAGGTTTGCCAGTTTTCTGGCATCAGGAATATACCTAATGATCTATTGTATTTTCTACCTGATGGCAGCAGCAAGAACTGGCTTGATGGTGGGGGTCCTTTATGATGGATGCCACTTTCCTGTGACAATGTTTCATGTAGACGTGCTCAGTGTTTGAAGGGCTTTACCCATGATGAACTGGGCTGAATTCATTACCTTTTGTAGGATGTAGAGCTCTAATACAGCCAGCGTGCCGGTAAATCTGATTTTGCCTTTTCCAAAGTTTCCACACCCCTCCCGTAATGGTGCAACTAGAACTGCACACTATACTGCCTTGAGTAATGTTTGTTTCCACTCTTGGTGATATACATTGTTTTGGAGATCATGCTACTTTTGTTGCATTTACTTTTACTTAAAAGAAGTTTGAGAAGATTCAGCATGTCATCTAAAACTTTGACAAACTTCTGCAGTGGAGAGTATATTGACTGGTTGCATCACAGCCTGGTATGGAAACAGCAATGCCCTTGAATGGAAAATCCTACAAAAGGTAGTGGATACGGCCCAGTCCATCACGGATAAAGCCCTCCACACCATTGAGCACATCTACATGGAGCGCTGTCACAGGAAAGCAGCATCCATCATCAGAGACCCCTGCCATCCAGGCCAGGCTCTCTTCTCTCTGCTGTCATCAGGAAGAAGGGACAGGAGCCTCAGAGTTCACATCATCAGGTTCAGGAACAGTTAATACCCCTCAAGCATCAGGCTCTTGAACCAGAGAGGATAACTTCACTCACCCCCATTACTAATCTGTTCCAACAACCTATGGACTCACCTTCAAGGACTATTCATCTCATGTTCTCGATGTTTATTGCTTATTTATTTATTATTATTTTTAATAATAATAGATACTGGAGCGATTGTGGAGAAAGGTGTTGTTAAGCCTCCGTACAAAGTCAGGAATCTAAAGATAGAGCATGGTGGGAATAATGTTCTGGGCTGCGTGCATTTCAATGTAAGGGTATAGGTGTGTTGCAGGGAAGGCAGGTGAGCTTGGGGCATGGATCAGCACGTGGAATTACAACATTGTAGCCATTCATGAGACTTGGTTGCAGGAGGGGCAGGACTGGCAGCTCAGTATTTAGGAGTTCCATTGTTTTAGACGTGATAGAGTGAAAGGGATTAAAGGGGGAGGGATGGTATTACTAGTCAGGGAAAATATCACGGTGGTGCTCAGTCAGGACAATTTGGAGAGTTCATCCAGTGAGGCTTTATGGGTAGAGCTAAGGAGTAAGAAACGTATGACCACATAATTGAGATTATAGATAACCCAACAAATGGCAAGATTTAGAGAAACAGATTTGTAGAGAGATCACAGACTGTTGCAAGAAACATAAGGTTGTTACAGTAGGTGATTTCAACTTTCCACATATTGACTGGGACTCTCATACTGTAAAACGGCTATATGGGAAAGTTTGTCAGATGTGTTCAGGAAAGTTTCCTTAATCAGTACATAGAAATCCCAACTAGAGAGAGTATGATACTAGATCTCTTGGGGAATGAGACAGGGCAGCTGACAGAATTTGTTTAGGGGAACACTTTGCATCCAGTGATCATAATGCCATTAGTTTCAATGAAATTATGGAGAATGATGGGTCCCGTTCTCAAGTTAAGATACTGAACTGAGGAAAGACCAATTTTTATGGTATCACAAATGCTCTGGCAAGTGTTGATTGGGACAGGCTGTTTTCCGGCAAAGGTGTATTTGGTAAGTGAGAGGCCTTCAGATGTGAAATTCTGAGAGTACAAAGCTTGTATGTTCCCGTCAGAATAAAAGACAAGGACAACAGGTTTAGGAAACCTTGGTGTTTGACAGATAGTGAGGCACTGGTTTAGAAAAAGAAACACGTATAGGCAGGTAAGAACAATTGAGGTACTTGGGAGTAGCAGAGATATTTAAAACATCCTGAGCCACGGGTAAGGTATTGAAGGATTAGAGGATAGCCAATGTTGCTCTGTTGTTTAAGAAAGGCTGTAAGAATAAGCTAGGAAATTATAAGCTGGTGACCGGACATCAGGAGTGGGCAAGTTAATGGAAAGTAGATAGATAGATAGATAGATAGATAGATACTTTATTCATCCCCATGGGGAAATTCAACATTTTTTCCAATGTCCCATACACTTGTTGTAGCAAAAACTCATTACATACAATACTTAACTCAGTAATAATATGATATGCATCTAAATCACTAACTCAAAAAGCATTAATAATAGCTTTAAAAAAAAGTTCTTAAGTCCTGGCAGTTGAATTGTAAAGCCTAATGGCATTGGGGAGTATTGACCTCTTCATCCTGTCTGAGGAGCATTGCATCGACAGTAACCTGTCGCTGAAACTGCTTCTCTGTCTCTGGATGGTGCTAGAGGATGTTCAGGGTTTTCCATAATTGACCGTAGCCTACTCAGCGCCCTTCGCTCAGCTACCGATGTTAAACTCTCCAGTACTTTGCCCACGACAGAGCCCGCCTTCCTTATCAGCTTATTAAGACGTGAGGCGTCCTTCTTCTTAATGCTTCCTCCCCAACACGCCACCACAAAGAAGAGGGCGCTCTCAACAACTGACCTATAGAACATCTTCAGCATCTCACTGCAGTACTCTAAGGGATTGGATATATAAGTATTTGGATTGCCAAGAACTGATAGTCAATATGGCTTTGTGCATGGTAGGTTGTGTCCAACAGGAGATAACAGGACTGTGGTATGCATGTTAGCCAATCAGAGATTGTTGCTCTGTCTTGTGAACCTGGAAGGAGGTTTTTTCACTGTCTTTGTCGAGGAGAGATGAAGAGGGAAGACACGTGTGGAGAGAGCTGGTAGACCACTGGACGGAGTGGACTGGGATCTGAGGGTCTGAAGGTTGGCGACGCTCAGAGGAGATCGATGGTGGAAGAATGGTGACTGAGTGAGCTCCAACGTTCACTTTTGACTTTTCCTTGAATTGGGCCCTTTTTTTAAATTTTCATTACTAACACTATATTCAGATTTAAGATTCATAAAGTTCAATCATTTAATTGCATGTGGTGTACTGTCTGATATTTTGCATTGTGGGTTTATAACTTGGTGGTACATTACACAGCATCCACACAAATGTGATTTCTCAGTTTGGCAGGGCCAAAGGCTGTTTTCCCCTAGACGAACACGAACTGGGCAAGTCTGAGGGTTACACGTAGAAAATTGAGAAGGCATTTGGTAGAGGTATAAAAATTATGAGGGGTATAGATAGGGTAAGTACAAGCAGGGCTTTCCCACTGAGGTTGGGTGGGACTGCAACTAGAGGTCATGGGTTAAGGGTGAAAGATGAAATAGTTAGGGGAATTTGAGGGGGAATTTCTTAACGCAGTGAGTGGTGAGAGTGCACCCAGCACAAGTGGTGGATGTGGGTTCGATTTCAACATTTAAAGGAAATTTGGATAAGTACATGGATGGGAGGGGTATGGAGGGCTATGGTCCAGGTGCAGGTCAATAGGGCTAGGCAGAGTAATGGTTTGGCACGGACTAGATGGGCCAAAGGGCTGTTTCTGAGCTGTAGTGCTCTATGGCTCTACGTTATTTCCATTCAAAACTCTATTGGACCTGCAGAATGTTTAATAAGTTCAACTCATAAAGATCCTCCATATATTATGAAGCAAAACTGAGTCGCTTGGTAAGAGTTATGGAAAATTTCAGAGTACAGCACAGAAACAGACTCTTCACCCCATCTAGTCCATGCAGTACCTTTAAACTCTGAATTTTCTGCCCCTTTTAACCTGATCCTTTAAAATCAGTTTTAGAAAGTTGGAAACCCCTGCTATTGACAAATTCAGATCTTTATTCTGCATTCAATTGATAAACAAGGACCAAAGGTGGTCTTAGATCACTTGGGCAATACAAGCACCTTTGTCACGATGTTGCTCATTGATTATAGCTCAGCGTTTAACACCGTCATTCCCACAGTCTTGATCGATAAGCTACAGAACCTGGATCTCTATACATCCCTTTGCAATTGGAGCCTTGACTTCCTACCGGAAGACCACAATCTGTGCGGATTGGTGATAATATCTCTTCCTTGCTGACAATCAACACAATGCACCTCGAGATGTGTACTTATCCCACTGCTCTACTCACTCCATACCTGTGCCTGTGTGTCTAGACATAGCTCAAATGCCAAATATAAATTTTCTGATGATACAACCATTGTTGGTAGATCCTCAGATGGAGACAAAAGGGCGTTCAGGAGCAAAATATACCAGCTGGTTGAGTGGTAATGCAGCAGCAACCTTGCACTCAACATCAGGAAGACCAAAGAGCTGATTGTGGACTTCAGAAAGGGTAGGGCAAGGGAACATGGACCATTCCTCAGAGAGATATCAGAAGTGATGAGAGAGAGCAATTTCAAGTTCCTGGGTGTCAAGATCTCTGAGGATCTAACCTGGTCCCAACATATCGATGCAGCTATAATGAAGGCTAGACTGTGGCTATATTTCATTAGGAGTTTGAGGAGATTTGGTTTGTCACCTAAAACATTTGAAAACTTCTATAGATGTTCTGTGAAGAGCATTCTGACAGGCTGCATCACTGTCTGGTATGGGGAGGGGGTGTCTAGAAACATAGAACAGAAAGAAGTTACAGCAAGTTGTAAAATAGTCAGCTCCATCTTGGGTACTAGCCTCCATTGTATCCAAGACATCTTCAAGGAGCAGTGCCTCAGAAAGGTGCATTCATTATTACGGACCCCATCACCTAGGACATTCTCTCTTAACAACAGGAAGGAGGTACAGAAGCCTGAAGGCATACACTCAACGATTCAGGAACAGCTTCTTCCCCTCTGCCATCAGATTTTTAAAAGGACATTGAACCCATGAACATGACCTAATTTTTTTATCATTTCTGTTTTTGCATTATTTTTAACTATTTAATAAACATATATATATATATATACACTTCGTAATTGATTTACTTATATTTTTCTATATTATCACGTATTGCATTGTACTGCTACTGCTAAGTTAACAAATCTCAGGACGTGGGCCGATGGTATGAAACCTGACTGATTCTGAAGAGGAAAGTTAGTTGGCTAGTGCCCTCCGGTGGTTAATTTCGGTATGACATATGAGCCTTCAAAGGGATCTAGCAAAGGGATTTTAGATAGATAGATAGATAGATAGATAGATAGATAGATAGATAGATAGATAGATAGATAGATAGATAGATAGATAGATACTTTATTCATCCCCATGGGGAAATTCAACATTTTTTCCAATGTCCCATACACTTGTTGTAGCAAAAACTCATTACATACAATACTTAACTCAGTAATAATATGATATGCATCTAAATCACTAACTCAAAAAGCATTAATAATAGCTTTGACATGAAAGGATAATTCCATTTCATTCAACAGATGTCTTTTAACCTGTTGAGTATTTTTAGTACTTTCTGTATTTATTTCAGAATTCCAGCATTGGCCTTTTTATTTTTAAGACTCAGTGATTGTTTTTATGGCCCCTGCAATTTTAAAGTGTATTTTGAAACTAATTATGTGACATTTTTACAAGACTACATAAAAACACTTAGAGAAATTATTATTTATGTGCATAATCTTTCTCAGTAGCAATAGCTCTTTAACATTTTATGATGCAAATCAAAGGCCATTTTCAAAAGTATTTGATACATTTAAATTGATGAATATGATTCATAGTTAATTAATTTCATGATGTATTAAGCATTGGATTATTTTTAACTTCCCAACAATGAAAATTCAATTATATTAGAAATCATGCTAATGAATTGAAATGCATTAAAACAGATGCTGCTAGACCTGCTGTTTTTCCAGTGCTTTCTCTTTTTGTAATTAACCTGCAGTAAGTAAAATTGCTGCTAACTTAATTTTTTTTTTTGCAAAATTGTTGGAAGATCCAATGCATGAAATAAAACATCTAACCATAGTTCATTCATGTCAGCAGACCTATCTTTAAACTTTCTAGTTTCAAATCTGCACACAGATTATTTCTGGTTTTCGAGCTCCAGTCTTACTTTCAGAAGCATACAAAGTAATAACTTGTTTTTTTTTTAAATTACACATACTATAAATATGACATTAACTGCACAACGCACTTTTCAATAATGGAATTAGCAAAGTTGATGCAAGTACACAATCTTATCCCCTGAGTTTATTCACAAATATTGAGAACCATTGTCTAACAGTCAGCCAGTGCCAGAATATGAAAATTTATAGCAAATTATCTAATCTGGTTGAAAATCTAATGAAAGATATTTAATAATTTTCTTTGATGCCTTTAAACTCAATTTTTCGTTCTGGAATGATGTTCTCAGGTAATTGTTCATACTATAAACATTAGGAAAAGGTGTTCATCATTAAGGACCCCCATCACCTTCTTCTCATTCCTACCTTCAGGTGGGAGATACAGGAGCCTGAAAGCACACACTCAGTGATTCAGGAACAGCTTCTTCCCTTCTGCCATCCGATTTCTGAATAGACGTTGAACTCAAGAACACCACCTCACTAATTGTGCTTCATGATATATGCTGGTGATGTTAAACCTGATTCTGGTTATATTGGCAGAATATATAACTAGATGGAGAAAAATAGCTCAATGCATTCAGTGAAGGGTGCCAGAGAGCAGTAAAGTAAGGAATACATGCAGAACCTTGGTTAGGATCACATGGAAAGTCCCACAAAGCAGATTTGCCCTCATAGATGGAAAAGACGCAGTAATATGCATAGTTCTTCTAAACACAAACTCCAGAAACTTATCAGATGGAAAACATGTTTCCCAATGAACGCAGCCAAGTTTGAAAGATTGTGATTTTGTTTCCATTATTTATTTTTATGAGGTTTGAGATTACAAATTAGAAAGGAATTTCTGGATGAGCAGGCTCTGTGTAGAGGGTAATTAGCTTGTGGCATTTATGGACTGCATCAAGATAAAATAAAGCACAGCTACAAATCGCAAATAATTTTGACAAAATGTGTTTGGAGTTGCTAGACAAAGACTGTGATCAAACTGCCCTTCAAACCGCCCAGAAATTGTATTAAAAGCGATGATAGAAGATTTATTAATTTATTATAAAAACCAAAATCCATCTATTAGACAACAGCAAATTCAAATATGATGAAGCAAACTCTGCTGATGGAGGATTTGGAAAACAAGGTATTGAAAACACAAGTGACTGCAGATTCTGCAATCAAACTACCTACTGGAGATCTCAGTGGGTTAAGCAAGATCTGTGGGAGGAAAGGAATTGCCAACATTTAGGGTTGAGAATCAGAATTAATATCACTGGCATATATCGTGAAATTTCTTAACTTTGCAGCAGCTGTGCAATACAATAAACGATAACAGAGAGAAAATTGAAAACTGTGGATTACAGTAAATATATTCATTGAATTGTTGAATTAAATAAGTAGTGCAAAACAATAGGAAATAAAATAAGTAGTGAGGTAGTGTTCATGTGTTTAATGTCCATTCAGAAATCGGATAGCAGAGGGGAAGAAGCTGTTCCTGAATTGCAGAGTGTGTGCCTTTACGATTCTGTACCTCCTTCCTAATGGTAACAATGAAAACGAGGCATGTACCGGGTGACGGGGGTCCTATATGATGGATACCACCTTCCTGAGGCACCACTCATTGAAGATGACTTGGATACTGCAGAGTCTAGTGACATGATGGAACCGTGTGAAATGTGCCACTAAGGGTGGTGATAGAGGCAGATATTAGAGAAATTTAACTTATTCTCAGATAGGCACCTGGATGTAAGAGAAATGGAGGGCTATGTGGGAGGGGAGGATTGGATTGATCTTAGAGTAGGTTAAAAGATCAGCACAACATTGTGGGCTGAAGGGCCTGCACTGTGATGTACTGTTGTATGTTCTAACATTTTTCGAATGCTTGCAAGGATAAGACATTTCCAAGAACACAAGAGATAAAATAAGGGGCAGACATTCAGGCCCTTATAAAGTCATAGAGTACAACACAGAAACAGGCCCTTCCACCCATCTAATCAATGCTGAACTATTAATCTGCAAACACGAGGAAATCTGCAGATGCTGGAAATTCAAACACACACACAAAATGCTGGTGGAACACAGCAGGCCAGGCAGCATCTATAAGGAGAAGCAATGTTGACATTTCGGGCCGAGACCCTTCGTCAGGACTAACTGAAGGGAAAGATAGTAAGAGATTTGAAAGTAGTGGGGGGAGGGGGAAATGCGAAATGATAGGAGAAGACTGGAGGGGGTGGGATGAAGCTGAGAGCTGGAAAGGTGATTGGCAAAAGGGATACAGAGCTGGAGAAGGGAAAGGATCATGGGACGGGAGGCCTAGGGAGAAAGAAAGGGGGAGGGGAGCACCAGAGGGAGATGGAGAACAGGCAGAGTGATGGGCAGAGACAGAGAAAAAAACAAACAACTAAATATGTCAGGGATGGGGTAAGAAGGGGAGGAGGGGCATTAATGGAAGTTAGAGAAGTCAATGTTCATGCCATCAGGTTGGAGGCTACCCAGCCGGTATATAAGGTGTTGTTCCTCTATTGATCTGCCTAATTTCATATAACCGCACCTGGAACATAGCCTTCCAAACCCCTCCCATCCATGTATCTATCCAAATTTCCCATAAATGTTGAAATTCACTACTATGCTGACAGCTCATTCTACACTCTCACCAACTTCTGAGTGAAAAAGTTCCCCCTCATGGTTCCCTTAAAATTTTCACCTTTCACCCTTAACCCATGACTGGTTCTAGTCTCATGCAACCTCAGTGAAAAAAGCCTGCTTGCATTTACCTCATAATTCTGTATAGTTCTATAGCCCTCATAATTCTGTATACCTTTATCAAATCTCCACTCATTCTCCTGTGCTCTAAGAAATGAAGTCCTAACCTATTCCACCTTTCCCTAGATCCTCATCTTGGCATCATTCTTGTATATTTTCTCTGCACTCTTTCAATCATATTTACATCTTTCCGTTAGGTACGTGACCAAAACTGGACAATGATGCTCACCATCTTATACAATTTCAACATAACATCCCAACTCTTATACTCAATACTTTGATTTATGAAGGCCAATGTACCAAAAGCTCTATTTACAACCCTATCTACCTGTGATGCCACTTTCAAGAAATTATGGATCTTTATTCCCATATCCCTCTCTTCTACCATACCCTTTTTGTTAATTGCCCTATCGCCTACCATATAAGATCTACCCTTGTTGGTCCTCCCAAAGCACAACACCTCACACCTGCATTAAATTCCATCTGCCATTTTTCTAGCTGGTCCACATCCGACTATGTCCCCAAACTTGGTGTTAACTGCAAATTTCCTGATCCAGTTTATTCATTGTCACCCAGACTGTTGATATAGATAACGAACAGCATGGACCCAGCGCCAGTTCCTACTGCACACCACTAGTCACAGGCCGCCAGAGAATTTGAAAGTATCACCAGTCATCTTGAATATTACAATGAAAATGAAGATACGTTGGATAAAATTATTGATAGCATTGTGCGAAGGCAGTCTATTATCTACAGTAGGTGCCTGTGTTGATTTTGTTCATTTACAGTATATCAAAACATACAGCAGCTTACATACACTGGATGAATTCCTACTGTATTGTTCTAACTTTTCCTGTATTTAGTTTATATACATAGTTTGTTACTCAATTAAATAGTAGTTTATCTTTTTTATACCTTTTCAACTATTTTTATGAAACCAGCTATTTAGGACAACCACTTAATTGGGCCAAAATATACTGGTCCCAATGTGTTTATATACAATATGTTTAAATTAATCAGAACTCTGAGAAAAATCTAGATAAATATTTCAACTTTTTATATTTCAGCTTCCAATTTAAGCTGATGTGTACTTACAGTTTATTTTGTATATTTTTTTGCAACTTATAGTTTTTTTTAAAGCCGCAAATACGAGGAAATCTGCAGATGCTGGAAATTCAAGCAACACACACAAAAAGCTGGTGGAACACAGCAGGCCAGGCAGCATCTATAGGAGAAGCACTGTCGACGTTTCGGGCCGAGACCCTTCGTCAGGACTAACTGAAAGAAAAGATAGTAAGAGATTTGAAAGTGGGAGGGGGAAGGGCAAATCCGAAATGATAGAAGACCGGAGGGTGCGGGATGAAGCGAAGAGCTGGCCTGAAGCCAACTGGAGAAAGTTGGCAGTAGAGACACATTCCAAGGATATGTGGCTGTAGTAACTTATATTCTGTCTGGGTAGCCTCCAACCTGATGGCATGAATATTGATTTCTCTTCTGTTAATGCCCCTCCTCCTCTTCTTACCCCATCCCTTATTTACTATCCCCTTTTTTTTCTCTCTCTGCTCCTCTCACAATCACTCTGCCTTTTCTCCATCTCCCTCTGGTGCTCCCCTCCCCCTTTCTTTCTCCCTAGGCCTCCCGTCCCATGATCCTCTCCCTTCTCCAGCTCGGTACCCCTTTTGCCAATCACGTTTCTAGCTCTCAGCTTCATCCCTCCCCCTCCGGTCTTCTATCATTTCAGATTTCCCCCTCCCACTTTCAAATCTCTTACTATCTCCTTTCGGTTAGTCCTGACGAAGGATCTTGGCCAGAAATGTCGACTGTGCTTCTTCCTATAGATGCTGCCTAGCCTGCTGCATTCCACCAGCATTTTGTGTGTGTTTTTTTAAAAAAGTATTGGATTACACTGCTGCCAAGAAACGTATTTCACAACATATGCCAGCAATATTAAACCTGATTCTGTTTCTAATTATTTTGGCTTTGATCACTCTTTAGAACTCATTTATACCACATCAATTAACTGTAACTTATTCAAGCATTTTGCTGTGGGAATTATTTTGTTTTGTAATCACTTCATTTCTGATTTACTGATGGCGATCACAAAATATAGCACTTTTTGGGGGAAAGGGGAAAAACCACATCTCTAGCAGCAACTTCAGAATTTAACTGCATGTCGTCCAGACGCCCACATGATAACAAAAAGTGATTTTATGTAGTGTAATGCTGGTCAGGAGAAATTGTCAATTATGAATTGATCAACAGCATTAATGATAATAGATTCACCTTAAGCAGCTCAGATTCCAATGGTAATTATAATAATAATAATAGGCATCCATTAGTCTCAAGAGACCATGAATTTGCGCCTTGGAAAGTTTCCAGGGCGCAGGCCTGGGCAGGGTTGTATGGGAGACTGGCAGTTGCCCATGCTGCACATCTCCCCTCGGCACGCCACCGATGTTGTCCAAGGGCCAATACAGCTTGGCACCGGTGTCGTCGCAGAGCAATGGGTGGTTAAGTGCCTCGCTCAAGGACACGGCACGCTGCCTTAGCTGAGGCTCAAACTAGCGACCTTCAGATCACTACACCAATGCCTTAACCACTTGGCCACGTGCTAACACAATGGTAATTAGGGATTGAACAATTACCACATCCCCAAAAAATTAACAAAATAAGAGGAAAAAGATTTTTTTCTCTACCAATCAACTATATATTAGGAGCATTCTTTTTTTGAAAGAAATTTGGGCCACGACTTTGGAATCATATCAGCCATCAAGCAGAGGAAAAGATTTTTTAAAGAAATTAACATACACAAAAATAGATGAAATATTGAAAAACTAATCTACCCCCATCATGTTTTAAGCCAAAAATAAAAAAGGCTGAAATGCTCTGTCAGGTCTCAATTACCCATCTATGGAGTACAGAGTTTAAAAAATGGCATGACGTACAAAAAAAAAGACAGAATTTGTCTACCCTGGCCCATTTAAAGACCACAGTAGGTTTAACAAAAAAAAAGTATTTATTGACATACAAGCTTTAAAAGCAACTGTAACAAATACCTTAAATACAAAACAGAAAAATCCACATACAAAACAGATGCACACCATTTCCTCCACATCATTGTTATATTTTGTACAATTCTGTTTAGAAAACTAGAATGCTTGCTTGGGTGTTCTCAAGTTGGATTTAAATATGATCATGTCAAAGTAAAAAAAAATCATTCACCCAAGGTATAATTTAAAACTGAATGATTCACCATTCAGTCACAGAGCAGGCAATGTAAAAGTTTGTTGTATAAACAACTATACTGCTCTCAGCAAATCAGTCCTTGAAGACTTCCAGTTAATTTAGTGAACATTTCTCAGCTTTCCTTTCCCTGGTCATCATCTTCAATCTTTTTGATTTCACTCTTTAAATAGTTGATTGCTTCTCGGCTTGCCTTCAATCTTTCTTTAAACTCTGCAATTTCAAAGCTAGTCTTCTTTTTGGCAGCTTCTAGCTTTTCCCTGGTCCTCACTTCAAGTTCTGCAACTAAGAAAAAAGTTACAGTAAAGTTCATCTCATTTTAAATACTGAGAAGATATGGAATTGTTACTTACATACACTTTAAAGCTCAGCAACATAATTTTTCAATGAATTTATCACCAAAATTGGAATTGAACTTTCACAAAAATCATTTGGCATCAAACCAAAAAGCGCTAACATTTTAAAGTACTGATATATATTGTCAGCTTTCGATGATTTAAGTTACATGTATGGCAACAGTCACAATCACTAAACTTGGTTGTCCAAGCTGGCAGAGGAACTAACTGGCCAACATTACATCTGACCAGTTACTGCATGTCATTGACAGATGCAAAACAAACTGCTATGTGCTTTATTTATGAATCTGGGAATAGGAATAGGAATAGGATAAGTAGGAATGGAATAAAAAGAAAATGAACATTAACAGAAAGTATGATAATGCCATCAATGAAAACCAACCCGTTTGAAACTTTCACAGTACCGATCCTCCCCAGCTTCCAAATGGCCATTCGTATAGCCCACAGATACCAATAGTTATATAGAAGGACAGTGTGACAGATTTGCCAGCTGCTGCGGAGCTGCAGTCACATTTGGCTGCGTGGAAACTCAGTTTGCAGCTGCATTTCCAACTTTCAAAAAGTCTGGGTTATGAAATGAAACCCTGTCATAATCTGGGGACGATCTGTAGGACTAAAATGAAGAATATCTGAAGGTCTATATGTACTATTTATGTTGACTGTCCTGGGGCTCCTGATACATTTTGTTAAAATTTAAATTAATGGAATTCAAACCAATTTATTGAACTAGGAAAGAGGCAGAGCAGTGGAAGAATTTGAATCGATGGTGAGTATTAATATTGAAAGATAAGGGTCAATGTAACATTTAGATAATTAAAGAGAAAGACAAATACAAGATTGTTCATGCTATAAAGATAACTGAAGTGCAAGTCATAAACTAGAGATTCAGTGAAAGGGCAAACCTGTTCAAAGAATTTCAGTGTAGGTAAATTAATCATTCACTTTGAATCCAAAAAGAACAAATCATTTTATAAATGAAGAGAAGTTACAAGCAGTGGAAATTCTAAGAGATTTGGAAGTTCAAGTAAATTGTTCTGGATAAGTGAAAAAAAACAAATCAAAAAGGCAGCAAATAGAATGTTGCCTTTTGTATTTAACCACTAGAATATAATGGGATAGAAGTTCTAGTTAGACAATAGTGTGCTATTCTGGGCATCATTTCTACCCAATCAATGGCCACTTTATTAGTACACCTGCTCATTAATGCAAATCTCTAATGAACCAATCATGTGACAGCAGCTCGATGCATAAAAGCATCCAGACATGATCAAGAGATTCAGTGTTGTTCAGACCAAGTTGATAGTAGGGGACACTACAGCTGTTTCATCTCAGCCAAGTACTTTGCTGGACATAATGGGTTTGATCTCATACTGGAGGACACAATGGCATAATTGGTCATCTTGTGCAATCATCTTTAACAAACGATTAACAAGATCTTACATTCAGTTTCATGCTTGTAGGCTCCAAGTGTCAGCTGTCGAGACGTTGTCAACAGTTGTTGCATCATTGCTGTAGGATCTTGGAAGATCTAGCGAAAATATATTTATATATTAATATACTGACATACAAATATAGGTACATTAATAGACATACATTAATAAAACATATACACTCTTTAAACAAATGTTTGTTCTGCACCTTCACAAATATTTCCAGAATAGTACTCCCAGGGTCACAGGAAGCCATTTGGCCCATCAATCCCTTGTGGCTATGTAGGACAATCCAATAAGGCCCATTAATCCTGTAGCTCAAGTTCAGTTTCCTCAAGTGCTTCTGATTTCTTCTGTTTAAAATCATCAATCACTTATTCTTCCGCAACATCCTTTACCTGTTCTAATACTCCCATTAATGTTTTTTTGATTCCAAGTAAAATAATCCCATTTTCTCCAAGCTAAACTAATATCCATCATCCCTGGAACTGGTGTGGTAAATCTCCACTATACCCTCCCTGGAACCTTCACATTCTTCCTTATAGTACAATGACCTGAAATGGATGCAATAACTTCATGACCGCCTAACCTGAGCTTTAACAAATCAGAATTATATTCCTGAATACCTCTACCTGCAAAGCAAAAGATTCCTTATGCTCTGTAAACAATTCTCATAATTATATCTTATTTTAGTACTGTCCAATACTCTCATTTATGAACATTATTCTTCCTTTCTACTGTTATATACGGGTACCTGCCTATTTATTTTAAATCCTCTCCCACTCCACTAGCAAACCCAAGTAATTGGAGTGATCCAATTTCTTCATGCTGATAAAATTAAGACATCTGTTACGTACTCGTGACACGTGACAGTGGTACCCTTGTCACGTGACTGGGGTTGAAGTTATACTGGACATGAGGTAATGGTGGAGTGATGTCATTTTCCCGCCAGTAGAGGTCATGTGACAGGTTTTTTCTACAGGGTATAAAAGGAAGACCCACCCTGTCAGGTGGGGCAGTTCGTGGCTGGATTTGCCAAGATGACTTCATGTTACTGTGTGATTTAATGTGATGACGCAGTTTAGTTAAAAATGAAGTTTTATATAATGCCTAAAGTTTAAAAGGTCAGAGCCAACGGTTTCTTTGCTGATGGAGAGTGAAGATAAGAATTTGGAAGACAAATCGAGAAGAATCGATTTTCGACACGGTGGATGGATTGACTTCGACCTTGTGTGATCCTCATTCGGAAGGATTTCGTTGACTATTCTCGCTGTTGACCCCTGGGATGACCAGAAAGGGTTTGAGAATAGTGTGGAAGAGAGGTCAGTCACTTTAAGTTGTTATATTTAATAAGATTCGACGTGGGAGTTCGACGCTGGGAATCGAAGGACATCGACGTGGAAGAGAATTTACATCGCTTTAAAAAGTCTCTCCTTTTAAAAGTACCGTGAGCTTTTGAACTGTCGGCATATCGTTCTTTGAACTGTTTTCATTCGGCAATTCGCTTTGGAGAACTGTTTTTTTCAATACTACTTTAAAGACTGTTTGAGACTGCAAAGCTATTAAGAACTGTCTGACCAGCTGCCAGCAGCTGAGCTCGGACCATTGTTTGGGTTTGTTTACATTTGAAGGGGGTTTGTTATCAGTGTTTAATAAACGTGTTATTTGTTATAAAACCCCTTGCCTAACTCATCTATATTATTGTTGCCCGAATACGTAACATAAATATGGGGGCTCGTCCGGGATTGAATTGTTTGAGTTTAATAAGCTTTTTGAATTTTGAATCGGTGTTTTGGTAACGGGGATTGCTCGGTTTTTTTTTGTTTGATTGGCTTGTGAGTGGTATTCGGCAACGATGAATATTGATGAGTTTCTGGATTCGCCAGACGCGGATTTGTTAGCGAAGGCGAAAAAAACTGAAGTCTCTGAACTTGCTAATCGGTTGCATTTTAAAGGGATCTTGCCAACTACGTCAAAAGCTGTAATACAGAGAAAAATCGCGTCTCACTATGTGGCTTCGGGTCATTTTGAAGAATCGATTTTAGAATCGTTTCCAATAAGTAATCTGGAGATGCAGTTGCAAATCGAACAAATGATGTTAGAAAGGTGTAAATTGGAAGCTGTGCAAAAGCAGAGAGATTTTGAATATGCAATGGCTAAATTAAGGTCTGTAGAACAGTCTGCTGGTTCTAAAAAACCGTTTGTTGCTAGCCAAGAAATTAAATTGGTCCCTCCATTTAGTGAAACAGAAGTGGAGAGATATTTTCAACATTTTGAAACTATTGCTCGGATGTCAGAGTGGCCGAAAGATAAATGGTCAGTGTTATTACAGAGTGTAATCAAAGGCAAGGCACAACAGGTTTACACAGCTTTAACTGCTGCGCAAGCATTAGATTATGATATTGTGAAAGAAAATATTCTCAAATCGTATGAGTTGGTCCCAGAAGCGTACAGGGAAAGATTCAGGAGTTTGAAAAAGTCTGTGGAAAAGACTTATGTGGAATTTGCCTATGATAAAGCTATGTGTTTTGAGAGATGGGTTTCTTCTAAAAATGTAAATGAGGACTATGAGACTTTGAAAGAGCTGATTTTAATGGAGGAATTTAAAAGAAGCATTCCTGTTGAAGTAAGGACCTACTTAAATGAGAGGGATACTGATAAATTGCAGGACTGTGCTAGATTAGCTGATGAGTATGTTTTAATCCATAAGAATAAATTTCCTCAGGGTAGAATTTTTAAGAGGAAAAATAATATGGAGACTCCAGGTAAATTAGAAATTAAATTAGAGGTTAATGAGAGAGGTAAGGAGGAAGGAAAACCTGTGAAGGAAAGACAGTTTGGTCTTATTTGTAACTATTGTAAGAAGCCTGGCCATGTAATAGCTAACTGTTTCAAATTGAAAAAGAAAGAGAAGGAAGCAGTTCCGGATGCTTGTGTGCAACATACTGAAGCACCTGTAAAGTTACAGGGTTTGGTAAATACAAATGAGGATTTGTTAGAGTCTGACAAAGTTAGAAAGGGATATGATCATTTTATAACTGAAGGGTTTGTATCCTTGAAAGAAGGATCTACTCTGGTGCCAATAAAAATTCTTAGGGATACTGGAGCTTCTCAATCACTGATGTTAGATAGTGTGTTGAAGTTTAATGAAGAGAGTGATACTGGTGAGGTAAATTACATAAGAGGTGTTGGAAGTGATTTTATGCCTGTACGTTTACATGAAGTAAATTTAAAGTCAGGGTTAGTTACAGGATTTGTTAAGGTAGGATTACAGCATAGCTTACCTGTGAAGGGTATTTCTTTATTGTTAGGTAATGACTTGGCAGGTGGACAAGTTTTTCCTGAAGTGCATTTGACAATGGAATCAGAGGAACCTGAGGTGAATTCTAACACAGATTTTTCTTGTGTTGTGACTAGAGCTATGGCTAAAAAGATTGATGTGCAGAATGAGGTTGTTACTCATGACTGTTCAACTCAGGATTCGAGTTTTGAGGATGTGTCAGAAACTTTCTTACCTTCGTTGTTTGAACAAGATTCTGGGAGTAAGTCTGACTATGAAGATTTATCTTTGTCACGGAAGGAGATGATAGCAGAGCAGAATAGAGATCCTGAGATTGTAAAATTAAGGGAACAAGCTTTACTAGGTAGTGAAATTGAGAAGGTGTCAGTAGGATATTACTTGGAAAAAGGAGTGTTGATGAGGAAGTGGAGGTCGCCTACAATTCCTGCAAGTGAGGAATGGAATGTTGTTTATCAGGTAGTTGTTCCTAAAGTTTATCGGAATGAGATTTTGACTTTAGCTCATAGTGTGCCTTTAGGTGGACATCAAGGGGTAAGGAAAACTGTGGACAAGATTTTAAAACATTTTTACTGGCCTGGTTTAAGAAAAGATGTGGCGATGTTTTGTAAGACGTGCCATACTTGTCAAATTGTGGGTAAACCAAATCAGGTTACACCAGTAGCTCCATTAAAACCTATTCCAGCATTTGGTGAACCGTTTTCTAAAGTTATTGTAGATTGTGTTGGTCCATTACCAAAGACAAAAACTGGTTATCAGTATTTGTTGACTATCATGTGTACTTCGTCTAGGTTTCCAGAGGCAGTACCACTTAGGAATATAAAAGCTAAAACTGTGACGAAGGCTCTTATAAAATTCTTTACTTATTTTGGATTGCCTAAGGAAATACAAACTGATCAAGGTAGTAATTTTATGTCTGGATTGTTTCAACAGATAGTTTATAAATTGGGAGCTAAGCAAATTACTTCGTCTGCATACCATCCAGAATCGCAAGGTGCTTTGGAGAGGTTTCATTCTACTCTCAAGAATATGATTAGGACATATTGTGTGGAGAATGAAAGTGACTGGGATGAGAGTATAAACTTACTTTTATTTGCAGTAAGGGAATCGGTACAGGAATCTTTAGGTTTTAGTCCATTTGAACTTGTGTTTGGACATAGAGTTAGAGGACCTTTAGCTTTATTGAAGGAACAATGGATTAGTAAGGAAGTGCATACTAATTTGTTGGACTATGTTTTGAAATTTAAGGACAGGTTACATAGAGCTTGTAGCTTAGCCAAGGAAAATTTGAAGTTGGCTCAGGGGAAAATGAAGACTTGGTATGATAAGGAAGCTAGGATGAGGATGTTTAAGCCTGGAGATAAGGTGTTGGTTCTTTTCCCAGTGCAGACAAATCCTTTACAAGCTAGATTTCATGGACCTTATGAAATTGTGTCTAGAGTTAATGATGTGGATTATGTAATAAAAACTCCAGATCGTAGAAGGTCAACACAACTTTGCCACATAAATATGATTAAACCATATTTTGAGAAACAATCTGATACTGTGACTGTTGTGGTTAGTGAGAATGAGTTGGATTTAACTGGGAACATGATAGATGATTCATCTGACTTTCATTCTAAATCTAACATTGTTTCTGTTAGGTTACCTAATTCGACTATTTTGGAAAATATGGATGAGAAATTAGCACATTTACAGCTAGAGCAGAAACAACAGATGAAGGAATTGATTTTTAAGTATAAGGATTTGTTTCCAGATGTTCCTAGAAGGACTACTATAGCTTCACATGATGTAGATGTTGGAGATGCCAAACCTATTAAACAACACCCATATAGGATGAACATAGAAAAATGTGAACTTGCTGAGAAGGAAATTGAATACATGTTAGAGAATGATATTATTAGACATTCTAACTCGAATTGGAGTTCGCCATGTGTTATGGTGCCAAAACCTGATGGTAGTATTAGGTTTTGTACGGACTATAGGAAGGTGAATGCTGTAACGAAAACAGATGCATATCCAATTCCTAGAGTAGATGATTGTGTAGATAAGGTTGGAAAAGCAAAGTTCCTTACAAAGATTGATTTATTGAAAGGGTATTGGTGTGTTCCACTAACGGACAGAGGTAGAGAGATTTCTGCATTTGTAACTCCATCTGGGTTATATGAGTATAATGTTCTTCCATTTGGGATGAAGAATGCCCCAGGTACTTTTCAGAGGATGATTAATTCTGTGATTCAGGGATTGAAAGATACTGATGCTTATATTGATGATTTAGTGACAGGAAATGATACTTGGGAAGCACACATTATTGCGGTGGAGAAATTGTTTGAAAAGCTTTCAAAAGCTAACTTGACTATTAATTTGGCCAAGAGTGAATTTGGACATGCTACTGTGACTTACCTTGGTTATGTTGTGGGTCAAGGTAAGGTAGCTCCTGTTCAGGCAAAAGTTCAGGCAATTTTGGAAATTCCCACTCCGACGGGGAAAAAAACTCTCAGAAGATTTTTGGGAATGGTAGGATATTATCGAAAATTTTGTAAGAATTTTGCTAATGTTGCCCTTCCATTAACTAACCTTCTGCAGAAGAATGTAAAGTTTGTGTGGACAGTGTTTTGTCAGGAAGCATTTGAAAAATTGAAAACAATGATATGTGAACAACCTGTGCTTAAGGCACCTGACTTTGAAAAACCTTTTTCATTAGCTGTGGATGCTAGTGATGAAGCTGCGGGAGCAGTATTGATGCAGAGGAATGAGGGTGATGAGGTTGATCATCCAGTAGCTTACTTTTCTAAGAAATTTAATAAGCATCAAAGAAACTATTCAACAATAGAGAAAGAATTGTTATCTCTTGTTTTAGCTTTGGAATATTTTGAGGTATATGTTGGTACAACTCAAAAAACCACTTATTGTTTACACTGATCATAATCCGTTAGTTTTTCTGAGTAAGATGAAAAACAAAAACAGAAGATTGTTAAATTGGAGTTTGATGTTACAAGAGTACAATATTGTGATAACTCATATTAAAGGTAAAGATAATGTGGTTGCTGATTGTCTATCTCGATGTTGAATGTACAATGTTTTTTTTTGGAGTGGTTTTTTTTTATTGTAACACTCCTACTGTATTGTATATTGTGTATGTTATATAATTTATACATTTGTTTTTTTTTGTAAGTAATTGTTAAAAATTTTTGTTCTTGTCAGACCAAAAATGTTTTTTTGGAGGGAGGTGTTACGTACTCGTGACACGTGACAGTGGTACCCTTGTCACGTGACTGGGGTTGAAGTTATACTGGACATGAGGTAATGGTGGAGTGATGTCATTTTCCCGCCAGTAGAGGTCATGTGACAGGTTTTTTCTACAGGGTATAAAAGGAAGACCCACCCTGTCAGGTGGGGCAGTTCGTGGCTGGATTTGCCAAGATGACTTCATGTTACTGTGTGATTTAATGTGATGACGCAGTTTAGTTAAAAATGAAGTTTTATATAATGCCTAAAGTTTAAAAGGTCAGAGCCAACGGTTTCTTTGCTGATGGAGAGTGAAGATAAGAATTTGGAAGACAAATCGAGAAGAATCGATTTTCGACACGGTGGATGGATTGACTTCGACCTTGTGTGATCCTCATTCGGAAGGATTTCGTTGACTATTCTCGCTGTTGACCCCTGGGATGACCAGAAAGGGTTTGAGAATAGTGTGGAAGAGAGGTCAGTCACTTTAAGTTGTTATATTTAATAAGATTCGACGTGGGAGTTCGACGCTGGGAATCGAAGGACATCGACGTGGAAGAGAATTTACATCGCTTTAAAAAGTCTCTCCTTTTAAAAGTACCGTGAGCTTTTGAACTGTCGGCATATCGTTCTTTGAACTGTTTTCATTCGGCAATTCGCTTTGGAGAACTGTTTTTTTCAATACTACTTTAAAGACTGTTTGAGACTGCAAAGCTATTAAGAACTGTCTGACCAGCTGCCAGCAGCTGAGCTCGGACCATTGTTTGGGTTTGTTTACATTTGAAGGGGGTTTGTTATCAGTGTTTAATAAACGTGTTATTTGTTATAAAACCCCTTGCCTAACTCATCTATATTATTGTTGCCCGAATACGTAACACATCAATGTGCATTTTTTCAGGGCTCTTACTTTCACTACAACAGCCTATAAACTATTACAATTGGCCTTTAATTTGGATGCATTATAATCTTTTATCACCATTTCAATGAAATTATATGGTCACAGATGTTCTTACAGAAGTTCCTTGTGCTTACCATTTCATCATAAAACTCGGAGACCACTGTCTTTTTGCCCAACATCACATTACTATCGGACTGAAACAGCTTTAGCAAGTGGTAGAGAGTTACCTGTTTAACAAGAAGAGAATAGGAAGCTAAAGTTACTGAACACTTGAATTATGATTTGTTTTATGTTACCACACAAAGTGGAGGGAAAATACTCTGAACCATTCTTCTTGTTGCAAGAATTTAAGACCATTTAAACCAAATGATACAAGAATTAAGGGCAGGGATTATAAGCCTTGAGCACAAGATACAAAGGGATGCAGATATTAACTTTGTCCTGTACATTGAAATATACACTGAAATGCATTGGTTAACGTCAACGACTCATACAGTCTGAAGATTGTGTTGGGGGCAGTCCACAAATGTCACCACGCATCTGGTGCCAACGTAACATGCCCACGTAACAACGTAACCCTTTCATATGTCTTAGGAATGTGGGAGGAAACACATATGGCCATAGTGAGAGTGTATAAATTCCTTACAGACAGCAGAGAGAATCCAACCTGATCAGTGATATCTGGTGCTGTAAAGCAATTGCACTAACTGCTACACTACCGTGCTGCCCGAAGACAAAGAATAATTTATCTTAACCACAGTGCGCAGTTTTAATCTACAACTCACTGCTGCAAAGGAAACAGAGCTTGTCAGGGCTTTCCAAAGGGAAATTGGACATGAACATTAAAGAATGATTTGCAGGGATTTGGGGGGAAAAAAGAAACAGGGAACACTAATGACAAAATCATTCTACCAAGAGCTGGCACAAATTAAATGTCTGCCTTCTGGGCTGTTCTATGAAAGTATTGAGTACATAAACATGTCTAAATACTGAATACTTAGAGTAAAATATCTCTAGTTGTAGTCTCACCCAACCTCAGTGGAAAAAGCCTGCTTGCATTTACCCTATCTATACCCTTCATAATTCTGTATGTGTCTTTCAAATCTCCTGTCATTCTCTGATGCCCTAGGGAATAAAGTCCTTATCGATTCAACCTTTCCCCAGGTTCTGAAGTCCTGACAACATCCTTGTAAATTTTCTTTGCACTTTTCCAATCTTATTTATATCTTTCCTGTAGGTAGGTGACCAAAACTGTGCACAATACTCCAAATTAGGCCTCAACGTCTTATACGATTTCAACATAACATGCCAACTCCTGGACTGAGTACATTGATTTATGAAGGCCAGTGTGCCAAAAGCATTCTTTACGACCTACCTACCTGTGACTCCACCTTCAAGGAATTAAGGATCAGTATTCCCAGATCCCTCTGTTCTACCACACTCCTCAGTCAATGCTGCTCAACATGTAAGTCCTAGACTGGTTTGTCCTCCCAAAGTGCAACACATCACACTTGTCTGCATTAAAATCCATCTGCCATTTTTCAGCTTATTTTTCCAGCTGGTACAGATCCCACTGCAAGCTCTGATAGCCTTCCTCACTGTCCACTAAGCCCCCAATCTTGGTGTCATCTGCAAATTTGCTGACCCGGTTTACTATATTAAGACCCAGATCAATTATATAGATGACAAACAATAACAGAACAAGCACCAATCCCTGTGACACACCTTCTAGTCACAGGCCTCCAGTCAGACAACCATCTATAACCACACTCTGGCATCTCCTGAGAAGCCAATGCCCTTTCCAATTTTCTAGCTCATCCTGAAAGCCATGCAACTGAACTTCCTTGACCAACCTCTCATGCAGGAGCTTATCAAATGTCTTGCAAAAGTCCATGTAGAGTACAGCTATTGCCTTGACTTCAACTATCCTGGTAACCTCTTCGAGAAACTATGAGATTAGTTAGAAATGACAAAGTCATGTCGACTATCCCTAATCAGCCCTCATCTATCCAAATACTTGTATCTCCTGTCACTTAGAATACCGTCCTATTACTGACCCACTACTGATGTCAGGCTCACTAGCCTATAATTTCCTGCCTGGTTTTTAGAACCTTTCCTAAACAATGGAACAACATCAGCTATCCTCCAATCCTCCAGCACCTCATCTGTAGTGAAGGACATTTAAAATATCTCTGCCAGGGCCCCTGCAAATTCTGCACCAGTTTCCCACAGGATCCGAGGAAACTTCTTGTCATGTCCTGGAGATTTGTCCACTCTAATTAGGAGACGGAGCTACAGTGGCACTAGCGAGTGGCTTCTTCGAACTCATCTGCGGAAATGGCTTAATTTCTACCTTTAATGTTACTTTTTTTCACTTTTCAAGGTGGATGGGGTTCTGTCAGTGTGTTGACCTGCAGCTGCACTCAAACTGTGGTTCTTTACGGTGATAGATCCTGCTCCCAGGGCTCACCAAACGGCTGTTTTTCAATATCCCAACGGCATATCCTACAAAACGAGTGCGCCTTTGGGGTGCTGAGGCTTTGTGGCCCCGTGGATGAGCTGATTCTATGTTGTTGTTGCCAAATGAAGCTTTGTGGGGAAAAAAATAGGTTTTGTGAACAGCAGATCGGCTGTTGGAGGAGGTATCTGTCCTCAGCGAATTGCTCTCTCTCTCACATTGGTAGGAGAGAATTTGCTGCTGAATCTTGAGACGGAAAACTCAGGCAACAATAAAAAAAATCGACACACCAGACTTTAACATCACAATCAGCGAGTTGTTTTTTTTTATTGTTTGTTAGTCTCCCCTCTCATTGTGTGACACCTCTCTGCTCCTTATTAGGGAGAGAGGGAGAGAGCCTGTGGCAAGTCAAATTGTCGGTTCAATGATCAGTTTTTGTTGTACTGCAGATCATGGTCTCTCTTGGGGGTTTTGCTATTGCTTGCTTGGTGGGTGGTGATGCTTTAGTAAGTGGGGGAAGGAGAGGGTCAATGCTTGCTGCTGCTTGTGCGTGGGAGGGGGAAGAGGGGGCTTTGGGACTCTGAAGTTTTACTGTCTCACTTTCTTGGGACAACTGTTGTTGTGGATGTCTGAGAAAAGCAGGAATTTTAGGTTGTATATTGTATACATTTTCTGATATTAAATGGAACTACTGAACTAATTTGTCCTAATGTGAAATTGATAAAATACATCACACCCTATGAAATCAGACGCAATGCAATTTGCAATTTGAGACTGAATTTTCATCCAACATTGCCTTGTCTGAAACTGTAGTCTTACAAGCAATAATCCTGAAAGATGATGTCTACACCACACTCTGTCTCTTTCTACTGATAAGGAAACAAGAATCAGAAGCTGTACATAGCTAAGTCATTATTAATCAGCAAAACTGGTAGGACTATATAAGTTGAGAAAAATAATTAATTTCCAAAACTGAATTTATAAATATTTTTGTCACCAAGGGTTTTTCCAAATACATGTACATAAGGAATTTCAGTTTCTTACCGGTCTTTCATTTGGATCTATGAAGAAGATTTTGATTATAATTTCAAATTCACCCCATCCAGTTTCTGTGATTTCATATGGAGGCTTGGTAACAACTGTTGAGAAAGTATGATGGTAACGGAAATATTCAACATGTATAGTAAAACCGTACAGCTATTTCAACAGATCTTTATTTCTACAATTCCATTAAATCCTTACAATGGTACTCCTTCCAAAATTTGTTCCTATGTGTGGCCAATAACAGCAAGGTAGTACTTAATTCTTATCTTAAACTGCACAAGGGCATGTAAAGTGAACCATGGAGCAGGACTGGATTCATATGTAGGTTAGATCTTCTCCCTGGAGAGCTGCAGTAAGCCACATGACACTGCCTTACAAATGATCAATTTGAATTCAATTTCCTTTCTACTGTGGAACCAGCACTCACTAGCTCTGGATCTGAAGTTCAATCTCCCAACCATCATATGTTCAAAGCACTCAGCATGTCAGAAATAACCTCCTTTATACTGCCTTTTACATTTAGATTGTAAGGGATCAATTAAGTCTTAACTTTGAATGAGAGCCAAGTTCAAGTGTATGACAAGTCCGTAATATATGCTATTTCTGGTTATTAAAATGCAAGTGCAATTACAAAGCTGCTTAAGGTTCAGTATAGAATAACTTTTGATGATACAAAGCAGATCTTTCAATTGTGATCTGCTTTATTTTTCTACATAGTTTTTAGAAACAACTGGATGAATTTTTTTTTTGTCTAAGTTATGCTTCACTGGTGAAGTCAACACGTTGACACTGCTGCTAGAAGCAAAGCCTGGGCATCCTGAACACCCCATATCAGAGCAAGCTTAATTCTGCTTGACAAAGAAAAATTATCAATGTGCTGTTCAATCATCTTCCAATGTCCACTCAAACAATCAACTTCCAATTTCGATGAACCCCAGGTAGGTCCAACATTTTGATGTTGTTTATGCAATTTCAGTAAATATATTTTAATAACAATTTTAAATGCTTTCTTTTCCAAACCTACCTCGTAGAGGGTTACCATAACTTTCATGTAGCTTGAACTGAATTTTCTTTACATATGCAGACATATCCTTAAAAAAAAACACCAGATTATTTACTTTTCACCATGAATTTTTATAGAGGAAAAAAAATAAAATTGAGAAAATGGATATTAGAGAATTATAGCATCATTGAATCCATAATCTACTGACGTTCACATGAGATCACCAAACCAAGGCTAAGACAGATTCCCAAGCCAATGACTTTACTGATTGAAAAAGGCGGCCATGTTAATCAGACACTCAACCTTGACTATTTTCATTACACCAAGACACTAACCTTAGACACAAGCACTCACTGAATCCCAATTTATGCAGAATTTTATGAAAGAAAAATATTTAGTTATATTTTTAGTTTGTACAGGCAGTTCAGCCACATCCAATTGGCTGAAAAATGAAATGTGTTATTCATGTCTTAGATTATGAATTAAAATTAATATTCCACTTTAAGGAAATATATTTTACAAGGAAGGGAGACAGCTGATTCCAGTTAATTGGGGCAGCCACTTATCTTAAGGAACAAACGCAAATCAAGAAAATTGCTGGGAATCTCTATGTTAATTTGGGACACTATGTCGCTTAATTGGGACAGGAGGCTGTTGCCAAATAGTTTCTAACTAGCATCAGTTGAATGCACTTTTGAACTTTTTGAAATTTCTCCGTTTATAGTCTACACCTTTATTTCTTCTACCACAGTACATGACCACACACTTCCCTCCACTATATTCCATCTGTCATTTCTTTGCTCATTCACCCTATCTGTCTAGTCCTTCTGCAGACTCCCTGCGCCTTCATCTATCTTTGTATCAGCTGCAAACTTGGCAACAAAGCCATCAATTTTATCACCCAAACCATTGAAACATAACGTGAAAAGAAGTGGTCCCAACACCAATTCTACGGAATACCATCAGTCACCAGCAGCCAACCAAAAATGGCACCCACTCTTTGCATCCTATCAGTCAGTCAATCTTTCTTGTAATACCATGGGCCCTCATCTTAAGTAGCCTCACGTGGCACTTTGTCAAAGGCTTTCTGAAGATCCAAGTAAACAAAATTCACTGACTCTCTTTTGTCTATATTGCTTATTATTTCCTCAAAGAATTCCAACAAATTTCCCTTAAGGAAACCATGCTGACTTTGGCCTCTTTTATCATGTGCTTCTAAGCATCCCAAAATCATATCCTTAACCATCAACTCCAAAATCCTTCCAACCAATGAAGTAAGGCTAACTTGCCTATAATTCCCTTTCTTCTGCCTCCCTCCCTTCTTAAACAGCAGAATGACATTTGCAATTTTCCAGCCCTCCAGAACATTCCAGTAATGATCTTGGCGCCCCTTGTATTCTGTGGAACAACTCCTTTCTGCCAGCACAGATAGAAGACTTCACACAGCAGATACAGGAGGGCTGTCATGCATTGCTCGATTAGGTCTAGGGGAAATCGCATCATTGCCCGGTGCCTTCCCTGAGGCCAAGCTGTCAATGGCCTTGCTGAGCTCGTTTCGGGTTGGCTCTGCATCCAGTTGCTCCATGGACAGGAGGCCCTCAATGACTTTCAGGGCTGAGATGGTGACAATGTTCACTATGGAGTAGCAGCCAGAGTAATGTTTTATCCATGATTTTCTCTTTCCACCAACTCCAGGAAAAGTGCTGAGAACAAAAGGAGCTCCTCTACTTATGTTCATTAATCTCACCAAGGCATTCAATTTAGTCAGCAGAGTTGGGCTCTTTCAGATCCTCTCCAAAGTAGGCAGCCCACCAAGACTACAAAGCATGAACAAACAGAAAAGGGACTGTACAGTACAATGACAAGTCCTTTGACGTAAGCAAGGTTGTGTTCATGCCACAAGGCTCTTTGGGATCTCCCTTGCCCTTCTCCTGAGGCACTGCAAGAGGAGATCTACCTCCACACTAGATCAGATGGCAGGCTTTTTAACCTCGCCTGCCCAAGAGCCAAAACCAAAGTGCACAAGGGTATAACTGGATGTGCTGTTTGCTGATGGTGCAACAGTTGCAAACCACATTCCACAGCACCCCCAGATGGATCGTTTCTCTCAGGCCTTAATGGAATTTGGTTTGACAAATGTTTTGGGACAAGACACGGAGTCATTACCATTGATAACTAAAAACTGGATGTTGTTCTTCAGATCACATACCTGGGGTCCATCATCAGAGACAACCTCTCCTTGGACAAATCAACAAGCACATCGGGAAGGCTGCAACAAGGCTTGCCTGCTTCACCACGAGTGTGAGAACCCCAAACTCTCGGTCAAAACAAAAATGGCAGTGTACAATGTTTATGTCACCAGCACACTGCTCGTACGTCAGCGAGACTTGGACCAGGAGAAAAGACTCAACAGCTTCTATTTAAGGTGCGTTTGTCACATCTCAGAGAGACAGAGTATCCAACAATGAGGTCCTCTCTCATGTTGGCCTTCCTAGTGTATACACTCTGCTCAGACAGTATAGGCAGCACTGGCTGGGCCACATACGTCGCACTCCAAAAGGCATCCTCTATGGTAGATGGCTTCAGACAAGAGAACTGCTGCCTATCTGTAATTGTGCTCCAAGGATGCCTGCAAGCAGGACATGAAGGCACTGGACATCAGCACTGAGCCCTGGGAGAAACTTACAGCTAACCACACCAAGTGTAAAAGCACCCTGAAACAACACATTAAGTCAGGCAAAGAAAAATTCCTGAAAACGGCAGAAGACCAACGAACACTGCATCTCCAGCAGAGCTGAGAACACTAATTGGTAATATTGGCAGTGCTCTAATGTGTACTGTATTTCAATTAGATATATAATTGTTTCTCAGTTAAATAACAATTTGTCTTTTTTTAAATGTTTTTTTACTATTTCCATGAAACTTTGGCTAACTGAGGCTGCTGCTTTATTGGGCCAAAATGCACTGACCCCAATATGTCCCAATTAACTGGACTTTGTGGAATTTGTTACCAATAGGCAGGTCGTTGAGTGTATTTAAGGTTCTTGATTGGTATTGAGTGTATTGATAGGTTCTTGATTGGACACGACATCAAAGGTTACGTGGAGAAGGCCGGGAAGTGGAGCTGAGGAGGGGATAAAAGGATCAGCCACAATTAAATGGTAGCGCAGACTTGAGGGGCAAATGGCCTAATTCTATTCTTATGTCTTATCGCCTTACATACACACACATAATTATACACTTATGGTAATCTACATTTTAAAAATTTTGAATTTCAATGTACTGCTGCCACAAAACAACAACAAACTTCACAACATAAGCAGTGATATGAAACCTGATGCTGATTCCAAAGGTGCACAATGACTAAATCGAATCTGCACTCACTTCATTTCGGTAAGGTTTGACGTACACTGTCCACTGATGAGTATGTCCATCCTCCTCTCGCTTCTTTCCAAAATAACGAGCAACATTTCCAAAGACGATTGGCTTCACTATTGTCACACCCTGTAGAAGTGTTAAGAAAAATTTTTAAATGTCTCTGAACACTTCATGAACCTCCTGAAAATATTTAGATTTTAAATGTAGCATTTTGATTGGTACAAGTGCTAGGTGTGACATTTTAGTCAGTTAAACCAGGCCAGGACGAGCACAGAAAACAGTAGAGCCCTGGACAGCGTTATACAACAGAGACCACCTAAAGGTACATATATACAAGAGATTTTACAGATGCTGGAAAACCAGAGTAACACATACATAGATGCTGCCTCACCTGCTGCGTGCCTCCAGCATTTTGTGTGTGTTACAAGGGGGTACATGTAGTTTCCTGAAAGTGGCAACACAGGAAAACAAGGTGTGAAGGCACTTGGTATGCTTGTCTTCAATAGTCAGGGCATTGAGTACAGCTGCTGAGTCTTCATGCTGCTACTGTACATGCCAATAGATAGACAACACTTGGAGTACTGAGTGCAGTTATAGTAAGGAGGTCATTAAGCTAGAAAAGGTTACTGGGACCGGAAAGCTTAAGTTATAAGAATAAGCTGGGACATTTTATTTCTCCTGGAGTCCAAGAGGAAGAGGTGTGACCATATAGAGATAAATAAAATCATGATGGGGTTTTGAAACATGTAGACAGACAAGGCACCTTGGTCACAACGGAGATAAACTGGACTGAAGGGCCTGTTTCTATGCCGTATTACACGCTGTTAGCTTATATTGCAGTGACATACAGAATCACACGAAAGGCACTTATGGGACTTGGCCCCAGTAAAAGTTAACTCATTGAGACCATGTTGGACATTCCCAACAGAAAGTTAGATATTTCCCACCTTAAACTTGATGGAACTTGTGATGCAACAATGATATGACTCAGTGTTGGCAATGCACATCATCTATTTCCATTGTGTTCCAAAAGGTCCACAACTGGGGAGCTATATTGGCTGAAGTCAGGACTGATAAAACAAAACTGCTACAGAAAAAGCAATGAAAAATCCTTCTATATCTGAGTGACCAAGGGCATGGAGAGACAGAGGACCTTCATTGCTATCCTATACACCAGGCACAATGGGCAGTTAGTAACAGGAACATAGAAAACCTACAGCGTAATACAGGCCCTTCGGCCCACAAAGCTGGGCCAAAAATGTCCTTACCTGAGAAATTGCCTAAGATTACTCGTAGCCCTCTATTTTTCTCAGCTCCATTTACCTGTCCAGGAGTCTCTTAAAAGACCCTATCCTATCCGCCTCCACCACTGTCGCTGGCAGCACATTCCATGCACCACTTTCTGTGTAAAAAACTTACCCCTGATATCTCCTCTGTACCTACTTCCAAGCACCTTAAAACTATGCTCTCCCGTGCTAGCCATTTCAGCCCTGGGAAAAAGCCTCTGACTATCCACACGATCAATGCCTCTCATCATCTTGTACACCTCTATCAGGTCACCTCTCATCCTCCATCACTCCGAGGAAAAAAGGCTGAGTTCACTCAACCTATTCTCGTAAGGCATGCTCCCCAATCCAGGCAACATCCTTGTAAATCTCCTCTGCACTCTTTCTATGGTTTCCACATCCTTCCTGTAGTGAGGTAACCAGAACTGAGTACAGTACTCCAAGTGGGGTCTGACCAGGGTCCTATATAGCTGCAACATTACCTCCTGGCTCCTAAACTCAATCCCACGATTGATGAAGGCCAATGCACTGTATGCTTTCTTAACCACAGAGCCATCCTGCGCAGAAGCCTTGAGTGTCCTATGGACTCAGACCAAAGATCCCTCTAATCCTCCACACTGCCAAAAGTCTTACCGTTAATACTATATTCTGCCATCATATTTGACCTACCAAAATGAACCACCTCACACTTTGGAAGGGTCTCGCCCCGAAACATCGACAGCGCTTCTCCCTATAGATGCTGCCTGGCCTGCTGTGTTCCACCAGCATTTTGTGTGTGCTGTTGTTTGAATTTCCAGCATCTGCAGATTTCCTCATGTTTGCTCTTTAAATTCACCTCACACTTTATCTGGATTGAACTCCATCTGCCACTTCTCAGCCCAGTTTTGCATCCTATCAATGTCTCGCAGTAACCTTTGGCAGCCCTTCACACTATCCACAACACCCCCAACCTTTGGTGTCATCAGCAAATTTACTAACCCATCCCTCCACTTCTTTATCCAGCTCATTTATAAAAATCACAAAGAGCAGGAGTCCCAGAACAGATCTCTGAGGCATGCCACTGGTCACCAACCTCCATACAGAATATGACCTGTCTACAACCATCCTTAGCCTTCTGTGGGCAAGTCAATTCTGGATCCACAAAGCAAGGTCTCCATGGATCCCATGCCTCCTTACTTTCTCAATAAGCCTTGCATGGCCTCCTCTACTGTCAAGATGAAGCCACATTCAGGTTGGAGGAACAACACCTTATATCCCTATAAACCTCCATCCCCCACCGAGATGGTCTCGAAGCTCTTTGCTTTTTTTGGATTCCAGACCTAACCAATTCCCCTCTACCACCACTCTCCTCCATCTAGCGGAATTAGTTCTTACTCTCAGTAATTTCTCCTTTGGCTCCTCCCACTTCCTCCAAACCAAGGGTGTAGCCATGGGCACCCGTATCGGTCCCAGTTATGCCTGCCTTTTTGTTGGCTTTGTGGAACAGTCCATGTTCCAAGTCTATAGTGGGGCCATAGTGGGGTGTGTCAGGAATGGACAGGAGGAGGAGTATAGGAAACTGATACAGGACTTTGTGATATGGTGCAACTCAAACTACCTGCGTCTCAATATCACCAAGACCAAGGAGATGGTGGTGGACTTTAGGAGATCTAGGCCTCATATGGAGCCAGTGATCATTAATGGAGAATGTGTGGAGCAGGTTAAGACCTACAAGTATCTGGGAGTACAGTTAGACGAGAAGCTAGACTGGACTGCCAACACAGATGCCTTGTGCAGGAAGGCACAGAGTCGACTGTACTTCCTAAGAAGGTTGGCGTCATTCAATGTCTGTAGTGAGATGCTGAAGATGTTCTATAGGTCAGTTGTGGAGAGCGCCCTCTTCTTTGTGGTGGCGTGTTGGGGAGGAAGCATTAAGAAGAGGGACGCCTCACGTCTTAATAAGCTGGTAAGGAAGGCGGGCTCTGTCGTGGGCAAAGTACTGGAGAGTTTAACATCGGTAGCTGAGCGAAGGGCGCTGAGTAGGCTACGGTCAATTATGGATAACTCTGAACATCCTCTACATAGCACCATCCAGAGACAGAGAAGCAGTTTCAGCGACAGGTTATTATCGATGCAATGCTCCTCAGACAGGATGAAGAGGTCAATACTCCCCAATGCCATTAGGCTTTACAATTCTACCGCCAGGACTTAAGAACTTTTTAAAAGCTATTATTAATGCTTTTTGAGATAGTGATTTAGATGCATATCATATTCTTTACTGAGTTAAGTATTGTATGTAATTAGTTTTGCTACAACAAGTGTATGGGACATTGGAAAAAAGTTGAATTTCCCCATGGGGATGAATAAAGTATCTACGGTATCTATCTATCTATACCGGTATCCATCCCCCTCTTTTCCTTCGCTACATTGACAACTGCATTGGTGCTGCCTCTTGCACGTATGCTGAGCTCGTCGACTTCATTAACTTTGCCTCCAACTTTCACCCTGCCCTCAAATTTACCTGGTCCATTTTCGACACCTCCCTCCCCTTTCTTGATCTTTCTGTCTCCATCTCTGGAGACGGCCTATCTACTGATATCTACTATAAGCCTACAGACTCTCACAGCTACCTGGACTATTCCTCTTCCCACCCTGTTTCTTGCAAAAAGGCTATCCCCGTCGCACAACTCCTCTGTCTCCACCGCATCTGCTCTCAGGATGAGGCTTTTCATTCCAGGATGAAGGAGATGTCTTCCTTTTTTAAACAAAGAGGCTTCCCTTCGTCCACCATCAACTCTGCCCTCAAACGCATCTTTCCCATTTCCCGCACATCTGCCCTCACCCCATCCACCCGCCACCCCACTCGGGATAGGGTTCCCCTTGTCCTTACCTACCACGCCACCAGCCTCCGGGTCGAACGTATAATTCTCAGTAACTTCCGCCACCTCCAACGGGATCCCACTACCAAACACATTTTTCCCTCCCCCCTCCTTCTCTGCTTTTCGCAGGGATTGCTCCCTACGCGACTCCCTTGTCCACTCGTCCCCCATCCCTTCCCACCAATCTCCCTCCTGGCACTTATCCTTGTAAACGGAACAAGTGCTACACCTGCCCTTACACTTCCTCCCTCACCACCATTCAGGGCCCCAGACAGTCCTTCCAGGTGAGGCGACACTTCACCTGTGAGTCGGCTGATGTGGTATACTGCGTCTGGTGCTCCCGGTGTGGCCTTTTATATATTGGTGAGACCCGACACAGATTGGGAGACCGTTTCGCTGAACACCTACGCTCAGTCCGCCAGAAAAAGCAGGATCTCCCAGTGGCCACACATTTTAATTCCACGTCCCATTCCCATTCTGATATGTCTATCCATGGCCTCCTCTATTGTCAAAATGAATCCAAACTCAGGTTGGAGGAACAACACCTTATATACCGGCTGGGTAGCCTCCAACCTGATGGCATGAACATTGACTTCTCTAACTTCCGGTAATGCCCCTCCTGCCCTTCTTACCCCATCCCTGATATACTTAGTTGTTTGCCTGTTCTCCATCTCCCTCTGGTGCTACCCCCCTCCTTTCTTTCTCTTGAGGCCTCCCATCCCATGATCCTTTCCCTTCTCCAGCTCTGTATCACTTTCGCCAATCACCTTTCCAGCTCTTAGCTTCATCCCACCCCCTCCGGTCTTCTCCTATCATTTCGCATTTCCCCCTCCCCCCACTACTTTCAAATCTCTTACTATCTTTCCTTTCGGTTAGTCCTGACGAAGGGTCTCGGCCCGAAACGTCGACAGCGCTTCTCCCTATAGATGCTGCCTGGCCTGCTGTGTTCCACCAGCATTTTGTGTGTGTTTGAATTTCCAGCATCTGCAGATTTCCTCGTGTTTGACCTTATATTCTGTCTAGGTAGCCTCCAACCTGATAGCATGGACATTGATTTCTCTAACTTCCGTTAATACCCCACTCTCCTTCTTACCCCATCCCTTATTTATTTATCTATTGGTCAATTAATTAATTATTTTCCCTCTTTTTCTCTCTGTCCCTCTCACAATCACTCCTTGCCTGCTCTCCATCTCCCTCTGGTGTTCCCCTCCCCCTTTCTTTCTCCCCAGGCCTCCCATCCCATGATCCTTTCCCTTCTCCAGCCCTGTATCCCTTTTGCCAATCAACTTTCCAGCTCTTAGCTTCATCACTCCCCCTCCTGTCTTCTCCTATCATTTCGGATCTCCCCCTCCCACCCCCACTTTCAAATCTCTTACTATCTCTTCTTCCAGTTAGTCCTGACGAAGGGTCTTGGCCCGAAACGTCCACTGTACTTCTTTCTATAGATGCTGCCTGGCCTGCTGCGTTCCAACAGCATTTTGTGTGTGTTGCTTGAATTTCCAACATCTGCAAATTTCCTTGTTTTTGAAGGCTTGCATGGGGTACCTTATCAAATGCCTTGCTAAAATCCATATACACTATATCTACTGTTCTACCATCATCAATGTGTTTAGTCACATCCTCAAAAAATTCAATCAGGCTCCTAAGACATGATCTGCCTTTCACAAGGCCATGCTGACTATTCCTAATCATATTATGCCTCTCTTAATGTGCATAAATCCTGCCTCACAGGATCTTCTCCATCATTTTACATACCACTGAGGTAAGACTCACTGGTCTATAATTTCCTGGGCTAGCTCTACTCCCTTTCTTGAATAAGGAACAATATCTACAACCTTCCAATCCTCCAGAAACTCTACCGTCCTCACCGATGATGCAAAGATCATCGCCAGAGGCTCAGCAATCTCCTGCCTCACTCCCACAGTAGCCTGGGGTACATCTCGTCCAGTCCCAGTGACTTATCCAACATGATGTTTTCCAAAAGTTCCTGCACATCCTCTTTCTTAATATTTACATGCTCAAGCTTTTCAGTCCGTTGTAAGTCATCACGACAATCACCAAGATCCTTTTCCGTAGTGAATACTGAAGCAAAGTACTCATTAAATACCCCTGCTATCTCCTCTGGTTCCATACACACTTCCACTGTCCTATTCTCTCATGTCTTATCCTCTTAACATACTTGTAGAATGCCTTGGGGTTTTCCTTAATCCTGTTCGCCAAGACCTTCGCATGGCCCCTTTTGGCTCTCCTAATTTCTTTCTTGAGCTCTTTCCTACCAGCCTTATAATCTTCTCGCTCTCTATCATTACCTAGCTTTTTGAACTTTTCGTAGGCTCTTCTTTTCTTCTTGACTAGATTTACAACAGCCTTTGTGCACCATGATTCCTGTACCTTACCATCCTTTCCCTGTCTCATTGGAGAGTACCTATGCAGAACTCCACACAAATATCCTCTGAACATTTGCCACATTTCTTCCGTACATTTCCCTGAGAGCATCTGCTTCCAATTTATGCTTTCAGGTTCCTACCTGATAGCCTCACATATCCCCTTACTCCAATTAAACATTTCCCTAACTTGTCTGTTCCTATTCCTCTCCAAAGCTATGGTAAAGGAGATAGAGTTGTGATCACTATCTCCAAAATGCTCTCCCACTGAGAGATCTGACACCTGACCAGGTTCATTTCCCAATACCAGATCAAGTACAGCCTCTCCTCTTGGAGGCTTTTCTACATATTGTGTCAAGAAACCTTCCTGAACACACCTACCAAACTCCACCCCATCTAAGCCCTCACTCTAGGGACATGCCAATCAATATTTGGGAAAGTAAAATCTCCCACCACAACAACCCTATTATTACACCTTTCCAGAATCTGTCTCCCTATCTGCTCCTCGATGTCCCTGTTACTATTGGGTGGTCTATAAAAAACACCTAGTAGAGTCATTGACCCCTTCCTGTTCCTAACTTCCACCCACAGAGACTCCAAAAACAATCCCTCCATGTCTTCCAACTTTTCTACAGCCGTGATACTATCTCTGATCAACAGTTCCACACCCCTACCTCATTTGCCTCCCTCCCTGTCCTTTCTGAAGCATCTAAAGTAATCTTCAATGTGCAGGCAAAGAAGCTTCACTCAGTGCGAGGCAAGTTCCGTAAAAGCAAAAGGAAAATTTTAAACTGAAAATTTTGCAACTGCTCAATGCATCATAGCAGCAACTGTTTCTATCTCAGGAGATTCTACCTAAGCAGCTCATTTCTGAATATTTATTAAAATGTTCACAAATTAATCTGAAATGTGTATCAAGATTTTAACCAGTAGATTTTTGCCCTTGCGAGTTTACTTAATGTGACCCTATTATCAAAAACTGCAAATTTAAAAAAACCCTTATTCCTTGTTTAAAAAGAATGGCCATCTACAAATTGGCTACCTATTTTACAAGGAATAGTGCCAGACACTCATTTATTTATAGGGTAGAAACATGAAATGTTATTTTTCAATGACAATCCCCATCAAGATTTATGCCCAAATTTCTAAAATGTTTTTCTCCCTCTATTGTCAATCCTGCATAACCAATATAATTATCAAATCAAATTTGGCAATGATTTAGTGTTATAAAGCACCAAATAACTTCTCTTGCAATTCATTTTGCAAGTATGAGCACGTTTATTTCCGCCTGTTAAATATGAATTTCACTCACACTCCAAAGCTTTATGAAAAGTAATTATTACAGATGCCTAGATCTGAAATAAATATAGTAAACATTGAAAGTCAGGCAACAAGTATATAAGGAACAACAGTTGAAAGTTCAGGTCAACGACTCTTCCTTAATCATAACTGAAACTTTGTCTACTTTTCTAACCTTAGCTTCCTCTATACTTCCAATGAAGCACAACAAAAACTTGAGGAACGTTTCAACCTAATAGCATTAAGTTCAATAAATTCAAATAATAACTTTCCATTTTTAAAGAACTCTAATTTATTTGCCTGATTACATTATCCCCTTCTGCTGTTTAATCTTCTCTACATTATAACTCATCAACCTTTCTCACAACTCTGTTTCTGCTTCTCGTTTAAAATCTATTTGCTGTTCTAATTGGTGGTCACAAACCTGAAATCAAATTATCACTCTGCTCCCACTGATACTTCTGAGTGATTTCAATACAACTTCAGCCATTCTCACTGTTTTCGTTCCAAAAGCACTCTAATCGATAGTTTTTCTTTTGATAATGTCTTCTTCTTTCCAGGCTACTTTGTTCCTTTACCCTATGTTACTAGGTAAGTGAAAAGACCAATAAAGGGATATAATTCAGCCCATTGAACACATACGACCCTTACAAAACGTGGCAGGGTTGTATCATTTCTAACGAGGAGCCACTTCGCAATACTACATCTGGTACAAATTCCGAAAAACCAGTTCTAGCTTAATAGTGGAAATTCTTTACAATACTGCGCTTTAATTTTACTGTTTAAATGGTTGAATTAAACACCGGGCTGCCAGCTGAAGCTCCACAGACATATTTTACCTTCACTCTCCCTCCTGAGTCAGGCCCGAATTCCGCCATTCTCTTGAACATATTGCAAGAGAGGGACGCGGCTGCCGCAGTCGAATCCGAGCCCGCCGTTTCTCGCCAGCACCGACTGGACGGACGAGTGTCGGGGCCACTAGGCCGCAAGTCTTAGATCTCGGGCCACCCGCCCTCCTACAGCTTTTTCTGTTCCCCCTGCAGGCTCCAGGGTACAGTGACCCGTTCGATCTCACTTTTCCATCCGAGCTCTGCAAACAGAGGGACAAGGAATAAAACGATTGCCCGCTGTTCATCGGTTTCTGGATTTTCACTCCTTCACAAAGATGGGGTCACCCTACCAACATGGCGGACCTGTTGCCGTCTCATTCCACATTACTCCCTCATCAACATGACGGATACCGTCACCTCCTCAGTCCACATGACTGGCAGACATGGCGGATGTAAACTTTTCGCCCTTTTCAATACACAACATCTGGAGGAATTTAGTGGATCAGATAGCATTAATGGAAGGCAATGCACACATAGAGACATCACAATAGAGTAGCAAAACCAGATACTCATGAAGGTCCTGATAAAGGGTCCAGGGCCGAAACGTCGACTGTTTTCCTCCATAGATGCTGCCCGACCTGCTGAGTTCCTCCTAGTATAACACACTCAAAATGCTGGCAGAGCTCAGTAAATGATATTCAGATTCATTTATCACACTTATATTGATTACTATCGATGCAATGCTCCTCAGACAGGATGAAGAGGTCAATACTCCCCAATGCCATTAGGCTTTACAATTCAACCGCCAGGACTTAAGAACTTTTAAAAGCTATTATTAATGCTTTTTGAGATAGTGATTTAGATGCATATCATATTTTTACTGAGTTAAGTATTGTATGTAATTAGTTTTGCTACAACAAGTGTATGGGACATTGGAAAAAATGCTGAATTTCCCCATGGGGATGAATAAAGTATCTATCTATCTATCTATCTATCTATCTAAATATGCAATGCTCATAGGGGGATCAGAAGTGGAGAGAGTGAGCAGTTTCAAGTTCCTGGGTATCAAGATCTCTGAGGATCTAACCTGGTCCCAACATATTGATGTAGTCATAAAGAAGGCTAGGCAGCGGCTATACTTCATTAGGAGTTTGAAGAGATTTGGTATGTCAACAAGTACACTCAAAAAATTCTATAGTTGTACTGTGGAGAGCATTCTGACAGGCTGCATCACTGTCTGGTATAGAGGGGCTACTGCAAAGGACCGAAAGAAGCTGCAGAAGGTTGTAAATCTAGTCAGCTCCATCTTGGCCTACAAAGTACCCAGGATATCTTAAGGGAGCAGTTTCTCAGAAAGGCAGCATCCATTATTAAGCACCTCCAGCACCCAGGGCATGCCCTTTTCTGACTGTTACCATCAGATAGGAGATACAGAAGCCTGAAGGCACACACTCAGCAATTCAGGAACAGCTTCTACCCCTCCGCCATCCGATTCCTAAAAGGACATTGAAGCTTTGGACACTACTTCAAAAAACAGTCTCTGTTTTTGCACATTTAAAAAAATCTATTCAATATATGAAATTGATTTAATTGTTTAAATATTATGTTCTATTAGTGTTGGCGCGTGGCCTAGTGGGCAAGGCATCAGACTAGTAACCTGAAGGTCACTGGTTCGAGCCTCAGCGGAGGCAGCGTGTTTGTGTGCAAGGCACTTAACAACACATTGCTCTGCGACGTCACCGGTGCCAAGCTGCATGGGTCCTAGTGACCTTCCCTTGGACAACATTGGTGGCGTGGAGAGGGGAAGGCCTGCAGCTTGGGCAACTGCCGGTCTCCCATACAACCCTGCCCAGGCCTGCGCCCTGGAAACTCCAGGCGCAGATCCATGGTCTCTCGAGACCAACGGATGCCACCAATGTTCTATTATTATTTTTTCTCTCTGCTAGATTATGAACTGCTGCTGCTAAGTTAACAAATTTCCTGTCACATGCCATTGATAATAAACCTGATTCTGATTCTAGTTCTGAAATAGGTCAGTCATAATGTCTTTTCTTTTTACAATATTTTTATTCAGAAGAAAAAAAAGATTTACAGAGTGCAACACATAGATACATCTCAACATAACTTGTGTACATTCATATATTGTAATAAAATTGATCAAAATGTTATAGCATAACACATAAAGGTATACCACTCTGTGATCAAAAATTTAAAGATAAGTCATACATCATAAAAGATATTTTTTATATATAAACAAAGTCAAACCCCTACCAACTATCAAAGAAAAAAGCTGATGGATGACAATGGATAATTAGAAAAAAAACATATTCACTTAAGAAGAGAAGATAAAAATATACATAAAAGTCTGTGCACTGTTAAACTTTATAAATTGGAAAAGTAATTTAGGAAAGGTCCCCAAATATCATAAAAAGATTGTTTCGAATTTAAGACTGAGCAGCGGATCTTTTCTAAATTTAAATACAACATAATATCACATAGCCATTGAAGATGTGTAGGAGGGGTAGACTCCTTCCATTTAAGCAAGATTGCTCTTCTTGCTAGAAGAGAGGTAAAAACTAAAACCTGTAGGTTAGGAGTATTTAAAGTTATATCTTCATTTGCAATAATACCAAACAAGGCAGTAAGGGGATTTGGGTCAAATTGGACCCTAAAAAGTTGAGAGAAGGTATGAAATACTTCCCGCCAAAACTTTTCAATTGTAGGGCAAAACCAAAACATATGAATTAAAGAGGCATCAGCAGAGTTGCATTTATTACAAAGTGGAGAAACATTCAGATAAAAACTGGACAACTTCTGTTTAGAAATGTAAGCTCTATGAACCACTTTAAATTGTAGAAGAGAATGACGAGCACAGAAAGATGATTTATTAACCCGTATAAGAATTTTATTCCATCTATCATCAGAAATCTGACAATTTAGGTCATCCTCCCAAGCTTTTTTTATTTTATCTAAAAAGTCTTGTCTAGAATCAATCAACAAGTTACAGATACCGGTAATAGAACCATTAACAAAAGGTTTTAAATTTAAAAGATCGTCCAGTAAATTTTTTACCAGGACCTATAGGAAAAGTAGCTAATTGGAAACGTAGAAAATCTCTAATTTGAAGGTATCTGTAAAAAAGTGATTTTGGGAGTGCAAATGTATTTGACAATTGGTCAAATGAAGCAAGAGATCCTGAGATAAACAGGTCCCAAAAAACACCTAATACCTCATTCATCCCAATCTTTAAAGACTTTATCAGTCATGGAAGGGATAAAAAAAAATAATTAAGGAGAAGTCATAATGTCAACTAGCAACTATGGAGGGGAATAAATAGTCAATGCTTCAGTCAGAGACCCTTTGTCTCTTTCCCACCATCAACATGACAAAGGTTCCTCAAGTTTTATGAAACCATGAAATAAAATCAGGCCAGGTAGCATCTGTGGAAACCAGTTAAAAGTTCAGGCAACACACACAAAATGTTGGAGGAACTCAGAAGGCTAGGCAATGTCTCGGCCCAATATGTCAAAAGTTTACTCTTTTCCATAAATGCTGCCTGGCCTGCCAAATTCTTCCAGCATTTTATACATGTTGCTTGGATTTCCAGCGTCTGCATATTTTCTCAAGTTATAATTTCAAGTCCAATATCCTCCATTGGCAGTAGGAAAAGAAAAACAAGTAGCGGAGAAGGTGGGTGGGGGGAGGTGAATGGGCAAAAAAAGGAAAAAAATCTGATTGGTCGAGACTAAATGAATTAATGTCACCGGTGTACAAGAGACATCAAATACTGAAATCAGGAGCAAAATAACTGGATGCTAAAAGAACTTCAAAGATCAAGCAGTATGTATGGGAGGAAAAAGTGTAGATGGCATTACAGGTTGAAACCCTGAATCAGGCTTGGACAGTATCCCCACCCCACCCATCTGATGCTGAGTTCATCCAGTAGACTGTTGCTGCAGAAAAGGCCACTTATGACAAATACCAATGACAAAAAGCAGAACTGCAGCTGCTGTAACCATTCATCAGGAAGGCAACATCAGTGGGAGGGGCTTTAAAATCCACCTGATAAGTATCCCAGATTGAAAACTGTTTTTTTCTTTTCTTGGATGCTGCCTGACATAATTTGTACTTCCAAAATGTTTTTATTTTGTATGCTAGCAGGAACAAGACCAATTAGAAAATTGTGAAATTACAAGTTTAGCTTTCAGTATAAATGGGAATCCAAAAGAGTTCTCTGGATACAGAGTATAGTAAAAAGGCAGTATTTGAAGGAATGGATGTTGTTCAGGACAAAATGGAAATTGGTACACAGGAAAGCCTAGGGCACTGCTGAGGTACTAAATGAGAACTTTATGTATCGAACTGAGTTGAATTGAATTGACTTTATTTCTTACATCCTTCACATACATGAGTAAAATCTTTACGTTATGTCTCCATCCAAATTTGCAAATAAAACCAGAAAACACAGTAGAAACCCACGTATTCACAAGCAGAACGTACAAACTCCTCACAGGACAGCAGCGGGAATTGAACCTGGGTCACTGGTAAATTGCCATGCTAACTGCTGCGCTACTGAGATGTCAATCTTCCAAAGGAAGTGTTTGCTTTCAAAATATTAGTAGGGAACAAAATTGTTGAGAAATGGGTATATTAAACATTGATAAAACAGGGCATTAGGAAAGTTGGCTGAACTTTTCTAGGTAACTTATCCACTGGGACTGGATGGAATTGAAGAGAGCAGGGCAGGAAATCACAGAAACAATGACAATAATCGTTCATGTAGGTACAGTACCAGAGGACTGCAGAGTAGTCGATAATGCCCTTTTATTCAAAGAGAGTGAGAATAATCCACCTGCTTCAGAATAGTTCAGTATATCCTCACAACAATGAAGCTTCCTGAGATGAGACTAGTTACAAGGACATGTTGAAGTAGAAAGCTTTCAGACACATTTTCAGAAATATTTAGTTAATTCATTTGCTTCAGGTTTACTTATGAAAGTCAGCACAAATTTATCAACGACAAATGACGTTTCAAGATGAGGTTGACATAGCTGATGTGGGATACAGGATTAACAGCCTATTGATAGGGTGCCATATAACAGGCTTACCAGCAGTGAAGCACTTGGTAAAAAGATACAGCAAAGTCTGTGTGTGATTACAAAGTTGCTACAGATCAGTCAATAAGAGATCCTGGTATGTAGATTGTTACTCTTCATACTGGAAGGCAAATAGTGACATGTCCCAGGACTGTTGAGGGCCACTGCTTTCTTTGATCTATACTAATTACTTAAATTTAGGAATACAGGCTGCAATTTCTAGGTTTGCATAATTTGTCAGTATGGTCAACTATGGTTGGAGATATATTGCAATGAGATATAAATGGACCAAGGAGGCACAGGACCACTTACATTACTGCTTTGAATCAGTGGGCTGGGCTGTATTCAGGGAGACATCTTAGTCTCGATGAGCATGTCACAGTTGTCACCAACTTAATTAAAACTAGTGTGGATGAGTGTGTGCCTACAAAAACTCACAGTACATTCACAAAACAAAAGCTGTGGATAAACAGGAGGTTCATAGTCTGCTGAGGGCTAGATCTGGGGCATTTAAGTCTGGTGACCCATGTCTGAATAACAAAACAAGGTATAACTTGATGAGGGCTATTTCAAGAGGCAAGAAACAGTTCTGAGACAGGTAGAGAGTACACTGTATGCACACATGTTAACTCTGGCAGGGTTTGCAGGCCAATACGCCTTACAAAGCAAAACCCGATGTCATGAAGGGCAGCAATACCTCACTACTAGACAAGCTCAACACCTTTTATGCTCACTTTGAAAGGGAGAATAAAATCATAGCTATGAAGGTTCCTGCAGCATCCTGCAAGCCTGTGATCTCTGCCTCAGAGGCCGATGTTGGGCCATCTTTCATAGAAACATAGAAAATAGGTGCAGGAGTAGGCCATTCAGCCCTTTGAGCCTGCACCACCATTCAGTATGATCATGGCTGATCATCCAACTCAGAACCCTGTACCTGCTTTCTCTCCATACCCCCGATCCCTTTAGCCACAAGGGCCATATCTAACTTCCTCTTAAATATAGCCAATGAACCGACCTTGACTGTTTCCTGTGGCAGAGAATTCCACAGATTCACCACTCTCTGTGTGAAGAAGTTTTTCCTCATCTCAGTCCTAAAAGGCTTCCCCATTATCCTTAAACTGTGACCCCTCATTCTGGACTTACCCAACGTCGGAAACAATCTTCCTGCATCTAGCCTGTCCAATCCCTTTAGAATTTTATACGTTTCAATAAGATCCCCCCTCAATCTTCTAAATTCCAGTGAGTATAAGCCTAGTCGATCCAGTCTTTCTTCATATGAAAGTCCTGCCATCCCAGGAATCAATCTGGTGAACCTTCTCTGTACTCCCTCTATGGCAAGAATGTCTTTCCTCAGATTAGGGGACCAAAACTGCACACAATATTCTAGGTACAGTCTCACCAAGGCCTTGTACAACTACAGTAGAACCTCCCAGCTCCTGTACTCAAATCCTTTTGCCAACACACCATTTGCCTTTTTCACCGCCTGCTGTACCTGCATGCCCACCTTCAATGACTGGTGTACAATGACACCCAGGTCTCGTTGCATCTCCCCTTTTCCTAATCGGCCACCGTTCAGATAATAATCTGTTTTCCTGTTCTTGCAACCAAAGTGGATAACCTCACATTTATCCACATTAAATTGCATCTGCCATGAATTTGCCCACTCACCTAACCTATCCAAGTCACCCTGCATCCTCTTAGCATCCTCCTCACAGCTAACACTGCCACCCAGCTTCGTGTCATCCGCAAACTTGGAGATGCTGCATTTAATTCCCTCGTCTAAATCATTAATATATATTGTAAACACCTGGGGTCCCAGCACTGAGCCTTGCAGTACCCCACTAGTCACTGCCTGCCATTCTGAAAAGGTCCCGTTTACTCCCACTCTTTGCTTCCTGTCTGCCAACCAAATCTCTATCCACATCAATACCATACCCCCAATACCATGTGCTTTAAGTTTGCACACTAATCTCCTGTGTGGGACCTTGGGAAAAGCCTTTTGAAAATCTAAATATACCACATCTACTGGCTCTCCCCTATCCACTCTACTAGTTACATCTTCAAAAAATTCTATAAGATTCGTCAGACATGATTTTCCTTTCACAAATCCATGCTGACTTTGTCCGATGATTTCAACTCCTTCCAAATGTGCTGTTATCACATCTTTGATAACTGACTCTAGCATTTTCCCCACCACCGATGTCAGACTAACCGGTCTATAATTCCCCGGTTTCACTCTCCCTCCTTTTTTAAAAAGTGGGGTTACGTTAGCCACCCTCCAATCCTCAGGAACTAATCCAGAATCTAAGGAGTTTTAAAAAATTATCACTAATGCATCCACTATTTCTTGGGCTACTTCCTTAAGCACTCTGGGATGCAGACCATCTGGCCCTGGGGATTTATCTGCCTTTAATCCCTTCAATTTACCTAACACCACATCCCTACTAACATATATTTTCCTCAGTTCCTCCATCTCACTAGACCATCGGTCCCTTACTATTTCTGGAAGATTATTTATGTCCTCCTTAGTGAAGACAGAACCAAAGTAGTTATTCAATTGGTCTGCCATGTCTTTGTTCCCTATGATCAATTCACCTGTTTCTGACTGTAAATGACCTACATTTGTCTTGACCAATCTTTTTCTTTTCACATATCTATAAAAGCTTTTACAGTCAGTTTTTATGTTCCCTGCCAGCTTTCTCTCATAATCTTTTTTCCCTTTCCTAATTAAGCCCTTTATCCTCCTCTGCTGGTCTCTGAATTTCTCCCAGTCCTCAGGTGTGCCGCTTTTTTTTGCTAATTTATATGTTTCTTCTTTGGACTTGATACTATCCCTAATTTCCCTTGACAGCCACGGGTGCACTACCTTCCCTGGTTTATTCTTTTGCCAAACTGGGATGAACAATTGTTGTAGTTCATCCATGCGATCTTTAAATGCTTGCCATTGCATATCCACTGTCAACCCTTTAAGTATCATTTGCCAGTCTATCTTAGCTAATTCACATCTCATACCTTCAAAGTTACCCTTCTTTAAGTACAGAACCTTTGTTTCTGAATTAACTATGTCACTCTCCATCTTAATGAAGAATTCCACCATATTATGGTCACTCTTTCCCAAGGGGCCTTGCACGACAAGATTGCTAACTAACCCTTCCTCATTGCTCAATACCCAATCTAGAATGGTCTGCTCTCTAGCTGGTTCCTCGACATGTTGGTTCAGAAAACCATCCCGCATACATTCCAAGAAATCCTCTTCCTCAGCACCCTTACCAATTTGGTTCACCCAATCTATATGTAGATTGAAGTCACCCATTATAACTACTGTTCCTTTATTGCACGCATTTCTAATTTCCTGTTTAATGCCATCCCCAACCTCACTACTACTGTTAGGTGGCCTGTACACAACTCCCACCAGTGTTTTCTGCCCCTTAGTGTTATGCAGCTCTACCCATAGCAATTCCACATCCTCCAGGCTAATGTCCTTCCTTTCTATTGCGTTAATCTCCTCTCTAACCAGCAATGCTACCCCACCTCCTTTTCTTTCCTGTCTATCCCTGGATGTTGAGCTCCCATCCTTGGTCACCCTGGAGCCATGTCTCTGTGATCCCAACTATATCATATTCATTAATAACTATCTGCACATTCAATTCATCCACTTTGTTACGAATGCTCCTCGCATTGACACACAAAGCCTTCAGGCTTGTTTTTACAACACTCTTAGCCCTTATACAATTATGTTGAAAAGTGGTGCTTCTTGCTTTTTGCCCTGGATTTGCCTGCCTGCCACTTTTACTTTTCACCTTACTACTTTTTGCTTCTACCCTCATTTTACACCCCTCTGTCTCACTGCACTTGTTCCCATCCCCCTGCCACATTAGTTTAAAGCCTCCTGAACAGCAGTAGCAAACGCTCCCCCTAGGACATTGGTTCCAGTCCAGCCTAGGTGCAGACCGTCCTGTTTATACCGGTCCCACCTCCCCCAGAACTGGTTCCAATGCCCCAGAAATTTGAATCCCTCCCCCTTGCACCATTTATCAAGCCACATATTCAACTGAAATATCCTCCTATTTCTACTCTGACTAGCACGTGGCATTGGTAGTAATCCAGAGATTATTACCTTTGTGGTCCTACTTTTTAGTTTATCTCCTAACTCCCTAAATTCACCTTGTAGGACCTCATCCCGTTTTTTACCTATATTGTTGGTAACTATGTGCACCACGACCACTGGCTGTTCACCCTCCCATTCCAGAATGTCCTGCAGCCACTCAGAGACATCCTTGACCCTTGCACCAGGGAGGCAACATACCATCCTGGAGTCTCGTTTGCGGCCGCAGAAATGCCTATCTATTCCCCTTACAATCGAATCCCCTATCACTATAGCTCTCCCACTCCTTTTCCTTCCCTCCTGTGCCGCAGAGCCACCCATGGTGCAATGAACTCGGCTGTTGCTGCCTTCCCCTGATGAGACCTCCCCCAACAGTATCCAAAACAGTATATCTGTTTAGGAGGGAGATGACCTCAGGGGACTCCTGCACTACCTGCCTACTGCTACGCTGTCTAGTGGCCATGCCTTCCCTTTCTGCCTGTGTAGCCTTTACCTGCGGTGTGGCCAACTCACTGAATGTGCTATTCATGAATTTCTCAGCATCGTGGATGCTCCAGTATGAATCCAATCGCAGCTCCAGATGCTCAATGCGGTCTGCCAGAAGCTGCAGTTGGACACACTTCCTGCACACATAGTCATCAGGGACACTGGAAGTATCCCTGATTTCCCACATGCTGCAGGATGAACAAACCACAGGGCCGATCTCAGCTGCCATGACCTACCCAACACTTGCCTCAACTTTTGAAACTTTCTCCTTTGAAAGGAACTTACCTGGCCTTACCTCACTTGGAGTGAAGCTCATCCTCTGCCTCTTCTCATCGAAGTCTTTCGAGTCAAAGCCTCAAATCTCCACTCCTTTACTGGCCCACTCACTCACTGGCCGCTTTCACCCCAAGAGGGTGAAGTGGTAGGCTCCAATGGAGTACCTGGTAAGGCTCTGAAAATGAGTGCCAACCAACTGGTGGGGGTATTCAAAGACATTTTCTATCTTTCATTGCCACTGTCAATAGTTCCCACCTGCTTCATAAGGGCAACAATTATGCCATTGCCCAAGAAAAGCAGTATGAGCTGCCTTGGGTCTTTACTCTTTGGAGCGTAGAAGGTTGAGGGGGACTTGATAGAGGTATTTAAAATTATGAGGGGGATAGATAGAGTTGACGTGGATAGGCTTTTTCCATTGAGAGTAGGGGAGATTTAAACAAGAGGACCTGAGTTGAGAGTTAGGGGGCAAAAGTTTAGGGGTAAAACGAGGGGAATTTCTTTACTCAGAGAGTGGTAGCAGTCTGGAACGAGCTTCCAGTAGAAGTGGTAGAGGCTGGTTCGATATTGTCATTTAAAGTAAAATTGGGTAGATATATGGACAGGAAAGGAGTGGAGGGTTATGGGCTGAGTGCAGATCGGTGGGACTAGGTGAGAGTAAGTGTTCGGCATGGACTAGAAGGGCCGAGATGGCCTGTTTCCATGCTGTAATTGTTATATGGTTAATAATCATTGTCCAGTAGCTCTCACATCTAAAGTGATGAACGTATTGAGAAGTTCGTCATGGTTAGAATCAACACCCATCTTAGGCAAGACCTGGACCCACTGCAAGTTGCCTACCACCACAATGGGTCTACCGCAGATGCAATCTCAATGGCTCTCCACATGGCCTTGGATCATCTGGACAATGCAAATACCCATGTTGAGATGCTGCTTGTTGACTATAGTTCAGCATTTAACACCATTATTTGGACAGTCCTGATCAGAAAGCTACAGAACCTAAGCCTCTGTACTTCCCTCTGCAACTGGATCTCTGACTTCCTGACCAGAAGACCACTATCTATGTGGATTGGAAATAACATCTCCACCTTGCTGACAATCAACACTGGTGCACCACAGGGGTGTGTGCTTAGCCCATTACTGTACTCTGTCTACACCCATGACTGTGTGGTTAGCTACAATTCAAATGCTATCTACAAATTTGCTGATGATACAAGCATTGTTGGCAGAATTTCAGATGATGACGAAGGGGCATACAGAACAAGATACACCAGCTAGTTGAGTGGTGTCACAGCAACAAACTTGCACTCAATGTCAGCAAGACCAAAGAGCTGATTGTGGACTTCAAGACGAGGGAACACAAACCCAACCTCAGAGGGATCAGAAGTGGAGAGTGAGCAATTTCAAGTTCCTGGGTGTCAATATCTCTGAGGACCTAACCTGGATATAATATATTGATGCAGCTATTAAGAAAGCAAACAGTGGCTATATTTCATTCAGAGTTTGAGGAGATTTGGCTTGTCAACTAAAACACTCAAAAACTTCCACAAATGTACAGTGGATTGTATTCTGACTGGTGCATCACTGTCTGGTATGGGGGGAGATCGAAGAAAGCTGCAGAAACTTGTAAAATTAGCCAGTTCCATCATGGGTACTAGCCTCCATAGTATCAAAGAGATCTTCAAGGAGCAGTGCCTTAAGAAGGCAGCACCCATCATTAAGGACTCCCGCCACCCAGAATATGTCTTCTTCTCATTACTATTGGGAAGGAGGTACAGAAGGCACACATTGAACGATTCAGGAACAGCTTCTTCCCCTCTAACATCTGATTCCTAAATGGACATTGAACATAAACACTACCTCATTATATAGTGTGTGTGTGTGTGTGTGTCTCTCTCTCTCTCTCTCTCTCTCTCTCTCTCTATATATATATATATATACACACACACACTTAGTGTAATGCAGTTTTTTCTCTATATTTATCTATCACACATTTCACTGTATGCTGCCATAAAGTTAACATATTTCAAGACATATGCCAGTGATATTAAACCTGATTCTGAATTCTGATACAGGCTGGTCAAATGGTAATTTCCTATAATGTGGCCAACAGAATCGAAAACAATACTCTAGTCTAGGTAAAGTTGGATTAGTTATTTAACAGGGGGAAATGTATTACCTATTTCTAGAACAAGAAGCATTATTTTAAAAGTATTTCAGAATCAGAATCAGGTTTATTATCACCGGCATGTGTCATGAAATTTGTTAACTTAGCAGCAGTTCAATGCAATACATTATTTTGATTGAGGCACGACTGCGCAGGCACACAGACGTCACCGAGTTAGACTGGGGGGAAGAATTTAAAGGGAATGCATTTTTTCTTCAGCGGTTCGATCGAGGCACAACTAAGCAGACACGTGGATGTCAGTGACTTAGACCAGCGGGAAGAGTTTAAAAAGACAGTTTTATGGAGCAGGCACCCAAGTAGAGGGAGTCAGAGTAGGAGGGCTTTGGTGCAAATGGTCGAGGCGAGGTAAGTTACTTGTGAAGAATAGGAATAGGAAGTATGTCTGCAAGGCTGGTGTTCTGTACTGAATGTCGGATGTGGAATATCCGGGAGACTCCCAGCCTCCCGGACAGCCACATCTGCGCCAGGTGCGCCGAGCTGCAGCTCCTAAGGGACCGTGTTAGGGAACTGGAGGTGCAGCTCAATAACCTTCGTCTGGTCATGGAAAGTGAGGTGATAGGGAGAGGAGCTATAAGCAAGTAGTCACACTGGGGCCTCGGGAGACATAAGTGGGTAACAGTCAAGAGAAGGAAGGGCAAGAGTCAGATACTAGAGAGTACCCCTGTGGCTGTCCCCTTTAACAATAATTACTCCTGTTTGAGTAGTTGGGGGGAGGGGGACAACCTACCTGGGAGAAGCAACAGTGGCCGTGCCTCTGGCACAGGATCTGGCCCTGTGGCTCAGAAGGGTAGGGAAAGGAAGAGGATGGCAGCAGTGACAGGGGACTCTATAGTTAAGGGGTCAGACAGGCGATACTGTGGACACAGGAAAGAAACACAGATGTTAATTTGCCTCCCAGGTGCCAAGGTCCGGGATGTTTCTGATCATGTCCACGAAAGCATGAAGGAGGTGTGGGATGGGATGAAGATCATCACCGGATGCGGTGCAAAGCGGGGGCCAAACATAAGTGGAGATGTGGAGAAAGCGAACCAGCTGAACAACTTCTTCAACAGGTTCGACAGCACAATCTCATCCTCACCGCAGAAATCCACACCAGGCTTACTTCCCTCACAGGAAAATAGCCACTCACAGGAGACCTTGCCCACGCCCAGGATTACGGCTGAACAGGTGGAAGGTCAACTGAGGAAGATCTGTACCAGCAAGGCGGCTGGACCGGATGGAGTTTCCCCACGATTACTGAGGGCCTGTGTGACTGAGCTGGGAGAACCACTACAGCGCATCTTCAACATGAGCCTGGAGCAGAGAAGAGTACCCAGACAGTGGAAAACATCCTGTATTGTCCCGGTACCGAAGAAACCACAACCAAAGGAGTTGAATGACTTCAGACCTGTTGCCTTGACGTCGCACGTGATGAAGACCATGGAGCGGCTGATAATACAGAATCTGAGGCCACAAACCAGGCACGCCCAGGATCCTCTTCAGTTTGCGTATAAGGAGAAGGTGGGAGTGGAGGATGCTATCACGTATTTGCTGCACAAATCACTCTCTCACCTAGATGGGGTCAGTTGTGCTGTGAGGATTACATTCCTTGACTTCTCTAGTGCCTTTAACACCATCCTGCCCAAGATCTTAAGGCACAAACTAACGGAGATGGGAGTAGACTCTCACATGGTGGATTGGATAGTGGACTACTTGACAGATAGACCTCAGTATGTGCGGTTGGGAGACTGTAGGTCTGACACGGTGGTCAGCAGCACAGGAGCGCCGCAGGGAACCGTACTCTCTCCGGTCCTGTTCACCCTGTACACATCAGACTTCCAATATAACTCGGAGTCCTGCCATGTGCAGAAGTTCGCTGATGACACGGCCATAGTGGGGTGTGTCAGGAATGGACAGGAGGAGGAGTATAGGAAACTGATACAGGACTTTGTGATATGGTGCAACTCAAACTACCTGCGTCTCAATATCACCAAGACCAAGGAGATGGTGGTGGACTTTAGGAGATCTAGGCCTCATATGGAGCCAGTGATCATTAATGGAGAATGTGTGGAGCAGGTTAAGACCTACAAGTATCTGGGAGTACAGTTAGACGAGAAGCTAGACTGGACTGCCAACACAGATGCCTTGTGCAGGAAGGCACAGAGTCGACTGTACTTCCTTAGAAGGTTGGCGTCATTCAATGTCTGTAGTGAGATGCTGAAGATGTTCTATAGGTCAGTTGTGGAGAGCGCCCTCTTCTTTGTGGTGGCGTGTTGGGGAGGAAGCATTAAGAAGAGGGACGCCTCACGTCTTAATAAGCTGGTAAGGAAGGCGGGCTCTGTCGTGGGCAAAGTACTGGAGAGTTTAACATCGGTAGCTGAGCGAAGGGCGCTGAGTAGGCTACGGTCAATTATGGAAAACTCTGAACATCCTCTACATAGCACCATCCAGAGACAGAGAAGCAGTTTCAGCGACAGGTTACTATCGATGCAATGCTCCTCGGACAGGATGAAGAGGTCAATACTCCCCAATGCCATTAGGCTTTACAATTCAACCGCCAGGACTTAAGAACTTTTTAAAAGCTATTATTAATGCTTTTTGAGATAGTGATTTAGATGCATATCATATTTTTTTTTACTGAGTTAAGTATTGTATGTAATTAGTTTTGCTACAACAAGTGTATGGGACATTGGAAAAAAAGTTGAATTTCCCCATGGGGATGAATAAAGTATCTATCTATCTATCATCTATCTATATCCTCAAGTGGGAAGGTGAACAGCCAGAGGTCGTGGTACATATTGGTACCAATGACAAAGGGAAGAGGTCCTGAAAACAGACTACAGGGAGTTAGGAAGGAAGTTGAGAAGCAGGACCTCAAAAGGTAGTAATCTTGGGATTACGGCTGTGCCATGCGGCAGTGAGTATAGGAATAGAGTGAGGCAGTGGATAAATGCGTGACTGAGGGATTGGAGCAAGGGGCAGGGATTCAGATTTCTGGATCATTGGGACCTCTTTTGGGGCTGGCATGATCTATACAGAAAGGACGGGTTGCACTTGAATTTAAGCGGGACCAATATCCTGACAGGGAGGTTTGTTAAGGCTATTGGGGAGAGTTTAAACTAGAATTGCGGGGGGGGGGGGGGTGGGAACCAAATAGAAGAGATGCAGGAAGGGGCGGTTGGCTCACAAATAGAGAAAGCTTGTAGACAGTACGAGAGGGAGATAGGCATGTGATAGAGGAGGGGTGCACTCAGACCGATGGTTTGAGATGTTTCTATTATAATGCAAGGTGTATCATGAACAAAGTGGATGAGCTTAAAGCATGGATCAGTACTTGAACTTATGATGTTGTGGCCATTACTGATACTTGGATGGCTCAGGGGCAGGAATGGCTACTTACAGTGCCAGGCTTTAGATGTTCCAGAAAGGACAGGGAGAGAGACAAAAGAGGTGGGGGGCATGGCACTGTTGATCAGAGATAGTGTCACAGCTGCGAAAAGGAGGAAGTCATTGAGCGATTGACTACTGAGTCTCTGTGGGTGGAAATAGAAATAGGAAGGGGTCAATAACTCTAGTGGGTGTTTTTTTATAACCACCCAATAGTAACAGGGACATCAAGGAGCAGATAGAGAGACAGATTCTGGAATGGTGCAATAATAACAGGGTTGTTGTGGTGGGAGATTTTAATTTCCCCAATATTGATGGGCATCTCTCTAGAGCAAGGGGTTTAGATGGGGTGGGATTTGTTAGGTGTGTTCAGGAAGGTTTCCTGACACATTATGTCCATAAGCCTACAAGATCTGGCTGTACTTGATCTGGTATTGGGAAATGAACCTGGTCAGGTGCCAGGTCTCTCAGTGGAAGAGCATTTTGCAGATAGTAATTACAATTCTATCTTCTTTACCATAGCATTGGAGAGGGATAGGAACAGGCAAGTCAGGAAAGTGTTTAATTGGATTAAGGGGAAATATGAAGTTATCAGGCAGGAACTTGGAAGCATAAATTGAGAACAGATGTTCTCAGGGAAATGTACAGTAGAAATGTGGCAAATATTCAGGGGATATTTGCTTGGTGTTCTGCATAGGTATGTTCCAATGAGACAGGGAAAGGATGGTAAGGTACAGGAACTGTGGTGTACAAAAGTTGTTGAAAATCTAGTCAAGAAGAGAAGAAAAGCTTATGAAAGCTTCAAAAAACTAGGTAATGATAGAGATCTAGAAAATTATAAGGCTAGCAGAAGGGCACTTAAAAATGAAGTTAGGAGCCAGAAGGGGCCATGAGAAGCCCTTGGCGAGCAGGATTAAGGAGAACCCCAAGGCATTCTACAAGTATGTTAAGAGCAAGAGGATAATACATGATAGAATAGGACCAATCTAGTGTAACAGTGAAAAAGTGTGTATGGAACTGGAGGAGATAGCGGAGGTACTTAATGAATACTTCGCTTCAGAATTCACTACTGAAAAGGACCTTGGTGATTGTATTGATGACTTGCAGCGGACTGAAAAGCTTGAACATACAGACATTAAGAAAGAGGATGTACAGGAGGTTTTGGAAAGCATCAAGTTGGATAAGTCACCGGGACCCGATGGGATATATCCCAGGCTACTGTGGGAGGTGAGGGAGGAGATTGCTAAGCCTCTGGCAATGATCTTTGCATCATCAATGGGGACAAGAGAGGTTCCGGAGGATTGGAGGGTTGCAGATATTGTTCTCTTATTCAAGAGTAGAGATAGCTCAGGAAATTATAGACCAGTGAGTCTTACTTTGGTAAGTTGAAGGAAAAGATTATGAGAGGCAGGATTTATGAACATTTGGAGAGGTGTAATATGATTAGGAATAGTCAGCATGGCTTTGTCAAAGGCAGGTCATGCCTGACGAACCTGATTAAATTTTTTTAAGGATGTGACTAAACACATTGATGAAGGTACAGCAGCAGATGTAGTGTATATGGAATTCAGTAAGGCATTTGATAAGGTATCCCATGTAAGGCTTACTGAGAAAGTAAGGAGGCATGGGATCCAAGGAGACCTTGCTTTGTGGATCCAGAAGGCAAAGAGTGGTTGTAGACAGGTGATATCCTGCATGGAAGTTGGAGACCAGTGATATGCCTCAGGGATCTGTTCTGGGCTCCCTTCTCTTTGTGATTTTTATAAATGACCTGGATGAGAAAATGGAGGGATGGTTTAGTAATTTTGCTGATGACACAAATGGTGGGGGTGTTGTGGATAGTGTGGAGGGCTGTCAGAGGATACAGTGGGACATCGATAGGAAACTTGGCTGAGAAGTGGCAGATGGAATTTGTTGTATTGTGGGTATTATTAAAAGTAAGTTAATACTAATCGGAAAGCTGTTGGTAGCAAGAGGTGGGATCCGGGGTTGCGGGGTCTTTATTTCTGCTCTTTTTACTCCCAGTATGCATTGTATATAGTCCTACCATCCATGGCGCACGAGGTACCTGGAAGCCTCTGTACTGTAAATATCATTTGCTGTCCCAGATAAAGATGCTCTTTTGGCCATCAAGTTGTCGAGTGGTCTTTTTGTAAAGTAGAAGTTACCACAGAATTCAACCCAGATTAAGTGTGAGGTGGTTTACTTTGGTAGGTCAAATATGATGGCAGGATATAGTATTAATGGTAAAACTCTTGGCAGTGTGGAGGATCAGAGGGATCTTGGGGTCCAAGTCCACAGGGTACTCAAAACTGCTGCGTAGGTTCACTGTGTGGTTATGAAGTATATTGGCCTTCATCAACTGTGGGATTGAGTTCAAGAGTCAAGAGGTAATGTTACAGCTATATAGGACCCTGGTCAGACCCCACTTGGGAGTATTGTGCTCAGTGCTGGTCATCTCACTACAGGAAGGATGTGGAAACTATACAAAGGGTGCAGAGGAGATTTACAAGGATGTTGCCTGGATTGGGGAGCATTGCTTATGAGAATAGGTTGCGCAAACTCAGCCTATTTTCCTTGGAGTGATGGAGGATGAGAGGTGACCTGATAGAGGTGTATAAGATGATGAGAGGCATTGTTTGTGTGGATAGTCAGAGGCTTTTTCCCCAGGGCTGAAATAGCTAACACAAGAAGGCACAGTTTTTCAGAGCTTGTAAGTAGGTACAGAGGAGATGTCAGGGGTAAATTTTTTTTTAAAAAAACGCAGAGTAGTGAGTGAGTGGAACGGGCTGCTGGCGACGGTGATGGAGGCGAATACAATAGGGTCTTTTAAGAGACTTCTGGATAGGTACATGGAGCTTAGAGAAATAAGAGCGCTATGAGTAACCCTAGGTAATTTCTAAAGTAAGTACATGTTCGGCACAGCATTGTGGGCCAAAGGACCTGCACTGTACTGTAGAATTTCTATGTTTTTCTAATATAGAAGAAAAACAAAATAATAATAATAAAGTAAATCAAATACAGCATAAGCACATTGAATAGATTAAAAATTGTGGAAAAAACAGATAATATTTATTAAGGAACTGAGGTAGTGCCCAAGGGTTTGAAGTCCATTTAGGAATTGGATGGCAGAGGGGAAGAAGCTGTTCCTGAATTGCTATGTGTGTGCCTTCTGTACCTTCCACCTGATGGTAACAGTGAGAAAAGTGTATGCCCTGGGTGCTGGAGGTCCTTAATAATGGATGCTGCCTTTCTGAGACACTGCTCCTTGAAGATGTCCTGGGTACTTTGGAGGCTAGTACCCAAGATGAAGCAGACTAAATTTACAACATTCTGCAGGTTCTTTCGGTTCTGTGCAGTAGCCCCTTCTAAACCAGTGATGCAGCCTGTCAGAATGCTCTCCATGGTACATCTATAGAAGTTTTTGAGTGCATTTCTTGACATACCAAATCTCTTCAAACTCCGAATGAAGTATAGCCACTGTCTTGCCTTCTTTATAACTGAATCGATATGTTGACACCAGGTTAGATCCTCAGAGATCTTGACACCCAGGAACTTGAAACTGCTCACTCTCTCCACTTCTGATCCCTCTTTGAGGATTGGTAAGTGTTCCTTCGTCTTAACCTTCCGGATATCCACAATCAGCTCTTTTGTCTTACTGACATTAAGTGCCAGGTTGTTGCTGCGACACCACACCACTAGTTGGCACATTTCATTCCTGTACACCCTTCCAAGTGGACAAGGAAGAAAACTAGTTAACAATGTACACACAATTATGGACTCTAATTAACAGGGACATAATATTGTATCATTAGTGAAACTGTGCTGAACTTCTATGAAGACTGGTCTTGACTCAACTTGTGTTCAATTTGGTTCTCACTTTACAAGAGACTGGGAGGGACTTGAACTGGCTACTTGGAATATACTCCACTTACAATAAAAATCTTACTGGAATGAGAATAATTACAATGACATGTTGTAGAAGTTGTGAGCTTGTTCCTGATAAGGCTGAAGGGAGGTTTGCCTCCAAAATGTAGTCTGGAGAGAGTGGATAGTGGCAAGCTGATCCTTTTCAGTGCAGGGGCCTACTATCTATGCTTGCTTTGGTGTTAAAATGTGGAGGAACCTTCACAGCCCTCGATAACTGTGTCTTCAGCCTCTGGGACCAATCTGAGAGCATCCTTCAGGAAGGTGAACCCACGGAAAACATCCTGGCCAGATGGAATACCTGGCTGAGTACTAAAAACCCTGCTATTCAACTGACTGGAGCGTTCACTGAGATCTTTAACCTCTCACTTTGGCAGTACGGGATACCCAACTGCTTCAAGCAGGCTTCAATTAAACCAATGCCAATGTTGACCTGCTTCAGTGACTATCGACCAGTAGCACTTACATTCATTGATGAAGCACTTTGAAAGGTTGCTAAGAAACATCAGCTCCTGCCCGAGAAGCGACTTGATCTACTCCAATTTGACTATTGGCGTTAACAGTTCCATACAGATGCCATTTCATTGGCTCTTCACTCAAGCCTGGAGCATCTAGAAAGCAAAGATGCATTCACCAGGACACCCTTTATTGACAACTCAGCATTCAATACCACCATGCCCTCAAAACTAATCAATAAGCTTCAAGACATTAGGCTCAATACCTCCTCGTGGAATTGGATCTTCAATCTCATGAACAGACTCCCATCAGTTTGGATTTGCAACATTTCCTCCACATTCTCCATCAGCACAGGTCCATCACAACACTGTGTGCTTAGGTCCTTGCTCTAACTTACTTTATAATTATGATTTAAGGCCAAGAAGAGTTTCTATGCCTTTATTTAAGTTTGCTGACAGCACTACTGTTGCTGCGTCGAATCAAGGGTGGTGATAAGTTAGCATGTTGGAAGGAGAGTGAATAAGAGGCTGTTGTGGCAGGTTTTCAATGTTAGCAAGACTAAGGAACTGATTTTTCACTTCAGGAGGAGAAAACTGGAGGTCCATGAGCCAGTCTTCATCAGGGGATCATAGGTGGCGAGGGCCAGCAACTTTAAATTCTTCAGGTGTTATCATTTCAGACCTGTCCCAAGTGTAATTACAGCATCACCTTTACTTAGGAGTTTGCAAATCTAAAGCTGACGAACACTATAGGTGTGTGGTGGAGATTATATTGTCAGGTTGCACCATGGCCTGGTATGTTAACACTAATGCACCTGAACAGAAAATCCTACATAGTGGATACAGCCTAATCTATCATGGGTAAAACCCTCCCCATTACTGAGCACATCTACAGTGTTTTTGCAAGAAACCAGTATGCATCATAAAGTAACCCCACCAACGAGGCCTCAAGAAGATGGTTAAGGAGCTTCAGAACCCACACCACCAGGAACTGTTACTGCCCCTCAACCATGAGGCTCTTGAACCAGTGAAATAACTTCATTCAGTCATAGAAAAGCATCATACAGAAACAGGCCATCTGGCCCATCTAGGCCATGCTGAACCATTTAAACTGCCTACTCCCATTGACCTGAACCAAGACCATAGCCCTCTAGAACCCTACCATCCATGTACCTATCCAAACTTCTCTTAAAATTGAAATTGAGCTTGCAAACACCACTTCCACAGGCAGCTCATTCCACACTCTCAGCACTGAGTGGTTTCCCCTCATGTTCTCCTTAAACTTTTCACCTATCACCTTTAATTGTAAATCCACCCAACCTTGGTGAAAAAAGCCTGCTTGCATTTACTCTATCTACACCTCATGAATTTGTATATCTCTATCAAATCTCCCCCCAATCTTCTGTTCCAAGAAATAAAGTCCTAACCTATTCAATTCTTCCTTCTAACTCAGGCCCTGCAAGTTATTGATCCTCTCCACCTCATATCGTCCAATGAGTATAGGCTCATGGACCCAGATCTCCCTCCGCACAAGTCTACAATTAAATCCTTGGTCTTAAGCACATTGAGAGGTTGTTGTTGTAATGCAGCCAAATTTTTGATCTTCCTTCTCAATGCTGACTCATCACCCCCTTTGATATGGCCCACAACAGCGGTGTCATGAGGAAACGTACATGCAATCAGAGCTGTACTTAGCCATAGTTGGAGATGTAAAGTGATTACAGTAGGGGGCTAAGTATCATTCCCGTGTTGATTGAATTTATTACCTACATACTTCACATACGAGTAAAAATCTTTACGTCTCCATCTAAATGTGCAATTTAATTTGTAGTAACTAGCATGAATTAATCAGTCTGATTGGAAGAAGCTGTCCCAGAGCCTGCTGGTCCTGGCTTTTATACTGTGATACCATTTCCCAGATGGTAGATTGATATATTTTTTCCAATCCAAACTGACTGGGGTCTGCAATTTAGGAAATCTAGGATCCAATTGCATAAAGGCTTATTGAGGCCCAGGTCTTGCAGCCTACTGCTTGAGAGGATGATGGTATTAAATGCTGAGTGTAATCACTAAAGAGCATGCTGATGTATGTATCTTATTATTTAATTAGTATTATTACTTTTATATTTGCATATTTGGTGTTTGTCCGTCCTGCTGGGTGCAGTTTTTCATTGATTCTATTATTGAGTATACCCAAAAGAAAATGAATCCGTGTTGTATATGGTGATATACTTTCAAGCTTATGTATAAATTTAATTTGAGCCTTATGTAAATATCCATAATTAAGTCTCTACATTCCCCATTTAAGGTCTTCTCATTTAACAAGACTTGCATTTCATTGCTAGCACCAAGCTGGCCAAAATTTCTGTTTGAAAGTCTTAAGATCACACAATTTTGGATCTATGAAATATCACATCTACCTAGTCCAAGTGGTGAATAAAATTTAGTACAACTTCTTTGTTTGAGCCTTTCAGGGCAATATTCCAAACATTTTCTAAATATCCAGAGCTTTAAAAAAAAATGCCAGGGGCACATAGCCATAAGTTACTGTAAAATAAGGACAAACCTGATTAAACATGAGGAAATCTGCAGATGCTGGAAATTCAAACAACACACAAAATGCTGGTGGAACACAGCAGGCCAGACAGCATCTATAAGAAGCACTGTTGACGTCTCGGCCTGAAACATCGACAGTGCTTCTCCTTATACAAACCTGATTAACTTGTTTTGGTTGCGGTGGTGTGCCTTTTGTGTTTTTTTTAATATATGCCTTTAGAGAGCTATTTAATTTTGTCTTCCATGTGTACCCATGTAAAACACCTCCATGATTCAACATTATTCCACTCAAGATGAAAATAATAAAGTGCATGTTTGGATAGAAATCAGACCACAGATAATTAACAAATCCTGCAGACACAGAAACAAGCCTGTTCTTAGTGGAATGGGAAGGTAAAGTGGAGAGAAATAAGGCTAGGCTACAATGTTTAACTCAGGTAAATACTAAAAAAAAATCACTACAGTTCCAGTTTTTTTCATTACAATCATGTTAAATGGAAAGAGAAGGCCCTTCCGTTTTTAATTTCAGAAAATATATATAATCTTTAGCTCCACTTACAACTGCATTGTTAATGTACGTGAGTGAAGGTGCACAAAATGGCCTGTTGTACATTGAATATTTAAATCCAAGAGATTTCATATAGAAAATGTATTTTTAAAAAAACTGAACAACAAGGAAGAGTTTATTTTGTTTAATTATATATATGTATAGATATATATTTTTTTAAAAGCTACACTCCTGTAAATGCACCTGAAAAAGAAAATGCAGACAGAATATACAGACTGAAAGTTCACAAAATCTCACCTAGCAATAATTCTTGATTTTTAATAATTCTGTTAAGCACTGGGGAGCAAAATTATCATCAGATAGGTGAAGTTTAAATGAGTTTCGGTCCAATAGGCTGACTACTCTTGATAATTACGCTGACAGTTGCTGCATTTAGGAGTCCATGCTGCTGCTCGAGAATGCTGAACTTTTAAAAATGCGGAATGTTTTAAAGTTCAAAACTCCAAATAGTAAACATCTGTAGTACAGTGTCTTCACAAAAGTTCAGTGCATCTTTCACAGAACATATTCAATCTAGTAACTACAGTATACAAAACTGATTAAATCAGCAACATATTCATAAATAGTCCCCCAAAGCAAGTTTTATCCCCCTATGGATAAGAACTGAAAGCAGTTGTTTGTACTTTTCTTACATCCAAACTTCAAAGTGAGGATCACCTGGGTTGAGAAGTGGCACTGATTTGAGAAACAACTTAATATTTTACTTCAGACTTTCAGCAATAGCTTTTTTTCCTTTTGGATACAGAGAAACTTCATTAAAAAAACTAGTGTACATTGTTGCAAAGCATCTCTAAGGATTAATTTGAAAGCACATATTGAAGAATGAACTAGCCCAGTTCTTACCAAAAACATACAGTAAATGATTACAAAAATATCTGCAACAGGTTCAATAGCAGATAAAAAATGACAAAGTTCATTGCAGACTAAGAATTACCAGCCACAGGGACAAAGGACAAGGGCATACCAAGTGATTTGATGTTTAAATAGTTTGGTGCCTTAAACTTTGTTGACATAACTCAGTGAATGGGTGACCTGAAGTTTTGATTTTCATGCTTCTAAGGCATTTTTATCATCTTCTATACTCACTGGAATGACCAACTCCATGCGCATTCTTCAGTGCATATAGAGAATTGTGCCAATTTAAACATACAAAAAACCTTCGACATTGCATGAAAGCTTTATTTTAATTGAGTTGACACAAAAATTATATTCAGGGTATCACTTCAACTTAAATAAATGTAAACTAATTTTTCCACATTCTGCTTTTTAATAATGCAGCTTATATTAAAACCACTGAATCTTCAATACTTACAGCAGCAGCAGCAACTCTTGAAGATTGTGTGTAACTCTCCATAAACAGCTGCATGGTACCAGTTGCCTGCAACTGCACAAAAGTTAGTGTAAAAACTGACTTTCTTCAGTGTTTAAAGTGAACCCATAGTTGATTTCTATAAATTGAGTTACAAAACAAGATTGAAATAATTGAAACCCCACAAACCATTAGTACAAATTAATTTTACTATAATCACTATTCTTGCAAGTTAGTAAAAAAAAATTTCAATAGATCTGAAACAGTTGCCAAAATTACTTGAGTATTAATGTAATAACATCAACGATTTAGATGAAGGCATTGAGAATAACATTAGCAAGTTTGCTGATGATACTAAGCTGGGTGGCAGTGTGACATGTGATGAGGATGTTAGGAGAATTCAGGGTGACTTGGATAGGCTGGATGAGTGGGCAGATGACGTTTAATGTGAATAAGTGTGAGGTTATCCACTTTGGGAGTAAGAACAGGAAGGCAGATTATTATCTGAACGGTGTAGTTAGGTAAGGGAGAAATACAAAGAGATCTAGGAGTCCTTGTTCATCAGTCACTGAAGGTGAATGAGCAAGTGCAGCAGGCAGTGAAGAAGGCTAATGGAATGTTGGCCTTTATTACAAAGGGAATTGAGTACAAGAGCAAGGAAATCCTTTTGCATTTGTACAGGGCCCTGGTGAGACCACACCTGGAGTATTGTGTACAGTTTTGGTCTCCAGGGTTAAGGAAGGACATCCTGGTTGTAGAGGAAGTGCAGCATAGATTCACAAGGTTAATTCCTGGGATGTCCAGACTGTCTTACGCAGAGAGGTTAGAGAGACTGGGCTTGTACACGCTGGAATTAAGGAGATTGAGAGGGGATCTGATTGCAACATATAAGATTATTAAGGGATTGGACAAGATAGAGGCAGGAAATATGTTCCAGATGCTGGGAGAGTCCAGTACCAGAGGACATGGTTTGAGAATGAGGGGTAGGTCATTTAGGACAGAGTTAAGGAAAAACTTCTCCCAGAGAGTTGTGGGGGTGTGGAATGCACTGCCTCAGAAGGCAGTGGAGGCCAATTCTCTGGATGCTTTCAAGAAGGAGCTAGATAGGTATCTTATGGATAGGGGAATCAAGGGATATGGGGACAAGGCAGGAACCGGGTATTGATAGTAGATGATCAGCCATGATATCAGAATGGCGGTGCAGGCTCGAAGGGCCGAATGGTCTACTTCTGCACCTATTGTCTCCAATTTAAATTTGGCATAATTATAATGTAGAGAGCACTTTCACCAAGTATGGATAAAATCAGAATTGTATGCAACTTTATGATAGTGATGCACCCAATGTTATTGGTTCAGAATGGTTTCTTAAGACACACTTTCCGTAATATATTCTTCACGATTCATGCTGGTACGTGCATTGACAAACATCCATTGGGCCATGAATTCTAAAGGTTTTACGCAAGGTGGTACACTTTCAACCAATTGAAATAAACACTTATCAAATGCATCGAAAGATCCTGGGGAGGTTATTCAAGGCAGAGGCAAATACACAATCTTAATTCTGACAGGTGTCTCATAGAACATAGAAGTCTACAGCACAATGTTATGCTGACCACGTAACCTGTTCTGGAAACTGCCTAGAATTTCCCTACAGCATAGCCCTCTATTTTTCTAAGCTCCATGTACCTATCCAAGAGGTTCTTAAAAGACCCTACTGTATCTACCTCCACCACTGTCGCCGGCAGCCCATTCCACTCACTCACCACTGTGTAAAAAGAACACTTACCCCTGACATCTCTGTACCTACTTCCAAGCATCTTAGAACTATGCCCCCTTGTGTTATAGCCATTTCAACCCTGGGAAAAAGCCTCTGGCTATCCACACGATCAATGCTCCTCTATCATGTCACCCTCATCCTCCGTTGCTCCAAGGAGAAAGGGCTGAGTTCACTCAACCTATTCTCATAAGGCATGCTCCCCAATCCAGATAACATCCTTGTAAATTTCTTCAGCACTCTCTCTATAGTATCCACACCCTTCTTGTAGTGGGGTGACCAGAACTGAACACAGTACTCCAAGTGGGCTCTGACCAAGGTCTTATATAGCTGTAACATTACCTCGCAGCTCTTGAACTCAATCCCATGGTTGATGAATGCCAACTCACCATATGCCTTCTTAATAACATGGTCAACCTGCAGTGTCCCATGGACACAGACCCCAAGATTCCTCAAATCCTCCACACTGCCAAGAGTCCTACCATCAATCTTATATTGTCTTCAAATTTGACCTACCAACATGAACACCACTTCACATTTATCTGGGTTGAAGTCCATCTGCCACTTCTCAGTCCAGTTCTGCATCCTATCAATGTCTTGCTATAACCTCTAACAACCCTCCAGACAATCCACAACACCCCAACCTTTGTCATCAGCAAACTTACTAACCCAAGAGGCTCAGCAATCTCCTCTCTTGCTTTCCACAATAGCCCAGGGTTTCGTTCCTGGAGAATTATCTAACTTAATGCTTTTCAAAAGCTCCAGCATATCCTCTTTCTTAATGTCTTTATACCCAAGCGTTTCAGTCCACTGTAGGTCATCCCCACAATTGCCAAGGTCTTTTCCCCTGGTGAATACTTAAGCAAAGTATTCATTAAGTACCTCCACCACTTCCAACTCCATGCACACGTTTCCACTATCACACCTGATTGGTCCTATTCTCACACAGTTCATCCTCTTGCTCTTCACATACTTGTAGGGTGCCTTGGGGGTTTTCCTTAATCCTGCTCATCAAGGCCTTCTCATGGCACCCCGTCTCTCCTATTTCCATTCTTAAGCTCCTTCCTAGCCATCTTGTAATCTTCTAGAGATCTAACAGTAACTAGTTAAGTAAATTTGTGGCCATTCATATACTAATTAATAATTAGCCATAATGGCTAATCATGACACCACTATTTTGGAAAAATTACGTCATGCCTCACTTCAACAAATATCCTGACAAGTTTGCATTTACCAAATAAATGTTACATACTCCACATCATTTTCTGAATTTGGGCATGAATTAATATTGGTTGAATTACCTTTAGATTTGTTGCTGTACTTGTGATGTATTACAATTATAAACACATTTTAAAGTGTTCATAATTAGTTCAGATGTATCTGGAATTTGGAAGATGTATCTGAGTAGCAATTTTTACTCCAAAAGCAAATGACTGCCAAACCTGATGAAGGGTTGACTGTTTATTCATTTCAATAGATGCTGCCTGACCCAAGTTTCTCCAGCATTTTGTGTTGTCACTGCAGGCATTTCTATTGAAATGAATAAACAGTTAAAAAAAAAACGCCCTTGCAGAACTTCAAAGCTGATCTATTAAAATAATGGTCAAGGCTAAACTCTGTTAAACACATACAAAATGCTTTGTATGACAACTGCATAATATTGGGTTGCAACATTTAATGATGTATGAAATTGAAACTGCCTATATTCAAGGAATTTTAAATAGGGTTACTCTCCCACCCAAAAAAAAGGGCATTAAAACTGAAGCAGAAAATGCCAGATTCTAAAACTTGTTAAAATGACAAATTATAGTGGATTCCTCTTCTCTGGAATGAGAATGGGCAGAATTCTTCAATGTATCACCAAAAATCTATACCCAAAACAGGAGGTTCATTCAGCTATTTTTCTCATTGACACTGATTATATTTAACCTAACAATTCATTATGATTAAAAGGTATAGTTTGACTGAAACAACAAAGTACTACTTGGTAGTTTTTCTTTATTGTATTTTTCTCCTGGTAAAACTTGAGTTATCCATTAATTTGCCAAAAGTAGCAGCCACCAACACATCCAACTCAAAAAAAAGCCCCCAGGACAAGCTGAAGTCTGCAGAACCTTTGTTCTTCAAGGTCAGGTAATCAACAAACTCAAAGTTCACAAGTTCATAATAGAAGGATATCTGAGGAATTAATGATATCTACATTAGCCATAGTGCTTCCTATTCAGAATTGTACTATTGTAGTCCCATCATTAAAAGAACAGCTCTAGAAAATTTCACTGCTAAACTACTTAGGTTTTGCCTATATTCAGGAAAGGTGAACTATTAATGCACTCAGTTCATCGAGTTCAAATGCATGTAGTTTACTCTGATATGACACTGAGAAAACCAAACTCCCAGTGAGTATTATCTTGGTGAAAGCCCAATTATGTAAGAGAAATATTTCAGATTTAGATTAGACACTAGAAATATACTTCGGATAACTCTAAATAAAAACTATTGCGTTTGTATGGTGTAAAACATTGCAAAGAAATATTCATTTAAAATTAGATGTCAACATTTGAACATATTTGGAAATTATTCAAACACCATTTAAATAAAAACACAATTTTATATAAAAAGCCCTTTATTATAAAACTGCATTAAAAATTTAACAGAAGTGCTTTGTCAATGATTAGAAGCAGATAAGTAAAATATCCATATTTAATTTTTTAAGAAAATTATTTTACTTACCTGAGCCTTACTTTTTGACACGTGCTTTAAGGATAATTTTTGGTAAATCACAAATATTAATTGTAAATTTCATACCTGTAGAGTTGAAAATCTTATTTTTGCAGCCTGGTTTCCTGGTAACAGCTTGTTGTGTTAGAAAGGTTAACATTCATATAGCTACCTTACTTCTTCCTCTCAAAAAAACTTTTTACAACATCCCACCAAAACAAACATATCACGCTTCTTAATAAAGCTATTTCATGATGCACATGATCTACTTTTGCAACTATTAACATACTTTTGTTGAATTCTAGTTCAGATCAAATGCATCACAATTAAACAAAAGTTACCATCTTTCTTTGAATACAAAATATGGTAGACACTGACTTCTATATTAAAAATTTGCACAGTGTAATTATACAAGACAATGAACACTTGTTAAATAATGAATGTCAACTCCTACTTCCATTTCATCACACCTCTTGCAGCACCGCCATTAAATACCATGCTTTACCACCCATCCTACCCAAAATAAAGTCACCTTAACCAGAAAAGGAACACACCTAGGGCATTGCATTGGGAAAGGAAACCTTATTTGTGGAACTGTACTTAACTTACAAAACTATTTACTACAGGGAAGAATTTTAAAAGATTGAATGCTGAAAAGTTAGGGTTAAAGTGAGAATAAATCTTCAGCTACATATCTTCCAAACACTGCCAGACAGTGAAGAAACAAATTTAAAGGTCCTACTTCTGTCTTGTAAATTTATCTGTTGGAGCTGAGCACGGAGAACAAACTCTTCTACAGAAGTTATCAATACTGTCTATTATTGGCCCAAGGAAGGCACAAGGAAGGCAGAGAATACATCCAAGTTCATATTTCATTTTGAGCTGAAATCTAAGAACATATATTATTCCCTAGGGGAAATGAAGACATTCTCAAAAAATTGAGCCGTCCCAAATTTCATTGAATACCATAACTTAAAAGGGGCCTCAAGTGGAAAGTCAAATACCATTAACTGTTGGAACTAGTTGTCACCCATTAAATTGTGTTTTTATTGCATCACTTTAGAAACTCTTGACGTACCATCTTTCAACTGACAAGTACTTTGACTGATCATACCTCAGCCCCAAATCTTTCTTCAAAACAGCTCAAACATTTTTGTATTTGGCCAAATAGTTGCCTTTCACACATTTGACATTTATGAATTTTCAGTGCAAAAATAGTGCTAATATACAGACAAAGCTGTTATCCTCACTTTGTTCTGAATATGTACAGGAACATTAAAACCATCAAAAGTTAATCTACACATACTGCCCTTAAACCAAGTAAATGCATTTGGATACCTTTTCAGCTAATTTTCAGAAAACTAGGTCTACAGAAAAATACCAAACATTTACTGCATCTTCTACTGAAAGTGAGAAACCCATTCACAGAAAAATGTAAAATGCAGTGTGTAGAAATTTTGGTGGTTTTTAAATTCAAACTTAAGACAAAATGAAAACAAGTACAGCGATTTCAATTTCAATTACAAGAAAAAATGAATCTGGTCTATATACTAACTGTATTCAGATTGTCTACTACTGTGTTCAATTAGGTAAAAATCTTAGTATTTGGTAGTCCCAAATAAATAGTCTGCATTAAAATACAACCATTCCTCTCCTCAAACGAGGTAACAGAGGCATATAAAAACATAATACAGGACAAGTCCTTTCACTAAAATTAAAATTTCAAGTCCAAAATACTAAGTTTTGGTATACAAAACAAAAAAAATTCTTCTTCAAAAAGTAGTGTTTGTCACATATTTATATTGCTGAGAATTTTATGTCCAACATGAAGTGAACACCTGTTAAAAAATCCCAAATTAACCACATCTGGATTTTATGAACATTAAGATGTTTCTATATTAAAACTATAATGGGAGATTAATTAAAGGTCCAGATGTATGGGAAAATTATACATGTTGGAATTTATCAAGTCAATATATCACAACATACAGCCAAAATGATTCAACATCAAGAAACAATGAGAACTTGCATAATTTACACAACCATAGGCTCCATTTAACAGTTTATTACAACACTAATAGTACATCTACTTTGATGAACTGAAACTGAGCTGCTTACAGTCATTATTTGAACACTTAACATTTTTGTAACAATTTTGGAAACAAGATGAAAGAACTATAAAAACAGTAAAGCTAACGACTTTTAATTGTTTACACGTCATGTACGTCTAACGCTTAGAATACGAAGAATTGCCAAAGCTTTTAGTAACTTTTAAGTCACACAGGTTGTGTCCAAATAAAATGGTTAATCAAGCAACATAAAAGAAAATATCGAGCAATCAGTTACCATTACAGTGGATTTGCTTTATTCGTTACTGTTGCTCCATTTAACCACGTAGCCTGAGAATTCCTGTTCAACCATGAAATTCCAACAGATGGATAAAGGGCAGTCTTTTCTGTGAAGAGCTTTGTTGTTTCTTTAATCTGGAGACGTTTCTCTTCAGACAGCTGTAATGTGTCAAAATTCATGATGTAGATTTTGTTCTTCCCTGACAACGACTGTGCATATTTTACATCATACAAAATATACCTCAGTAAATCATACATGTGCATTAATATTGGTAACTCGAACAGCTCATTTCATTAGAATTTGAATGCAGCAGACTAAAGAAATTCTTTCAGCATCCTTAGAAACTTCTTCAGATTCTGCCCACACGTTCCCAAAAAGATGACAATATGCATTTTCAAGACCAATATTATATTACACATTAGAAAATTTAACAGAGGTAGTTTTCAATCACAATTAGAAATGACATGAGAAAGTTTTATAGACTCAAAAACATTTTAAACATGAAAACAGAGCCCAAGTGTGACTTTTCACCCATTAACTGTAAAATAAGTATCTGCTTGTCAACCAAGACCAAATGCATCTACCCAAATTTTAAGTGCATTATTTCAAGATTGTTAGTGAGGCAACAGCCACATTTTCCTGTTGCAAAAGATAGATTTGATTAAAATAATGCATTAAGATATTCTGCTGGTTACATAACCCTCTCTCTTAAAGGTATGCACCCAATGTTTGTTTTCAAGAATAAGAGACACTTAGTGGATAAGGAAATCAGAAGATATCCAACTGCAGCCACAAGGAGAAAACACCATAGGATAATTCTGCCTCAGGTCAAAGGTCACAAGTGGGCTCGTTTACTTCAAAAAAAAAGTACCTTCCTAACAGAAAAATTTTAGGACAAACTGATAAATGTCTGTGGCAAAGTCAATGTACTTAAATTTATAAAGGATCAAATTTGCATATAATAGCCAGACATTGATTACTCCAAGCTAAAACTTAACATTATTTTAATTAAGTTTCATTTAAATGATTTATCTTAAAAGTTATAAAATAATTTGTTTGACAACCATTTTTCACCATGGACTATAATTCACTGTCTTCCCAAAAACTACTTACAACCACTGTCAGCATCCTTAGCCAAAATAAGCAATTGTTCCACTATGAATTTCATTCAATAGGATATACACAGTGGAACTAAACTTGAAAAATAACTGCTAAAAGCACCCATTATGCAAAAATAGCTCATCATGCACCATGTTTTGACTCAAATTGCCCAGAAACTTTACATCAAATATGTCAGAGCACTTCTTTTTATTTTTAAAGCTTGTCCAGCCTTAAGCAGCATTTTTAAATGATATATATCAAGCTGTCTTAGTTTAAATAAGCATTAAAACATTAAACTGATACAGGATATTAAACATTCAAGGCCATACAAAGATTACTTTAAAAAAATACCAACAGATTTGCAAGAATCAAGAAACGCTGCAATGCCATATCCACCAACAGTAGGTTTTCAGTCTTCACTTGAGGCACACTATAAAAATTTAACACTTAGGTAATCTCCATGAGACACTATTTCCCTTAGGCTGCTTTATAATCCTTCATCTCACACATTGCATTCAACCTCAATTACTGTCCCACCATCCCTCAATGTTTGTTTAAATTGCACCAGCATGGATTAATTTTGAAAGACATTGTTATACTGCAGAATTTTAACATAATGGTAAATTTAAATCAAAGCACTGCTTAAGAGACACCAAGTAAAGCCATTCTTTGAATTTGACATTATTTTGCATTGATGAAATCGCAATTACTTCAAAATATTAATGAGTATAAACTTGGTATTGCGGCATGAATGAAGTGTAAATATTAATTAACTGCATAGATATCTCATCCAAGATAAACATAAATGGCTAATCCTAAACTAAAACATGAAGTTGTCAGTACTCTTGTGGATTGAAAGGGCTTTTAAAGTGTCCCCTCAATGCATTGAATTGAGGGTGCATTGAAGCAGGCCTGCCCAAAACAGAATATTGTCAGTTCATTTGCTTGATTTTGTACCGAATATATTAAATAACACAAAACAAGTTCATTTTTTGTTAAGCACCTGAAAAAGACTCCTGTATGCTTTACTCTAACCATAAAGATGCTGGAAATCCAGAGCAACACACAAAATGCTGCAGAAATTCAGCAGGTCAGTCAGCATCAATGGAGGGAAATAAACAGTCATCATTTCCGGCTGAGATAGTTCATCAGGACTTTCTAATCATCCTGGTTTCTATTTTTTTTTTGTTTCAAATCTCATCAACCATGTGAAAAATAAACCTGCTCTCAATGACTTTCTTAACCCCAGTGACAAAAAAAAGCAAGTAACTTGACCTATAACTGATTCCATATAGGGTAAAGCTTCCTATATTTATTACAAAAATAACTTTCAATGGGAAACTGAGGTCTTTCCGGGGGTGGGGGGAGTGTCCGTCCTTCACTCCTGGTGGAGTCATCGGGGCACCATCATGACAAGCCTTTTACACTGATCTTTTTGGTGATTGCTCATCGTACAGTGTGTGTCTTGGGCATCTGAAACCTTGTGGAGCACAGGTATCAAGTCGGGTGGATTCAAACTTGGGACCTCTTGACCTGAATTCCAGCGCTAATGCCACTACGCCACCAGCCAGCTTACAGTGCAGTCAGAAAAAACTGGTATAAAATACAAATCTCGAAGACAATTATAATCCTGTAATATTAAGCCAAAACATTAAATAGAGGGATTTTCCTGTTGTGGGAAAGAACACCTGATGAAAGGGTGAACATCTTGGTTCTGTAAGCCTTGGAGCTTATAAAAGGTGATTTTCTTAATTTTATTCAGTAAACAGGAGTAAATACCTCCCTCAATAGTCTTAGACCAGAAGACAGTTTCAGAATGCACTGCCAATCTAAACAGAGATTATAAGTAATTTTTTTCTCAAAGGTTTCTTGCCCCAGGAATATTCCTCAATTATATTTAAAGGTAGGTAGGGGTGTGTGTGTGTGTGCCTGTGCGTGTGTATATATATATATGAAATATTTTTAAAAATCAGCAGGGGAAACAAGGGACAGGGAAAAAGAGGATAAAGTAGATTAGGAAATCTGACTGACAGCAGGTTTTAGGAGGTTTGAATGCCTGCTCATCCATAGTATTTTCAGTATGTTCATATATCAACAAACATTTCACAAATATACATTATAGGCAATAAATTAAGTTTAAAAAGAATGTAAATGACAACTTTAAGTGTATGATCTGATGGAAGTAAGCCAGGGAAACCAGCATCATTTTTATTTATGTTATTTAGGTTTGTGGAAGTTACTTTGATATGATTGGCTTCCCAACTTAGATGAACTACAAGAATGCTTTACATGGAAAATGTATTCATAATAAAAATGCAACCACGTGTAACTTGTAAATTAACTCTACCAAAACAATAGGACAGAATCTTCAGTTATTGAAAAAAAAGAGAACAACATCTGCAGAGAGAAAAGGTACAAGTCACTGTTTCAGGTAAAGAACCTGCCCCATGGCAGTCCTAATGCACAGATACCATTCAAAACAGCTTTTAACTTTTGTCTCCACAGATGCTGCTCAACCTCGAGTTATTCCAGCATTGTTTTTGTTCCAGGTTCCAGTATCTACATCTAGTCTCGTAAGTGGTTCAATAGGGAACTATAGTCTCATTACAGTACAGAAGTTAGCTTGCATCCGACTTCTGTGCTCATGCATTACAAAACTGTAGCGAGCAACTCAGATGCTAGTGCATCTGGCTAGTCGATTCATTGATTTTACATCAATTTAGATCAGCATTAACTAGTTTATGGGTTTGGGTTATAATCTTTTGAATTAGTGCTTTTTTATTTACTCTGCCCCACCATTTTTTAGTATGAATTTTCAGTACTTGATCTTTTTTCTATTAAAAAAACATTCAAATCCATGACTTTTAAAATTTCTCTGATCACACATCTAAAAGCAACTCATAAGCCTTTGACAACAATGAGATATTTTAAAGAGAAAAAGATAGCCTGGAGGCAATGATTGAAGATTTGATGCCCAAGGTCAAAACTATGTTTTTAAGCAATGTAGATTCAGGAAAGTATTGGCAGTGAGCAAGTTTATAAATCCATTAGATTAGACCATTATGAAATGCTGTTTTAAAATGGAGCTATCAATTCTGCAGCCATGAAATAATATCCTCAGCTTGCTTAATTAAGTGAAACATTTTCTATAAGTAACTCATCCAATGTGTACAATTACAATAACAGTGGGCAAAATATAATTTACACAGATTGCAAATGCTTAATGTTTCAAATCACATTTAATAAACTGCCCACACCTCTTATTTTTGAGGGGAGAAGCTGAAGATTATGAAACACAGATTTTATACTGTACTTTCAACTAAAGACAAGAGTCCATAGAAAGTGTTTGATAACATTTATACAATTAGCTTGAAACTGACTTTCTGCAAATTTTATTTTTGGTAAAGATGTGCCAGAACTACTGGTCTGCCTTTGTAAGGCTGCATTTGATGAGAGCAGAAATGGAACAATTTTGCTATAGACGTTTATGAAATTACCTCGACTACCAATTAGTAAAACAAAAAGGTTTGAAAATCAACTTCTTGGAGATAATGTTATACAGAATACCAGTGGCATGATAAAAAGATTTTTCTCTAAAGCTATAAAATCTTAGTATGCAGCACCCAACTAAATCTCCAAGTTTTAACTCTTGCTGTTTCAATTGGCATTTTCAGTCGTTAACTGCTTTAAAAACATCAACGACATCAAGTACTGTAAAGTGGGATTTAAGACTGATGTTTGAGATGGTGCACAAGGCTTAGATTTTCAAAACTATCTTTGTAATATTCAAGTTTCTTCTTGCTATCTAATAATCTCATTCCTTTGTTTCAGGCATACATAAAATCCAGCTGGCAACTGTATAACCCATCTCTAGTGACTAACCTACAGCAGCCAATCAAATGAGTAGGCATACACTGTAACACTGAAAACTTATGGGTAAAGACAAATGAATCAATCCACTGATAATGTGTACAATACTTAAAAGCATCTTATCTCTTTTAGGTTTACTTTTGTCTATTTATGCTAACTTTGAATGAAATCAACAGCTAATTCACAAATGGCTTGAGAAATAGCTAATGATAGCCAACAGATCTGAAGGAATTCCATGCAATGGTAGAAGGGCTTTAGTGTGTGCTAAGGCAAGCGTTAAATGTCATAAATTCTCAGTTGTTTTCACCACATTTTTTAATCCATGCTGGAACAATCAACCGGTGGGAGATGGCTGTGGTGCAATGTGTTGAAAGTAAACTTCCATTAAATGAATAAGCTAACATATCAAACTACTTCCAACAATTTTTATTATATTCAAAACCTGGAAATATGGCAAATCCACAACCTGGGATCTTAAAATTGGAAATAAGGACTCATGATGATTGCATAAGTGCTAATCAAAATTTTTAAAACCCTCAAAAATAAACTCTTGATATCAACAATGGAAATAATCAGCTGTCCAGCTTTTACAATGCAATCTCTTTGCCATGTCACACCTTTGAAGACACACCAGAATTATAAAAATCTTCAAATACGTACATTAATTCAATCATTGTCAGCAACTAAGACTGTGTGTTCTAGGCTATTAGTATCTTTGAAGCTTTTGCAAAACATTTGAAGCTTTTCTTTAAAGAAACAAGTATATATTTGTTGGTTGAAGATAATACAACCAATAGGCAAACAACTGTCTTCTTTCTAGGCCATTTTCTAGTGAAACAAGATTGGGGACAAGTACAGAACTCGACTGATTAAGTCATTAAAATAAAAGCTTGAAGCAAAAATCCAACTATGATCACAAAACAATGCAATTAATTTCTATTCCACCAGAAATGGTAACCAATTCAACCATTAACTAAACTCCAAGGATTATCAAAACATTCATAATTCACAGATATAATTAGGAACCAACTGAAAGCCAAGAACATAAGGATTTGAATTTTAAGACTTTAAAATTACAAGAGGGATAATTAATGAATTTAACTTGTAGTGACCACATTCAAAATATTACAAAGCAATTTTTCCCCCCACACCCATTTGACAGATAGTTTTAAATGATACTATACAGGTAACAGTAAAGCAGCATCTTACAATGTTTACAGAATGCACATCTTTTTTAAACAATAGGAATATTTTGCACAAATCTCCGGTTTTCAAATCAGTGTGGATAGTTTCTGATGCACAGTGCTTGGCTTGATTTTTTGCATTCAAAACCACCATTAATAATCTAATCACATTTTTTAAAGCATGAGATCCCTAAATAGTTACTAAAGATGAAATAGAAATTTTCTGCAACTTTGTGAGAATGGCATACTACAAAACTGATAACCCCTCCTCCCAGCAAACTAGACAAATTTCCCTCAATAAAAATGGAATTTGATACAAGCACATCATGAATAGTGTAAGGTGCAAAAAAAGTAGTAAATTAAATAAGGATGTCTCCTTAAAACAGCTTTAAACATTTAAATCCCTAGATAGCTGAAAAGAATGTAAGCACCAGATTGTCTAAAGCAAAGGAACCAGATTTTATTTGAAAATTAGATCACTGAAGATGAAATTAATTCTTGCAAGCTACACGGGTAAGCAATTATAGGACAACAGTAACTGAGTGAAAGGCCAAAAAGGGAAACAAAGGAAGGATAGGCAATGTAAGACAGAGAAAATGGTAACTTTGCAAGATTCAACTTAGAAGCAAGTAACAGTTAAAAATTAGGGTGGAACCATATTTCTAAATTTTACATTAAAGTTATGAAGACTGTGGGGAAAATGCACAGAGGAACAGATTCAACCATTATAAACCTATAAATTGCTTTAGTGAATATTAAAAGACATTGCAAAGTAGTGAATAATTTCATTCATTCTGAATTAGATTTTCAAAGCATTTGTATTTCTAAATAACATGACAGACTCTCTAACTTCAACACCTATCCTGTCCTCCAGAATTCTGGCAAGGTGCAATTTTTTTGTCAAACTGAAACAGGATTTAACACCAGTATTGTATGTACTAATATTAAATTTCATACAATAACCTATGTATTCATGTAACCACTTTTGCAAATACAGCTTTTCATTCTTACTGATTTTATTTTATACTTCACGCTGCTTTCATTATTCATCATCTCCAAAAAGCAATACAGCAACTTTTTGATCCCATTCTTAAACACGTCCTACAATCCAGTTACAACTTGCGCTGCAGTTAATTTACAGGATAAATGCCACAATGAAAAGTATGCAAATGATCAGCTAAAATGACAACATGGATTTCAATAATTAAAAAAAAAACAAAACCTGAAATGATAGCTTGCTTATGTAAAAAGCTTGTTTTCTGGAATTCTAACTTTAAAGCAGCAAAACATCTTTGGTGCATAATTCATGTTCAGTATCATTTTCTTAAGAGTGGCAACCTTGAAGGAGTAGCAGGTTCACGCATGAAAATAGTTCCCTAACAAGCAGTCAACCAGGCTTCAAGTGTGCACAATTTGACTGAAACAATTGTAAGCATATTACAGAAAATCTGAAAATTATCTATAAACTGATATGTCTACTGTCAGGGAGATATGTCTTGAGGGGTTAGGACTGAAAAGGGTGAATACAGAATCGAGAGATAATGGGCATCAAGTTTACAGCCAAATTTGGCAATATGAAAAAAATACAGATTTCATTGTTCTCATTTCCCTTTGATTCAATAATCTATACTTAACCTTCACTGTGGGCGTAAAATGAACCTTTAAATATCGTGCAACCAAGCCAAGTAAGGTGAAGCGATCAAATCCAGAACCGAGCTCCCAAAAAAGCCTGCAACAAAACCCTTAAACAAAACTGTTTTAAATGACACCTTACATCAAAATTAAATGGTACCACTGAGTGTGGCTAATATTCCACGCAGTATTTACGTGAATAACCAGAAGCTACAAATTTTGTAAACTGAAATACCTAAATCAATTTATTACCTGCGTTATTTATTGCAACTACCAAATTATTTTTTTGTTTCACAGTATTAATTGCACTCTACAGAGTACAAGAGAAAAAGGTTTACAAATTTTTAAATATACTATAAAGAAACTTCAGAACTGTGAACACGAGTCACCTACAAAATATGGACGGGGGTAAACAATAATTCACATATGAACAATGCATACAAGGAATATCTGTCACCAGTAAGTGCCATGCCACCTTAAAGATTATGCCAGGTACGTTATCACAGCAGAATATAAAATGGTTATGGTTTGATTAATACTACCTCACTCAGCATTTGAAACCGGGGGGGGGGACGGGGGGGGGACAGGGACTGATCAACTCTACCCCACTAACTTGTAGACCATTCATAAAGTTACACCACCTTTATCTGTAGTGCTGACTGTTAAAAAGTGCAAGACAAATTCTTCTTTAGTGAATTCTCCATATCAAGAATATTTTATTGCAGAATCTCTTTATCAGTTCCAACAAGGTTTAAAAACTAATTAAGAAACACGTCTGGCTGGATTTGCAAAACATCTTTAAAAGATACTATATGCAACATTTTCTACTGATGGGATTAGGAAACAGTTTTAAGTGGTGCAAAATTAAGCTTTAAATTTTAAATAATTAAGCTAAATTCCCAATACAGTTCTATGCCCCAAAAACATATTTCCCAAATGCAATTTATTTTCTGTAGAATAAAACTCTATCCCATTCTACAACCTCCTTCCATTCGTGATACTTGAGAATAAGATTGAATTGGAATGCTACTGACTAAACAGTAAACAGTGAATCAGAAAGATCACAAAACACTTTAAAGCTATGTGTATCAGCCAGCCAATACTCTTAGCACAAGACAATTTAGTTCAAAAAATCCAAAATCGATCAGAAATTTTCTCCTTTCTTATGCATGACCTTGTGCCACATGGAATTTGCTAGAATGCTCTTAGATATAACTATTAACAGGTTGATGGGACAAAGGCATCATTTAAAGATCAAATACCCACCCCTCCAGAAAGTTAATGGATTTGTTCTGCAGTGTCTTCGGAATGGAAGGTGGGCAGTGGCCAACAAGGATATTAGAGATCTTTCTGCAACTGATATGAACGCCAGACTCCTCAGAACAGGAGTGCATCATATGATCTGTCTAACAGCAGAAGAGGCCTGATATTGCTGTATCAGCTATATCACAATTAAGGTAGGACCACAACAATTGGTTAATTCCCCAGTTATGAAGTTGGTGGAGAAGCAATCTAGCACAGCTTTTTACATAGAAATCCTAGGAGATACTATTTTCTGATTGCAATTGCTGCTCACGAGGACTGGGGCCAGTGAAAGTAAGCTGTGCTGCATTGATGTTGGTAGTATTAGCCCTATCTGTAGCAGTTTATGCAGAAAACACCTTTTTACATTTGTTGGAAATGGCACTGGGGCCAAAATAGATAAGCAGAAAATATGCAAAAATACAAAACATTACTTGAATCAATGCATTATGCCATCATTACAATCAGCCATGTAATTTTCTGTATATTCTGAAAAAACTGGTTACAATATACAACAAACCAGACTAAATTGAGTAACAGCAGGAATTGAAAGTATGAATCAGTGCATAAAAGACTTATCTTTGAAGAATTAACGTGCTGACCTGTGAAGGTGTAATTTCATTATCAGAAATTAAGACTTCAGAAATACTTACCAGAATTCATAGTGCTAAACCACTTTTGCATGACATTACACAGCATTCTATTTGAACACCACAGTATAAAAGTGAATTCACAAATCTGTTATCAGAACGGTAGAAAAGTAGAAATTACTTTGCATAATTGTATTATGAACAAACCAACCCACCTTTTTAACGATGACGATACTCCCGATCTCTGTCCCGCTCTCTGTCTCTATCCCGTTCACGGTCACGATGCCTTTCTCGTTCCCTACTTCGTTCACGATAATAGTCATCATGCCGATCACGACTCCGTGAGCGTTCTTTGTGGCGTCGGCTTTTCTCTCTTGATCTGCTGTGGTCCCTCTCTCGAGAACGTTTTCTAAAAGACAATTACCTTTTTGCTAGAAACTAATTTTTCAATCAAACTTTCAACTAGTTTTTAAAATCAAACTCTGAAAACAGCATTCAATTGAATTCCAGCATCTATACTCATCCCTGGTACTTTGTTCACAATTGTATTTGTACTTTAAGGCCCGAAAGGCTTTGCTGCTGTAGCTATCCTAGCAAGGCTCCAGAAAGTTAAAGTAATAATATCAAAGTGCATATATGTTACCACATATTACCTTGAATTAATTTTCTTGCAGTCATTTATAGGAAAATAAACAAATGAACTTTATGATAAACTATACATAAACAAAGACTTGACAAACATTAATGTGCAAAACAAAAATAACATTGACAACATGATTTGTGAAGTCCCTGAAAGTGAGTCTGTAAGGTCAGAATCAGTTCAGAACATTGGTGAATAAAGCAATCTACACCGGTTCAGGAGACTGATAGTTGTAGGGTAATAAATGATCCTGAACTGATAGAGTGGGACCCAAGGCTCCTGTACCACCTGCTTGATGGTAGTAGCAAGAAGAGAGCATGGCAAGGACGGTGGGATCTTTGATGATGAATGCTGCTTAAATATGGCAGTGCTTCATGCTGGGGAGGGCTTTGCCTGTATCCACTACTTTCTCTGTAGCTTTTTCTAGTTCTTGACATTGGTGTTTCCATTACAGGCCATGATGCAACCAGTTAAATACATGCACCACTGTGTATAGAACACAGCACATTACAGGCCCTTCAGCCCACAATGTTGTGCCAACCATGTAAACTACTCTAGAAACTGCCTAGGATTTCCCTACTGTATAGCCCTCTATTTTTCTAAGCTCCAGGTACCCATCTAAGAGGATCTTAAAAGACCCTATTGTATCCGCTTCCACCACCACCGCTGGTAGTGCATTCCACACACCCACCACACTCTGTGAAAAACTTACCCGACATCCCCCGGTACCTATTTCAAAGCATCTTAAAACTATGCCCCCTCACGTTAGCCATTTCAACCTTGGGAAAAAGCCTCTGGCTATCCACACAACCAGTGCCCCTCATCATCTTATACACCTCTATCAGGTCACCTCTCATCTTCCATTGCTCCAATGGGAAAAGGCCAAGTTCACTCAAACTATTCTCATAAGGTATGCCCCCCAATCCAGGAAACTTCCTTGTAAAGCTCCTCTGTATTCTCTCTATAGTATCCACATCCTTCCTGTAGTGAGGTGACCTCTAGAAGTTTGTCAGTTTATGGTGACATTCTAAATCTGCACAAACTTCTAAGAAAGCAGAGGTGCTGTTGTTCCTTCTTTGCAATGACATTCATGTGCTGGTTCCGTGACAGATTCTCTGATATGTTGACACCAATGAATTTAAAGCAACTGATCATGATCCTCTCCACCTCCATTCCCCTAATTAGAACTGGGGCATGGAACTCTGGCTTCTTCCATCTGGTTTTGCTAACATTTGAGGGAGAGACTGTTAGAGTGGTCCCACTCAAATTTTTACTCTCCCCCCTGATTCAGCCAACAATGTTGTCAGCACACAATCTTGACACTGGTGCTGTACTTAGCCACCACACAATCACAAGTGAGTAGAACAAGGGTTCAGCACACAGCCCTTTGGTGCACTTGTGCTGATAATGAGTGTAGAGATGTTGCCAATTCATACTAACTGGAGTCTGCCAGTGTGGAAATAGAGGATCCAGTTGCACAGGGAGGTACCGAGGCCCAGGTCTTGGGAGTTTAGGGATGAAGTGAGGGGATGATTACATTGAATGTTTAGATGTAGTTAATGAAGAGCATCCTGACGTATCCATCTTCACTGTCCAAGCATTCCAGAGCTGGGTGAAGAGCCAATGAAATGGCATCTGCTATTGACCTGGTACGACGGTAGGGTAAATTGGAACGGATGCAGGTCACTCCTCAGGAGTTGATATACTTCATTACCAACCTCTCAAAGCATTTTATCATGGTGGATGATAGTCACTGAGGCGAGTTACCACTGGTATGATCTAAGTACCTCAGACCGCTAAAGCAAGAGATTGAAGATATCCGTTGATTAACCAGGTTTTCAGTACTTGGCCAGGTGCACCACCTGGGCCAGATGCCTTCTGTGGATTCACTCTCCTGAAAGATGCTCTCATGTTAGGCCCAGAGATTGGGATCACAGGGTCAGGGACTGTGGGGGTTTGTGACGGTGCCTCCAAGCTCTGTCAGTCAAAGTAAGCATAAAAGGCCCATCTCAGACAGCTTTTGACAAAATACTGCTGTGTCAAAGCCCTTCAAGCTGCATTAAAATATTAGATAATTAAAGACATTTTTGAGCAGTTCTTTAATTTTTTTAATTCCTTAAGTCACCATGATTTTAAAAAAGCGGACGATTTTAATAAGAAACAATTGCATTTTTCTATCAGTTATGTTACCAAATATGTTAACCATTGCTGGAGTGAAGCTGAGGTGGTGAACCTGTTAAGACTGGGGGGATTGATGCACTGGCATCCAGCCTTCAACTAAACTCCGATTTCCGTATTTCAATTTGCAAGGGTGGAAGCTAATCCAGGGAACAAAGATGACAATGGCTCTTTATGAAACCTTTGACAAAATATACATTTATGCCCATTTATTTCTTTGTCTTATATGATCAGATGGTTTTGTCATCAGCAATGAACTTATTAAAAAGTTTGAGACAAGTAAAGGTTTCTGGACTCTGCAGAAAACCTTATCTTGTAAGTATCTTCCTATATCTTGGAAATAGCCAGTGTTCAAAACATGGCTTCTAACCAACAATTTTATTCCATGAAAGTTCTCAGCTCTTTAGCTTCAGTTTTTTTTCCTTCAGCCTTTGCAACAACTTCCTTATCCTCAATCTTTACCTTCATATACATTTCACATTCATTGTGCCTCAGTCAGAGTAACCTCACTCCAAATTGTTCCCTTGTTCTAGTCACACTTCCATTCCTAAACTTTCAAATTTTTGCTCCTGGCAGAATCCCTTATAAATTCACCTGCCCCCACCTTTGATTTCCTCACTCCCAATGATACCACTTATCTCTCACTGCATGCTGGCCAGTTATCCTTCACAGAATATAATAAATGCACACTTGAATGGATCTGACAATAGACACTGCTGTCTCCAGATAAACCACAAAGCTCCACCGCGCCCTGCTTATCTGACTAAACAGATTATCCCATAATACAATGTAACAGATAACCTGTTTCTTCTGCAACATTTTCACTCCTGCACCCATCACTAGCATTTGTATCACTAGGCTGCTCTATTACAAATTAAAACTAGCTATTTCTGCTTCCTTTCCTTCTTTTAGCCACAAGACCAGTTTTTTTAAAAAGATTTGCCCAAGTAAATTAGCACCTTTACCTTATTTCTTTCCTATCACCTGTTTTCTCAATTCATCTTAATCCAAAGACCAACTCCATTCATTCTACTCCCATGAAACAAATTCCCCTGTTGTCTCCTAGATCAAATTGATAATATTTCAGTCCCCTCAAGCCTTTACCTTGCCAAATTCCATTTGCTTGGTCAAATTTACAGTACAAATGTCAAAAATTATTGATGCTGAATGTCAGATTCTCCAGATCTTTAAGAATGTCAGATAGCCACTGCAATTTTTAAGTAGTGATGATAAATTGTTATTGCTAAATGAAAATAACCAATCTGCTCCGCCAAAAACATAACCATTGAACGTCTGCTTTCACTAGACCTCCTAATGTCCAGATTCCAAAAAAAACTATAACTGCCTTGCATACAAGGAACATCCATCCATATCCTCCTAAAGAATTCTGCCCAACATTCTGAAATTTGTACTTGCTTTGTACTCAAGCCTTCCTTTTATCCTGTGACCAAGCTCTCAGTTCCACATGCCCCCTGCTGTAGAAAACAGCCTGTTCCAAAGTAGGTTCAATTTCAGATTGGTATTTTAATTGTATAGATGTATACGGCCAAACGAAACAACATTCCTCCAGACTAAGGTACACAATGTAGTAATATAACTTTCACACAACACAAATAAATTAACAATAAGGCATATTTATACTGCAAGTTAAGTAGTAAACAGCATAACACTACTTGTGCTTCATGCAGTGAGACCTGGGTGGTGGCAGGGAGTTCAGTAGTCTCACGGTCTGGGGGAAAGAAGCTAACAGTCCTTGTCCTAAAACTACAGCATCTCCTGCCTGATGGCTTTGAGGGTGGGGAAGGTGAGGGATCACTGAAATGCTAAGGGCCCTGTATACACAGTACTCCCAGTAACTACCCCATTGTATAAATTATCTTGACACCAATTTCAAATTAAATTTTATTTCTGCCACAATTTCAAACAGAAGTCCAGAAGGGAAATTTAATGCCCTTTTGACACTTCTGTTCAGATTACCCTCAGTGGACAAAGTCGATTTACATAAGAGCTTTCAATCAGATTCTCAAAAGCAGATAAGTACATGGTATCAGTATTACTAGAATGACAAGGATAAGTTTACAAATCAGAATAGTGCAGGAGAAACAATTTTCACTCCTATTTCTGAATGTCCTGATTGTTTTATGTGATATATGCACAATCACATAAATCACAACAAAAGCAATCTGAAATTGACCCATAATAACCTTGATTTATACAATATTGAGAATATGTTACATTAAATTTCCAAAGGAAACTTCAGATGAATTCCTCACATAAACCAAAACTATTCTTGACTGGAACTGCTGTATTACTGGAAATTATTTACTGAACCTCATTGGATACAGATAATTTACTCTTGAAAACAAAATGGCAAACCATTCCATCCAGTATTAGGCAAGCTTTAGTCAAAACAGTAATGACTTTGACAAATAATATCACCTTTCACTTATGTGACAAAATGTTTACACTTATTAACTAATGTCAAGATAAGCATGCATTTTCTATACTGTTGGGTCAGTTGAACTTACTCTGAACTTAGATGAAAATGGAAATTACAACCTACCTAGACCCAGAGCCATAGGATTTTGACTCTATTCCATGAAGACAATCTTGTAGTGAACTTATGAGAACTTTGCATCTGTCATCAGCAGATACTTTAGACTGCTTTATCAAAGAGATAGCAGTAACCAGAGTTTCAATAGCACTTCCATAGTCACCTATAATTGAAACAAAAAAATTAATCCATTGGAATTGTTTAGATTTCTGTATTAAAAGATCCAGAATTAATTAACAGTAACTGATGAGACTCAGCATTGTTAAAATTAAAAACAGGCAGCAAAATACAATCTTTTGAAAAACAAATAAGAGTTAAAGACAATGGCTCAGAAAATAATGTAAAAAGTAAATGTGAAATACAACATTTTACTGGATTATTTTGATAAAAGTATGAAAAAGCAATTAACTTAAAAAAATTATACCAACACTAGTGCTAGCTTATCCAACCCCTAAAAGATTAATTCTGTGTGGTGTCCAGTATGTGATATGCAAGCATTACCTGTACTGTAATCTGTCATTGCATTAAAAACTAGTTTGCCTTTCTTAATTATAATCAGAAATATTCAATCTTGATTGGTTGCTCTATGCAACATTACCACTGCTAGATGCAACAGACATATGCAAGATGCACAACAGTAAATGAAGTCATGGATCGTAAAACCATTTCAAAAATTCAGCAAAGCTTTGTGGCCTCATTTCTACAAAATGAATGACAATTGCCATCCCTTCACCTCTTAATGGAAAACCTGATCAATGAATGTAGTCAGCTTAATAATCCTCACATAGCTGAAATTACTTACTATCTCAGCCCATTCTTTACCCATACCTTCTCCCCCCACCCCAACCCAGTAATTTCTGGTTTGTCATTAGCCCAATTAATGGAAGTGAACCCAGATGTACAAAGTCATTAATTAGAAGGATATCAATTTCATTATCAAGCTTCTTGAACTGTTCTCACTAACTACAAAGCTGATATGCAACAATCTCCAATCTAAAGATATGTTTCAGTTGGAGATTTAATTTCTATTGTCACATGCCATCTAGAAGCTTCAATAGATCCCTAATGAATGTTCACCAAAATCAGTACATTGAATACTAACTTATATAATCGATACTGTTTTTCCTGAGGGTGATGGGGTGAGGGAGAGAAGTATCATGCTATTTGTTTACCAGCACTAGCATCTGAGACGGCCCTTGATATTGCACTGCTGGAAATTGCTCTGTTTCGGTTCATGATTTCCTCAAATTCTGCATCACTGAGTGGAGCCCTAGAAGAATCCATGTCTCTGTTTTGAGAAAATTAATGTAAACTTGTTAAAGATTCATCTCTTTAAGTCAGACACAGTATTTCTATTTATGCCATTCATTTATCCAGTTACTGAAAATCAACTCCTTTTGTGAAACACCACCACTTTCTGCGTAAGTTATCCTTGCTGCTGTACCATGGTTATACCAAGTCTGAATCTAGTGCAAAACCACCTCTAGGAGTCATTTCCTTGAAGAGGACTCAGGGAGAGAAGGGTTAACTCCAAAGGGAAATGTATGAAGTATGAAGCTTCTTTTGACTTCCAGCAACAGAATGCAGATTATAAATTCAATACACTACCAAAACAGTGTGTATTGGTTTCACCAGCTGGTCATTTACTCTCAAGACAAGTAACTTTAACTTCAGTTATGTAAGAGAACTGTACTTCTTCTGTTTCTATTTAAAATATTTTAATTTCTAAATGTTGCAAGATTGGCGTAGGTGAGAGCCAAAAATTACAACGGGTCATGCTGGGCCAAAACCCAAACTACATTTGCTAAAATGCAACTGATGATGACTTCCAAAATAGTCACAAATTAATAAGGATCTTAATAATTTACCTAAAAATGGAACCAAAACTATGAATTCATTTCAACATTGACCCAAAATACCTGATTTGAACTAATAGGCTTAACAAGCAAAACTCAATACTTAAATTCTAATATCCTTTCCCCTTGCTAATCTCAGTTAAACTTTGTTACATTTAACATACAGTTTTTCCAACTCTTACAGTATCAAAATGGAAGGATACACAAAATTTACCTGCCAGCGGGTCCATAGTCTCCTCGGTCATATGGTGGCGGACGTCCATATGGATCTGATGGAGGAGGTCCACGACTGTCAGATGAAGGAATTACATTATTTGCTGGTGGTGGAAAGAAAGCAGGATTTACATGAGGGGCTGGAGGTGGTGCACCTGGAGGGGGCCCAGGAAGGTGTGGGGGTGGACCAATATTAATAGGAGGGCCAAGTGGACCTGGTGGACGTGGGGGAAAAGGGCCAGGTGGTGGTGGTGGTCCTTGCTGAGGAGGAGGGGGACCAGGAGGAGGACCATAGCCTGGAACAGGTGGGGGAGGACCAGGTGGGAGCGGTCCCATTGGTGGTTGCCCAAATGGTTGTCCTGGAAACAGAACTGGCGGTGGAGGACGATCACCACGATTTGGTGGACCACCCATTGGAGGAGGAAGACCTTGCCCAGGTGGAGGCGGACCTGGGGGGCCTGGTGGACCAGGAGGACCTGGAGGTGGCCGTGGTGGACCTTGTCCTGAAAAAGAAATGACGGCGTTACATTCAAAAAAAGACAGCACACCAATATTATAATGACAGTTTAAACTGAGAAAATAAATTCAACATTTAACACTGAAATTATTAGAAATATGAACATCTTCACTTCTCCAAAAGAAAAAAAATCTTCATGGCATGTAATCTCAGAATGAAAGAGCATCAATTTCATCATTATTTGTTAACTCCCTGGAAAATAACATCTCTCTCAGAAATATTTTATATATTTTTTAAATTGCCATCCACACTGAAACCAACTTTCTATCTCCACGTATTCATTCAATAATTTGCTTCCAGTAATTTAATCTCTAATCATTAGATTATCAACACCCTTGTGCAAAACACAAAATGCTAGAAAAACTCAGGTCAGGTGTCAATGAATAGACATGAACAGTCAACATCTTGGGCTGGAAAGGAAGAGGGTGGAAGCCAGAATAGAAAGTAGGGGTAAGGGGAGAAGCACAGCTAGCAGGTGATAGGCTAGAGGGACATGAAAGGTAGGTGGTCCTACTGCAGTCCCCTCTACATCAGTAAACCCAACAAATTGGAGGACTGCTTCTTCAGGTACCTTAGCTCTGCCTGTCACAATAGCCAGGATTTCCCCGTGGCCACATATTTTGAACCACCTCCCATTTCTCCACCAGCATATCTGTGCAGTCCTCTCCACTGCCACAATGAGGCCAGACACAGGTTAGGAGTAATACCTCATGTTCCATTGATAGGCTTCAATATAGATGACATCAATATCAATTTCTGTAACTTCTGGTAACCAGGCATTTTCCTTCTCCACTCCTTTAATTTCCCTCATTCCTGTAGCCCCCCCCCTCACCCTTTCTATCCCTCCCGCCTCACTCAGATTTTCCACCTCTTTCCCTTTATTCCATGGGTTACTGTCCTCTCCTAGCAGATGCCTCCTCCTTCAGCCCTTTGCCTCTTCCACATACCACCTAGTTTTCTCACATTATACCTTTCCATAACTTCCTTCCCTACCCCATCACCCACCTGGATTTAGCTATCACCTGCCAGCTTGTGCTCCTTCCCCTTCCTTTTTATTCTGGCTTCTCCCCTCTTCCTTTCCAATCTTGATGAATGATTCTGACCCAAAATATCAACTGTTCATTTCTCTGCACTGATGATGCCTGGTCTGCTGAGTTGGTCCAGCATTTTGTGTTGCACAATATTTATATTCTATTTTGTATATGAAATGCAGATGACGTGGCTATCTAAACAACATGAACAATACTGAAATCAAACACAAAACACTAGGAACATTCATCAGATGAAATGTTCCAGATCTGAAATGTTATAACAGTTTTCCTTTCAACAGATGTCTGACCCACTGAGCAGTTTCTGATTTTGATTTTTAAATATATTTATCAGTTAAAAAAAATATTTCCCTCCCCACCCCAAAGCCAAAAAAAAATTGATAATTACTTTGATATTCACCGGGAAAAGGAGGTGGCCCTCCTGGTCCAGAAGGTCCTGGGAATCTGTCCCCACCGGGGCCAGATGGTGGGAAGCGACCCCGTCCCCTTCCACCTTGGGAAAATGCTAATCGACTGTTGGCTCCTGGAGGCCCAGCCTTACCTTCACCAGACATCTGACCAGACTGAGTGGCTGCAAGAACAAACACCAATGACTTACATTTAAACATAAATTTTCAAAACAAGTACCAGTAGTTATTTTTCCCCAATATACAACAATATAGCTCAAATAACCTTGTACCAGCTGCCAACCCTACGAGGAACCTTCTGTAAAGTTAGGAATCTGAGAGCATCTTGTAGGCAGATGGTGGCAAAACATAAAACTGCATATTTAATATAAATGATATAACTAATTTTCTAGAAGCTTAAAGTAATTTAAGTCTGAAGATAAACTGTTCATGAGATAGCAATTCTTCTGTTGGACATTATTGTTACCTTATAAACCCACTTAGATAACATCAGAATCAAAGACCTATGGTATAACTGGTTGAAATAAAAATTATTGCCATACATCAGGTAAAATCCATGCTTTTGAACACTGCATAGGAAAATCTCAATTCATGCTGGTGGTGTTGCGGCTAGTAGAATGCTTTACAGTACCAGAGATTGGGGTTCAGTTCCTGCAGCTGTCTGTAAGGAGTTTACACGTTCTCCCCGTGACCATATGGCTTTCCTCTGGGTGTTCAGTTTTCCTTAGGTGGTACGAATTAATAAAGGCAAGTCGTGGACTTGCTCCATTTGCATTAGAAGCACGCCAGCATTTGTGGTGTGACCCCAGCAAATATTCGGACTGTGTTGGTCATTAACAAAAACAACATTTCACTATCTTTTGATATACATGCGAAAAATAAAGCTAATTTTTAATCTTTAAAACATTAAGTCCACCTATAAGAGATTCCCGAGTAATTCCACAAAAGTACCTAAATCCTGAATTCAAAATCAAACAACTTGACATGTTATTAAACAATCAAAACAGAAAATGTTATATTTAAAACATGTATAAAACATAATAACCAAAATACAAAGCGAATATCCCAATGCAACAAGATAATCATTGCATTTCTTTGTACATATTTATATATTCTTACATTTCCGAGACTGCATTTCAAATTGACTCAGGGACTGCTTATTACAGGGTGTGACAATAGGATTCTGTCCGTGCATATCTCGTTTAGGAAGCATATCCATCAGTTTTTTGGATGAACTTTCAGATCCCACACAAATAAGTGCAAACCTGGTTAAACACAAAAAAATGCATGAAAACATGTTAACCAAAGTTCAAAGTCAATTTTATTATCAAAGTACATATATGTCACCACATACAACCCTGTGATTCATTTTTTTGTGGGCATAATAACTATAAAAGGATCAATGAAGATCAGAGAGAAGACAATTGTGCAAATACAAATATAAATAGATAGCAATAAATAATGAGATCATGACATAATGAGATAAAGAGTCCTTAAAGTGAGATCATTGGTTGCAGGAACATTTCAATGCTGGGGCAAGTGAGTGTAGTTATCCACTTTTGTTCAAGAGTCTGATGGTTGAGGGGTACTAAACCGGTAGTGCAAGTTCTGAGGCTCTTGCTGGTATAATCAATTTATTAGTGTTTTACAAACATTTGGTAATAATCTTGACACAGAATATTTGACAAATCTATGGAGATAACCAATGTTAGATGTTATAAATTAAAATTTCCTGTTTATTAACGCAAGATATTCCATTCGCCACAGCACAGATTTCTGATGAACATTTACTGTATAAACTCCAAGTTACTTGCATCTTAAATACCTACTGCCAATTTTTTTGGACTGAAATATACTACCATTATAAAACTCAGAAATTTCACAGTAAGTACCTAATCAGTGTAAATTCATTATATGTTCTTACCCTTTAGACTGTCCATTAGCTCGATTTTCAAAAAATTTTATCTCTAAAATATCAGTAATGCCCATTGAATGCAGAGCTTCAGTCAAATCCTCATCTGTGGTCCACTGTATGACAATGTAGAGGGGAAAAAACCTTGAGACACTTTCAAATAGGTCACATGCCTCAAAACACACACATTCTAACTGTGCTCAGTAACCTTTAAAAAAAAAACGAAGTTATTTCTGAAGATGATACTTGGCAGCTAAACATGGAGGAATGAAAACAATAACATTTTCAGTTGTGAAGATGGAATGAAGATTTTCAATATATACCCAAAACATGACTAATCTGCAATTTTACAAGTTCATTATATTGTTTTTGAATGACCTTTTAAATAAATCTTCATACATTTCTAATCTATAGGAATTCAACATCAGACCAAAAATCACTAAAATCGTCAGTTTTCAGCTTAGTAGCTAAAATTGCTGTCAACTCATAAATCAGCATAAAAAATGTTCCCTATCCTTCAGCTCTGCCTCTTGCCCTGACAAATGCACAAAACTATGGCCTTTGCAATCTTAATTTTTGACAAGAATTTGGTAGTCATATTCATGCAAATAATAAACACGCCTTCTTGAAAATCAAGTTAATTTTCCTTTTTTTCAAGCAAATGAATTACTGCTGTGTCAATTGTAAACCTGACTATTCCATTGCTCTCCTAGCTGATCTCTTACTAGATACATCAATTTGAAGCCACACAGAACTGCACAAAATGTCTCCAACATTCCCACCCTGTTTACAACTTCCCTGCCCCATCTCATCCTCTCCTACCTTGTTGCCTTCAGAGATATCTGCCCTCTTCCTCATTTTCCCCCACAGCATCCTCATTAGAACCAACTGATTTACCAAGTATTTGTTCAGCTGCCTATCTCTCTGGATGGAAAATGTTTTCATTATTATTGGTTCGAAACCAAATCCTACGAAGTCTTGCAAGGTTTCAGTTGTGTTAAAGGTATTATATGCTTAGAAACTGCTGCTGGAGCCAGACAACATACTTGTAATATTAATATATTAATCTTCTGAATGTCCTATCTTGATCTTAACTATCTAATTGGAGGATAGGGCTGAAATACATTTATAATAGAGTTATTATTGGTTAAAAAAAATCCTAAGGCATCTGCATCACAGAAAAACAGTGGAAATGCTAAAAGATAGAATTAACTTCTTTGACTAGTCTGGATAAAAAAAAAACTTACTTCAAATGCAACTGGAATTATTTGCATTAGAAGCAACATGTTTTTTAAAATCCAGATTAATTTACCCATCTGATACTGTACTGAAACACAAACTTGTCCATTTAAAATAATTGAAAATGCAAACTTCCCAAAGAAAGGATGTTGACAAACTCAGGTCCCATTGCACAAATAAAAATAGCAGTAAAAATATAAACAAGTCTCAATGCTTACCCAAGTCAGATTTCCAATGTACAAAGCTATTCTCTTGCCTGTGTAAGTATAAACAATATTTGGACCCAATGAGTTAGGAGTTTTGCCACCATCCTCTGAAACAGACTGTGGTATGCTATCCATGTAATCACGATCCTCTGGTGCATCTCCATTATTGGCAGATGGTGAAATGACATCATCATATAAATCTATCTGATCATGTCCAGGGTATTCCGTTTCCTAAGAACACAATTAAAATTTTCAAATATTCAAATATCTTTGACATCAAGTCCTGATTAAAAGTTCTGCATACATATAACTTGTTCTTCTTGAAAAACATTTCACCTATTATATTTTTGAAAATACCACACCAAGAAAAAAAGTCATCCTCATTGATAAATAATTGTGAAAAGCAAGGTATCAAAACAATAGACTGGACTGTACAAGCTACAGTTGGAAGTTTGTAAACCCTTTGTAATTACCTAGTTTTCTGCATTAATTACTCATAAAATGCAGTCTGATCTTCATCCAAGTCACAATCATAGACGGACACAATTTGTCCAAACTAACAGCACAATTAATACTTCTTGTTAGTAATGAGTACACCATTTAAACAATCGTAGACTAGTTTCAAAAAAATTACATGAACCTCTAGGATGTCTTCCACAAAAGCTATTTAGAATCAGGTGTTCCAATCAATGAATGCTGAAGGAGGTGAAAAAGAACTCAGGGCAACAGCAAAAGACCTGCAGAAATCTCTCGAACTTGTTAAAAGTCTCTGTTTATAGATCCACTATAAGAAAAACAGTGAACAAGAATGGTGCTCATTTGGAAGGATACCATGGAGGAAACCACCGCACTCCAAAAACAAAAAAAATACTGCTGCATGTTTCAAGTTTGCAAAAGACCACCTGGACTTTCCAGAATGTTTCTGGGACAATGTTCTGTGGACAGATGAAACAAAAGTTGAACTTTTCGGCAGATACGCAGACAGTCACCCGAAGCTTAATAGAAGTAGGATCATGCAACAAGACAATAATCCAAAACACAAGAGTTAAATGAATAACAGAACGACCTGAAGATGGCTGTTCATGCAAAGTATGCCAGAAATACTGAGGAACTGAAAAAGTTTTGTATGGAGGTATGGCATTAAATCCCTACTCGCAGTAGGAAATATTTGGTGGAGGCTATTGCTGCTAAAGAGGTTTATACCAGATATCAAATACAAGGGTTCACATAATTTTTTCCAGCCTGGACTGTGAATGATTGAGCAATGTGTTCGATAAAACAGACATGAAAAGTACAATTATTTGTGTGTTATCAGTACAGGCAGATCGTGTCTGTCTATTATTGTGACTTGGAATGAGATCAGACCACATTTTATGAGCAGAAAACCAGGTAATTGCAAAGGGATCACAAACTTTTTCTTGTTACTGTAAACACTTTTTAAATTTTAGTATAAAGGCATGAGATAGGACAAAATTTACTGCCCAATCCAACTTTGCATATTGTACAAGGAAATCTTTAAATTTGTGAACAATAGAATGCAAAATTAACATTCTGTGGCGACCCACTTTCTGCGCAGGCGAACCGGCTCACAAATAGCCAGCGCGCGGGGAGAGACTTTGGTAATGCACCTCTGAATTCATTTCCGCTGAGAGGGTGGGCGCTAGGGATTAAATGCCAGCGCCGCGAAGTTTGAATAAACTAGTCTCGAAATGACTTGCCGACTGCGTGTCATTATTTCTAGCTCTGTATGTAGTACATCGCTACATTGGTGACCCCGACGGTCCAAACGGGATTTGGACCAAAGATGACCGACTCTTCATCTGTTCACGCAGTTTCACTAAAACTGCTGACTTTCTGGACGCTGCGACCACGCGTGTGGTTTAGTCAAGCAGAAGTCCAGTTCCAGATTCGGCACATATCCTCTGATTCCACACGTTACTACCACGTGGTGAGCGCCCTTGACCAGGAAATGGCTGCCCAGGTTGCGGACTTCATACAGTTGCCCCCGGAAGAATGCAAATATGAAGCATTCAAAGCGCTGCTCATTGGGACCTTTGGCCTCTCACGGCGTGAGCGGGGTGCCCGCCTGCTTCACCTGGATGGTTTGGGAGACAGGCTGCCGTCAGCATTGATGAAGGAGATGCTGGCCCTGGCTGACGGACACAAGCTCTGTCTCATGTTCGAGCAAGCATTCCTAGAGCAACTGCCCAAGGACATACATCAGCTGCTGGCCGACACAGATTTCAGCGACCCCCGGAAGGTGGCGGCCCCGGCAGACGTGCTGTGGAAAGCCAAGAGGGAGAGCATGGCATCCGTCGGTCAGATTACCAGGCCACGCGCCCAACAGCAGACCAGACCCGGCAGGGGGGCGCACACAACACAGAAGCAGGAGTGAGGAGGACAGTGAACAGTGGTGTTTCTACCACCAGTGGTGGGGCACAGAAGCCCACCGTTGTGGCCTGTCCTGCAAGGGCCAGGGCCAGCTGCCGCTAATGGCTATGGCGGCTGGCCACCAGGACAGTATCTCGTAGGTCTGGGACAAACAGTCGGGACGCCGCTTCTTGGTCGACACTGGAGCGGAAATCAGCTTCTTGCCCCCAACGGGGTACGACACCCACAACAGGAAGCCAGGACCCACCCTGAGGGCCGCAAACGGCAGCACGATACGGACCTACGGCACCCGCACAGTGCAGCTGCAGTTCGGCGCCAGCCGGTTCACACTGGCCGCCTTGGCCCAACCACTCCTGGGGGCAGACTCCTTGCGAGCTCACAGCCTGGCCCCACACCTGGACTCCCATCACGCTGTCGGACAACAAATTCACCAGAATCCTGGCCGACTTTCCATCGATTCTGGCACTGCAGTTCACGGCAGCCATGCCCAGACATGGGGTATAGCACCACATCCCAACCCAGGGACCACTCCTCCAAGCCCGCGCACGAAGGCCCCCCCCCCACCCCCCCCGGAAAAGCTCCACCTGGCGAAGAAGGAGTTCAAGAGGATGGAGGAATTGGGGATCATACGAAGGTCCAACAGCCCTTGGGCCTCCCCCCTGCACATGGTGCCCAAAGCAGCCGGGGGTTGGAGACCATGCAGCTACTACCGCAGACTGAACGAGGCTACAACTTCAGACCACTACCCCGTGCCGCACATACAGGACTTTGCAGCAAACCTGCACGGGGCAAGAATCTTTTCCAAAGTAGACTTGGTCTGGGGATACCATCAAATCCCAGTGCACCCTGAAGACATCCCCAAAACAGCACTCATCACCCTGTTCGGCCTGGATAATGCTGCACAGACGTTCTAGCGGCTAATGGATGCGGTGGGACACGACCTGGACTTTGCATTCAACTATTTGGAGAACATCCTTATAGCCAGCAGTAGTTGTAAGGAGCATCTGTCCCACCTCCGCCAGCTCTACTCACGCTTGAGTGATTTCGGCCTCACGATCAAACCGGCCAAATGCCAGTTCGGCCTCGATACCATCGACTTCCTGGGCCACAGAATTACCAAAGACAGGGCAACACCTCTGCCCGCCAAGGTAGATGTGATCCGCCACTTTGCCCAGCCCAACACAGTCAAAGGCCTGCAGGAGTTCGTTGGTATGGTGAACTTCTACCACCGTATCCTCCCCTCAGCAGCCCGTATCATGCGCCCTTTGTACACCCTGATGTCGAGCAAAGGCAAGGACATTTCTTGGGACGAGGAGGCCGCGGCCACTTTCGTTAAAGCCAAGGAAGCCTTGGCAGATGCCGCGTTGCTGGTGCAACCCAGAACGGACATTCCGACCGCCCTCACAGTGGACGCATCCAACACAGCAGTCGGTGGGGTGCTGGAGCAACTCATCGAGGGGCGCTGACAACCACTGGCGTTCTTCAGCAAGCACCTATGACCACCCAAACTCAAGTACAGTGCCTTCGACTGGGAGCTGTTGACACTGTATCTGGCAATCCGGCATTTCAGGTACTTCTCAGAAGGCAGGCCGTTCACCGCGTTCACGGACCACAAACCGTTGACCTTCGTGTTCACGAAGGTGTCCGATCCCTGGTTGGCTCGCCAGCAGCCACATCTGTCCTACATCTCCGAGTACACAATGGACATCCAGCATATCTCGGGAAAAGACTACGTCGTGGCGGATGCACTCTCCAGGCCCTGTCCCTGGGAGTGGACTATGCAGCACTGGCAGAGGTGCAGCAGGCAGACGACGAGATGCCCAGCTACAGGACCACAGTCTCGGGTTTGTAGCCGCAAGACTTTCTCGTAGGCCCAGGTGAGAAGACCCTCCTGTGCAACATGGCTACTGGCCAACCTCGCCCCATCGTCCCGGCAGCCTGGAGGCGGCGAGTTTTCGACTCCATACACAGTGTGGCGCACCCATCTATCAGGACAACCGTCCGGCTGGTCTCCAGCAAGTTTGCGTGGCACGGGCTTCACAAGCAGGTCAGTGAATGGGACAGAATGTGTGCGCAGTGCCAAACAGCCAAGGTGCAGCGGCACACTAAAGCCCCGCCGCAGCAATTCGAACCCACCCACCGGAAGTTCGACCACATTCATGTGGATATCGTGGGCCCCCCTACTAGTGTCCCGAGGAACGCGGTACCTCCGAACTATGGTAGACCAGTTCACGAGGTGGCCAGAGGTGGTCCCACTCACCGACACATCTGCTGATTCCTGCGCCCGAGCACTGATTGCAACCTGGGTAGCACGCTTCGGGGTACCGGCCCACATTATCTCCGACAGAGGTGCCCAGTTCACCTCCAGCCTGTGGTCGGCTGTGGCCAGCCTGTTGGGTACGCAGCTACACCACACAACTGCCTACCACCCACAGTCCAACGGACTAGTGGAACGCTTCCACAGTCACTTGAAGTCGGCTCTCATGGCCCGCCTGAGAGGACCTAACTGGGTGGATGAGCTTCCCTGGGTCCTGCTTGGAATTCGCACAGCGCCCAAAGAGAATCTGCACGCCTTGTCGGCCGAGCTGGTGTACGGCGCACCCCTGGCCGTCCCAGGAGAGTTCATACCAGCCCCAAGGGGGCAAGGGGAAGAACCCACACCAGTCCTGGACAGACTACGCGAAAGGCTCGGCAACCTGGCCCCCATACCGACTTCACAGCACGGACGGACCCTGACCCATGTACCCAAAGACCTGCAGAACTGTAAGTTTGTGTTTGTACGAAGGGGCAGACACCGGGCACCGCTTCAGCTGCCATACAAGGGGCCGTTCAAGGTGATCAACAACAACGGTTCCACGTACGTTCTGGACATTGGGGGGAAAGAGGAGGTTTTTAAGGTGGACCGACTCAAACCAGCCCATGTGGACAGCGCAGCTGGTCGAGGTTCAGGCACTGCGGCACAGAGGCAGACCTCCCAAACAGAGGCTGATCCAGACTGTGGACATTGGGGAGTGTATCGCCGGTTCGGGGGGGGGTTATGTGGCGACCCACTTTCTGCGCAGGCGAACTGGCTCACAAATAGTCAGCCCGCGGGGAGAGACTTTGGTAATGCACCTCTGATGTCATTTCTGCCCGGAGAGGGCGGCGCTAGGGATTAAATGCCAGCGCCGCAAAGTTTGAATAAACTAGTCTCGAAATGACTTACCGACTGCGTGTCGTTATTTCTAGCTCTGTATGTAGTACATCGCTACAATTCAAATAATTTTCTGTATAACTAATACAATACCCTGTCAACTTGTGCCAGTGACTTCACTTCATTCTGCAAACCTTGACTCTACTAATGACAATGGTACTCAATTTACACGGCATCATTTTCTTTCTCTAATTCTCCCCAAGATTTTGTCAATAATTATCAATTTGTCCCCATTTAGTTATCCTCCCCTCCACTGGACAAAGTTTACAGTATCTGACAGCTACAAATTTCAACAAATCCCTTCCTATTGTTAATCCTAAAGGTCCTCAATTTATCTAGTCTTTTTATAACAATGCATTTTTTTCCCTTAAACCATTGTCTCCTTATCTCATTTCCAATGCAATACTTGAACTGGAATCAAATCTTTACTTTCATAACTTTGCTTTTGCATGTCATGGTTCATGTAATACTAGTCTTACTGCTTTACTATCTACTTGCTACCTCCACTGGCACTTCAATTTGTACACAAAGCATCCCAGGTCTTTCAGTTATACATCCAATAATTTCTAAAGTAGCAAGGTACTAGTAATTAATAGAATTTATACCTTATACAAGAGCCAAGAAATTTGAAGGAATCGTACTGTCACATTAACAGCACAGTGCATATCTTACAGAGCCTGTGAACAGGATTCAATCCTGCTGTGTGGCATTTGCACATCCTCCATGGTGACATGGGTTCCTCCAATATCCCATTGATATGTAGGCTGATAGGTTAATTAGCTACTTTACATTGCCCCATGTATAGCTGGGTGGTAGAACCTCAAAGAGTTGATGTGGGGAGATTCAAATAGATATGTAGAATCACAGTAGACTGAAGGAACTGATTCTATGTGATCTCTACAACTTAACACCACTTAAATTTACCTTCAAAATGACAATCCACTTGGAACACCAGAACCAACATTAAATCAAATATAATTTACAAGACAGAAGGACACAAAGTTAGTTCACTGTGTCCATACCAGTGGAAGGTCCCGATGGAGTACCTGGTAAGGCTCTGAAAACTTGTGGCAACCAACTGCCAGAAGTATTCAAGGACATTTTCAACCTCTCACTGTTATGGGCGGAAGTTCCCACTTGCTTCAAAAAGACAACTATACCAGTGCCTAAAAAGAGCATTATGAGCTGCCTTAATGACTATCGCCCAATAGCACTCACATCTACAGTGACAAAATGCTTTGAGAGGTTGATCATGTCTAGACTAAACTCTTCCCTCAGCAAGGACCTGGACCCACTGCAATTTGCCTATCACCACAATAGGTAAACGGCAGAAGCAATCTCAGTGGCTCTTCCCACAGCCTTAGACCATCTGGACAATACAAACAACCATGTCAGGATGCTGTTCAACAACTATAGCTCAGCATTTTAAACACCATCATTCTCACAGTCCTGATTGAGAAGTTACGGAACCTGGGCCTCTGTGATAATTGGTGATAATATCTCCTCCTCGCTAACGATCAAACTGGCGCACTTCAGGGGTGTGTGCTTAGCCCACTGCTCGACTCTCTCTATACCCATGACTGTGTGGCTAGGCATAGCTCAAACACCATCTATAAATTTGCTGATGATACAATCATGTTGGTAGAATCGCAGATAAGAGATGAGAGGGCGTACAGGAGCAAGATATGCCAACTAGTGGAGTGGTATCGCAGCCACAACCTTGCACCCAATGCCAGTAAGATGCAAGAGCTGACTGTGGACTTCAGGAAGGGCAAGATGAAAGAACACATACCAATCCTTACAGGGATCAGAAGAGGAGAAAGTGAACACTTTCAAGTTCCTAGGTGTCAAGATCTTTGAGGACCTAACCTGGCCCCAACATACCAATGCAATTATAAAAGCGGCAAAACAGCAACTATACTTCATTAGGAGTTTGAAGAGATTTGTCAACAAAAACAAAGACTTCTATAGATGTATCGTGAAGAGCATACTGACAGGCTGTATCACTGTCTAGTATGGAGAAGGGCTTCTGCACAGGACGGAAGGAAGCTGCAGAATGTTGTAAATTTAATTGGCTCCATCTTGGGTACCTGCCTACAAAGTACCCAAGACATCTTCAAGGAGCAGTGTCTCAAAGTCTGCATCCATTTTTTAAGGACCTCCAGCCCTTAAAAGGGCATGCCCTTTTCTCACTGTTACCATTAGACAGGAGGTACAGAAGCCTGAAGGTATTCACTCAGCGATTCAGGAACAGCTTCTTCCCCTCTGCCATCCGATTCCTAAATGGACATTGAACCCGTGGACACTACCTCACTTTTTTTATTATCTGTTTTTTGCACAATTCTTAATCTATTCAACATAGGTATACTGTAATTGATTTACTTATTTTATTTATTATTTTTCTTCTTCTATATTATGCATTGCATTGAACTGCTGCTAAATTAACAAATTTCACTACATGCCAGTGACAATAAACCTTAATTCCACCACCCAGTCAGTTTAAGATTAATTTCCCTCTGAACCAAGTTACTTATCCACTTTCAAAGAGGCAAAACCTTTTTATACTTCATCTGTTGCTAATTTTAAGTCATCGGTATTTTGCACTCTTCCCTTTTAGGTTGCCATATTATATACATTAAGAACCACACAGACCCTCCTGCTCCACACATATTACCATACTAGTATCTAATGCCTTAATCTTTTCTTAGGGCTTTGTTTTGCTATATCCTTAAACATATTTCAACTGTCTTTAATTTTCCCTGCCACAACTTTTTCATGACCTCTTCCTTCCCTCTCTAATTTGTATACTCTAAACAAGCTTCACTTTCCTGCTGTATTTTAACTCTACACTTTGTTGAACTTTGTTCTTGGTAAATTACAAAAGGTGATTACACTTATTCAGAAAGCTTTAACAAATTCCCACCTGAAACAAGTTAATATCCCAAGCAATATAAAGTCTATTATAATTTATTTTATCAATTTGTCTCAATGCCAGGAAATAATACAATAGGGCAAAGTTTAGATAGGTAATTCTGGCCTTTTATCTCTTCTTGCCTCCTCCTATGGTCCACTAACCTACCAGATACCTTCAATTCTTTACCTTTCCCACCAACCTGGTTTCAACTTCGAGTTAGCCTTCTTTCCCCCCCAAACTTTTTTAAATTCTAGTGCCAGCGTCTTCCCCCTTCCTTTCCAGTTCTGAAGAAGAGTCTCAGCCTGAAACGTCAACTGTTTATTCCTTTCCATAGATGCTGCCTGACCTGCAGTGCCTCCAGCATTTTGTTACTTTAGATTTTCAGCATCTGCAAACTTTCTCGTTTATGATTTGTTAAATTAATGTATTTTCCTGAAGCTCACCACCAAAGGATTATTTACAACATCTGAAAAAAGTGTTTAAAAAATTGCACTTGCAAATAGCACACAGTATGACTTCAAATGTAGAACTTCTCTCTTGAAAAGCAGCAGAAAGCTTACAAAATGCATTCTGTGAATTTGTCAGGAATTTCCTGTTTTCAATTAGAATTTGAAGTGCTTATTATTTTAATTCATACCAGCTTTTAACAATATCCAATTTTAGTATAATCAAAACAATCAAAATAACCAAATTCTTAAAAAAATGTTGCCTATTGCCAGTTTCTAATTTTTATAAGAAATTAACCTTCAAAAACCTAAACTAAAAAAGGGGGTAGGGTAATTCTGCAAGTTTCCTTTTAATATATAGACTTTATAAGCAAATCTACATTTCTACAACAAAATGAACACTGAAGGATTAATATTAGTCATTACTTGTGACAATGCACTAAAAAAAACGGTACGATCTAAGGTCACCCAAAAATAGTTATGCAATAAATAGCCTTCACAAAATGAGAGACATTTCTCCCCCCAGGCGGACACGAAAACAAACGAGTCCAGCTACTGGTCACGTTACCAAAGCATGCGGCGGAGTGGAGGGAGGGACCGATTTGCAAAGGCGAGCAGTTATACAAGATTGTTATGTTTGTCAAACAAATATTGAACCCCCTCCATCTAGTTTCCGAAACTGAGCAATGAAACCCTGAACTAAACTGATTTGCGACATCAAGTTAGTCTAAAATATCAAAACACATTATACAGAGAAAAAATTGATCTTGCAATTCTATTCATTCTGCTTCAAAACAAAAACCGAATTTTTCACGGTTTGAATGTTTCCCTCACTTAAGGCACAGAGGTGTTAACCCAGTAGTCTGTTTAGCTGAAGGTACGCAATCACGGGCTGCTGTTTACCAGCCCGCCTCCCGCTCTCCGCCGCCATGTTCTCATGTTTTGTTCTCTCAAAGATGCGTGTCGGGAACGAGGGATCCGCACATCAAGCGAGTCCGTGCAAGAAAATAAAAGCCGCAGTCATTAAAACATTCAATCAGCCGTCTTGCAAAGATAAGTTATCCTGAAATTCCGAGCACACCCCCCCGCTCCATATTGCTGGGCGGGAAGCCAGCGGCCTAGGATATCCTCCGTGGAGAATTCACGCAGGCCAAATCGGGGCTACGATTCATTCATTAACCGAAGGGCGGCATAAGACGGTGGCAGTGCCGCTGTATGCGTGCACGACGTCGGGATGGCTCTTCACCGACAACCCAGGCCCATCTCGGCGACCCAGTGACGATTTTAACCCCCACAACCTAGTGACAGTCTGAGAGTAGAGGGCTTCAAGAATGCTACACCTCCTGCTGCTTCAGAACCCGACAACAGCGGGCCGACCATTACCTGATTAAACTCCTCGCCGACATCCGCGTAAATGTCGATGTGATCCACACCGTCGGCCATTTCACCGCGTCTCTGCGCTCGAGCGGCCGTTTGAAGGGTCGCTGCATCACTTCCGGAAACAGCGCCGCCAACCTCCCCGCGGTCATGGTCGGAACTGCAGCATCCACTGGCGCCACCGTCCCTCAACCATCCTCCAACAAAAAGCAGCAGTAAGTCTGTTAATTAATTCTCAGTTTATGTTGACACAGGAGAATGCAGAAACTGTGATCTGGAACAACTCCAGCGTCTCGCTTCTTGGTCAATTATGTTGGTATATTACTCCAAATAAAGCATCAAACAAGATGCTGGAGCAATACACGATTGAGCTGTCAGGTCTGGAGGGAAACGGACAGTCGACATTTCAGGTCAAGAACTTGAATAAGACCGACACCAATCCCAGAGCGTCGAGTAGCATCTGTAGGACAAGGTAGAACCATAGAACAGTCAGCCCACAATGTTGTGTTGAGCCAGCTAAAAAGTAAATCAAAAATCCCCTATAAATTAATCCCTCCTACCTGAATAATGTCCATATGCCTCCATCCTCCTCACGTTAATGTACCTATTTACACATATCTTAAAAGCCTCAAATATATTTGCTTCTACCATCATGCCAGGCAGCATATTCCAGCCATCCACCACTCACTGAGTAAAAGAACGTCACCCTCACATCTCCTTTGAACCTACCCCCCCCCCCCTCCCAGCTTCAAGGAGGGCCCTCTGGTTTTAGACGTTTCAAGCCTGAGAAACAGATACTCTCTGTCCTCTCTATCAATGAATCTGTATCAGATCTCCCTTCAGACTTTACTGCTCCAAAGAAAACAACCCAAGTTTGTCCAGCCTCTCATGATAGCACATGACCTCTAAGCCAGGCAGTGTCCTGGCAAATCTCTTCTGCACCCTCTTCAAAGCCTTAACATCCCTCCTAGAGGGATATTCCAGATGTGGCCTAACCAGAGTTTTATAAAGGTGCAACATAACCTCTTGACTTTTTAATGCCTTGACTAATAAAAGCAAACAATCCATAAGCCTTCTTAACTACGCTATTGACCTGTGTAACCACTTTAATGGAGTGTTGTGAACCAGTTATGAACTTGGACCCTAAGTCAAGTTTATTGTTACTTAACTATATATGTATATAAAACATATATAATCATACAATATGTAAATAAATGAAACAACTTTCCTTCGAACCAGGGTGTAAAGCACAGTAGTACACATAACAAGCGATAACTTATGAAGGTACAGATAAAATCTACCGATGAATCATACATAAGTAACAAATTAAAGGGCATTCATTTTAAATGTTGGAAGACATGGAACAGATTAACCAGTGGCACTTCAAATACAATGTGGCCGGGTGGTTCAGAAGCCTAATGGCGTGGGGGAAGAAACTGTTTCTCATCCTGACCATTCTTACATCATAGTCTCCCTCCTGATGGTAGAAAGTCAAAGAGGACGCTGGATAGATGGGTGGGATCCTTAATAATACTAAGGGCCCTGCATGTGCAGCGCTCCTGATAAATGTCCCAGATGGATCGTAGGGAGACCCTATGATCCTCTCAGTTGTTCTCACAGTCCTTTGTAGGGACTTCTGGTCCGATGCTCAGCTGCTCACATACCAGATGGACATGCAACTTGTCAGGACGCTCTCAATGGTGCTCCTGTAAAACAAGATCTCTCTGCCTAGCAGCACTGTTAAGAAAGAGGGAAGAATTGTCAACATTTTGAGTCTAAACTGTGTGAGGCACTCCGTGTGCTCTAACCTTGTTCATAAATCTCTATTGTTGGACCTTGTTGGAAGCCTTCTGAAAGTTCAAATACACTGTGCCCACTTGTTCCCCATGAGACATTCTTTTAATTTATCCTCAGGATCTGGGCAAGGTTAGTATTTAAAGTTCATCTATAATGGCCCATGAGATTGTGATGGTCATTGTCTGTCTTGAACCACTGCAGTCCTTCTGGTGAAGTTCTTCCCAATATCCTTCCTCGCCTCATTTGGAATTTGGACCCAACGACACCGAAGGGCAGGGGACCTTCAAGTGATGGTGTTTCTGTGCACCTTGTGCTCTTTTCTGTTATGAAGTAAAAGTTACAAAGTTCAAAGTTAAATTTGTTAACAAAGAACAAATATGTCACCATTTTCCTCCCCTGCTACTTATTTTCTTGTGGACTTTCATAATGAATACAAAGAAACACAATAAGATTAATGAAGAACTGCACACAAACAAAAGAAGAGAAATAGCCAATATAAAGAAGACAACAAATTGTGCAAGCATATACTCAAATAACTTAAATAGTTTAGTTAAACAGGATTTCCCTTTCCTATTGGCATGCTGATTTTGCTCAAGCCTATTACTCTGTTCCTGATAGTCTGATGTTATATCCTTTATTAAAGGTTCTGACAAAATGAGGAGATGTTGTTGATAGTGAAGGAGGTTTTGTAGATTTCAAGAGTATTACAAAAGTGGACTGAGGAGGGGCAAATGAATTTTATTACGGCTAAGTGTGAGGTGATACATTGTGGAAAGGCAAAGCAGTGTAGGACTTGTATTATGGATGGATGAACACTAGGAGGGGTAATGGAACTGAGGACCTAGTAGTACAAAGTGCAGATTTTGTTGAAAGCAGTAACATGCAGACAGGTCAGTGAGGGAGATGTTTTGTATGCTGGCCTTCCTCAATCAGGGTATTGAATATAGCTGTTGGGACATTATGTTACATTTATGTCAAGCATCTCTGCTCCATTTGACAAAAGAGGGACATTGTAATTCCAATTCTTATTCCTGTTCTGACATGTCTCTCCTTGGCCTCCTATTGTGCCAAGATGAGGCTACCCTCAGGGTGGAGGAGCAACACCTTATTTTCCCTCTGGGTAGCCTCCATCCTGATGGCATGAACATCAATTTCTCCTTCAGGTAAGAAAAATCCCTTCCCCCCCCCCCCCTTCTTCTATTTCCCACTCTGGCCTCTTATGTCTTCTCATCTGCCTATCACTTCCTCCAGGGTCACCTCCTCCTTCCCTTTCTCCTGTGGTCCACTCTCCTCTCCTATCAGATTTCTTCTTCTCCAGCCCTTGACCTGTCCCACCCACCTGGCTTCCTGTCACCTTCCAGCTATTCTCCTTCCCCTCCCCCCCCCCCCCACCATTTCATTCAGGCATCTTCCCCCTTCCTTATCAGTCCTGAAGAAGAGTCTCGGCCCGCAACATTGGCAGTTTATTCATTTCCATAGATGCGGCCTGACCTGCTGAGTTCTTCCAGTATTTGTGTGTTGCTTGGATTTCCAGCATTTGCAGAATTTCTCATGTTTATGTTACACTTGTGTTAGTCATTGGTGAAGTCATTCTTAGAGTACTGTGTATAGTTTTGATCCCCCTGTTATGGGAAAGATGTGGTAAAACTGGAAAGAGGCAGAAAATATATACAAGGATATTGCCAACACTAGGGGGTCCTGATATGTAGGGAAGGTTGGCCAGGGTAGGTCGTTATTCCTTGGAATGTAGGGGAGTGAGGAATGTCCTTATAGAGTTTATAAATTAATGTGGGGTATAGATAAGGTATAGGTGGCAGGGTGGAGATATGTCTGTACCAAAGGAGGTGTAAGGCACTCTTTCCCTCCACTAGTCTGCAGGTCACCATTGGACAAGGTGTAGCACCTACTTAGCCCCCCCTCCCCATCAGGATCACGTGAGGCCATGGAGCAGGTGGTGGATGGCCATATGAGCAGCTGGTGCGTATCACAAGTCCTGATTATACGACCACCGATGCCAGGCAGACAATCTCTGAAAGGTATTGATAATGGCTGGGGGTCACCCATTTTGTAAAGACACTCGCCAGAAGAAGGCAATGGCAAACCGCTTCTGTAGAAAAATTTGCCAAGAACATTCGTGGTCATAGATAGACCATGGTCGATCGTGTCATACAACATGGCACATAATAATAATGATGATGATGATGATAGACTAGGTGGATGGTAGCAGTCTTTTCCCGAGAGAGGGGGAGTCCAGAACTAAGGGCCATGTGTTTAGAGTGAGAGGAGATAGATTTCAAATGGTGCCTTTTTCATGCGGTGGGTGAGAGCAGAGGTGGGCTGGGGGGGTGAATACGTATATGGAACAAATGGCCAGAGAATGTGTTGAGGCAGGTACAGTGGTGTCATTGAAGAAGCACTTGGATAGCCACATGCAGGAGGTGTGGCTTAGATGGATATGTCTGAACACAGAAACATAGGCACCATCATTGACAGGGACTCCTTGGACTAAAGCTTGTATCCTGCTGTATTGTTCTTCAGTTGACTTTTTCATATTGTTCGAGGCTGTGGACTCACTTTTGGAGACTCTATGATGTGATATTTAATGTTTTGTGTGTTTACCCTCCTCTCCTATCAGATTCCTCCTTCGCTAGCCTCTGACCTTTCCCACCCACCTAGCTTCACCTTTCACCTTCCAGCTAGCCCTCTTCCCCTCCCCCACCTTTTTATTCTCGCATTTTCCCCCGTCTTCACAGCAACGTTCCCTCTAAGGTGTGCGCCTGTACGCATTTACATGTCTTTTGCTGCTAGCGCACAAAGGATTTAAATTGTGCACAAAAGGTTGTCATCCTCTACCTCATTGGCATGTTAAGTGTAGTTCAGGATCGTACACAATCACATTTGCTTTTCCAGTTTGTGATGCGGACAGTGTTGACCACGTGGAGTTAGCTATGATTTGTCTGCAGCTTTTAGAACTGGCTTATTTATATTGTTTTTATTGAAGAAATTATTCGTTGCGCACATGTTGTTGTCACTGGGCAAAAAATTGCACTGCACAAGATTTTTGCATACAGTGGTCATTACAAATTAGAGGGAACATTGCTTCTCAGTCCGGAAGAAGTGTCTCAGCCCAAAACATCAACTGTTCATTTATTTCCATAGATGCTGCTTTACCTGCTGAGTTCCTCCAGCATTATGTGTCTGTTGTTTCTGGATTTTCAGCATCTGCAACTGATTGTGTTTGTGTGTTATTTGTTCGCTTTTTACTATTTGCGGGATTTGTTGTTTTTGTCCTGTAAGGAGGTTTTCCTTAAATGGATTCTATAGTGTTTCTTTTTTTTAGTGACGGCCTGCAAGAAGGTGAGGTTGTATACTGTTTATGTACTTAGATAATAAATGTACTTTGAAATTTGATTTTGAAATTACTGATATCAGACTAACAAATTGAATGTTTACTCCCTCCATCCCATTGTTGTTGCCTGACCTGCTGAGTTCCTCCAGCATTTTGTGAGCGTTACTTAAGATTTCCAGCATCTGGAGAATCTTTTGTGTCTGTTATCTCACTTCAGTCTGATTGTTCCCTGTTTTTTTCTCTTCCTCCGTATATAGTGAAGTCATATTTGCTGCCATTAGAGACACAAGATCTTCCCTTTGCCTCCACCTCTGTTCAAAGTTTAAAGTATATTTATTATCAAAGTATGTATATGTACAATATCCTGTGTATGTTATTAAAAAGGGCTTCTTTGGTTTGTTATGAGTAGGGATGCTTCTTTGTCTGTTAAATGTTTCTCTCGCCGTTGTTTCGTTTTAGAATGGCTGATATGGTAATTGTATTCATTTGTTAATCAATGGGGAATGTTATTTTGTTTTGTGAGGCTGGGAACTTGGGGGAGGGGTTGCGCGGGCTTGGGGTGTGAAGGGAGTCGGGAGGGAGACGCCGAGGAAGGTGGACGTGCGCTCGGAAGACCACCGGGGAGTCCGAGGTGGAAGACGTGGAAGTTGGAGGCAAGCGACGAGGGGTCGAATGGTTCGCTGGTTGAGCTCCAACGAGTGCACTAACTGACTGAACTTTGATAAGTTGGCGCCTTATGTTTTTTTCTTGTATATATATATATATATTGTATTGCCTAATACTCTTTTAATTTTAGTAAACTCTTTAAAGTGTATTTCATACCGGTATTTGTTGTGGGTTTGATACTGTTGGCGGGCGCGAGGCATAAACGTGATTCTCGCAGCACCTGCGTGTACGGGAGGTGGGTTGGTGAGTGGCTGGATCTCCTTTTCCCATAGACATATACCAGCCTTTTGGGTAAGTGTTACATCTGTGGGGTGCTCGTCCCGGATTGGATTGTCAGGGGGCTGTGGAATCGCGCAGGCAGCAAAGCGGAGATGGACAGAGATAAGATTGTTACCTGGTGCGAATTTGAAGGTGTACCGGTACAGTACGCATGCGTAGTGAGCGGAGTGGATTTTCGAGTTTCGGGAGACGCGGTAGTGTGGGGGTTAAGTTTGGTAAAAGGTATGGGGCAGGTAGAATTGGTAGCTAGACGGTGTGGTAAAGAGGTGGAGTCTAGCTGGGTGTTGGTTAGTACGAGTGCTGATGTCAGGACGTTGGAACTGCCGGCGACGGTCAGTGTACCGGGGGAGGAGGGGCTGTGGGGGCTCCACCCCTTCTCCAAGGATGAGGCTGAGGAGACATCGGAGGAGGAGCTAGAGCTAGAGGAAAACCCCAGAGAGGTGGCTGGCACTAGCAGAGGGAGGAGGGAGGAGGGAGTCATGACTAGGCCCCACCCCCCAACTAGGGGGGAAGCCTCGGAGCCGGCAGCCGCACTTAACTCCCTGGTGGGAGTGGCCGAGAGGCCACGGTTGAAGCTGGGGGTGTTCTCCGGAGCCAAGCCTACTCCGGACGGGGAGGTGGACTATGAGACCTGGATCGAGCATACGTCCTTGATGTTAGAGGAGTGGCCAGGCTCGGAGGAGGAGAAGAGGCAGCGATTGGTGGGAAGTTTGAGGGGTTTAGCAGCCAAAACAGTCCAGGAGTTGAAAGCTGAAAAGTTTGGGGCCTCAGTGGAGGAATGTATAGAAGTTTTGGAGGGAGCGTTTGGGTTGTCAGGGGAACCCTGGCTGCTTTTAGCAGAGTTCCAACGCCTGGAACAATGGAGAGGGGAAAAGCTCTCCAAGTACATATTTAGGATGGAGGGGATGCTCTCGGGGCTGCGGCGCCGGGGGGTAGTGAAGGCGCCGGACGTGGCTAGCGTGAGGATGAGTCAGTTATTTAGTGGCTCTCTGGAAGAGGACAAGGTGGCGTGGACTATCCGGCAAGCTTATAGGAAAGGCCCTCCTCCATTGTTCGGGCCACTGATTAGAGAGGTGCGGGAGGAAGAGAGAGCGTTGGGGTGAAAAAGGGGCCCGGGCCTACGGGAGCAATCCTCAGCGATACAGGAAGTGGTGGCTGGGTGGAGGAATGACAACCCACCGGGGGGTAGAGAACCCCCTCTGGAGGGGAGGGACAGGGGAGGTACCCACTCTCAGGGGCGACCAGTGCAGTGGGTTGGGAGCGGGAGTCGTCCTGGGAGAGGAGGGGCAGCAGGCAGCACTTGTGCAAGTTGAAGGAGGCCGGAATCATAGCTGAGTCCCGAAGTCCTTATGCGTCCCCAATAGTGGTGGCCCGGAAGAAGAATGGGCGAATGCGCATGTGTGTTGACTACAGGACGTTGAATCGGCGAACTGTCCCTGATCAATATACTGTCCCAAGAGTCAAGGATGCGCTGGCCTGCCTGAGCGGTGCGAAGTGGTTCAGTGTGCTGGATTTAAGAAGTGGGTATTACCAGATCCCGATGAGTGCGGGCGATAAAGAGAAGACCGCTTTTATCTGCCCGCTGGGGTTCTTTCAGTTCGAACGAATGCCCCAAGGCATATTGGGAGCCCCAGCCACCTTCCAGAGGCTCATGGAGAGAACTGTGGGGGATATGAATCTGTTAGAGGTGCTGGTGTACCTGGACGATTTGATAGTGTTTGGATCGACTTTGGAGGAACATGAGGAGAGGCTGTTGAAGGTGTTGGGCCGGCTTAATGAAGAAGGGTTGAAACTTTCCCTGGACAAATGCCAGTTCTGCAAGTCGTCGGTTAGCTACGTTGGCCATATCATTTCACAAGAGGGAGTGGCTACTGATCCAACCAAGATAGAGGCCGTGACCACCTGGCCGAGACCCCAGAAAGTGGGCGCTCTGCGCTCATTTTTGGGGTTCTGTGGGTATTACCGGCGATTTGTGAAAGGATACGCCAAAGTGTGTCACCCGTTGACTCAGCTGTTGTGTGGCTATCCCCTGGTGGGAAAGAAAAGGACGGGGGACCAGAGGCAGGACGCTGGAGGATACTGGAACCCGGCGGAACCTTTTGGCTCGAGATGGGATGATCAATGTGAAGAGGCATTCTGATCTTTGAAAAGGGCACTGACCCAGGCCCCGGTGTTGGCGTTTGTCGATCCCCTGAAGCCATATGTGCTGCACACGGATGCCAGCCGAGAGGGTCTCGGGGCTGTTCTGTACCAGGAGCATGGCAAAGCATTGAGGCCGGTAGTCTTTGTCAGCTGAAGCTTGTCGCCATCGGAGAGAAACTATCCCACTCACAAGTTGGAGTTCCTGGCGCTGAAGTGGGCGGTGGTGGACAAGCTGGGCGATTACCTGTACGGAGCCAAGTTTGAGGTGAGAACGGATAACAATCCTCTCACTTATATTTTGACTTCAGCGAGGCTGGATGCCACAGGACATCGGTGGCTGGCGGCCTTGTCGGTATATGATTTCAGCCTGAGGTACCGGCCCGGAAGCAAGAATGTCGATGCGGATGCTTTGTCTCGTTGGGAGCCGGGGGAACAGGAGAGGGACGAGGAGTGGGAGAGTGTCCCTGCCCCTGGAGTGAAGGCGATGTGTCAGTTTGCTATCACCGTGAAGGCTGAGGGAAGAGGGAGGCTGGAACGAGCCGTGGACCATTTGGGGGTTTTTGACGACGCCATACCCCTAGCTTACTGTGACCTGACCGCACTGCGGACTAAACAGTTGCCGGAACTGAGTCCGGGGGAAGTGGCAGCTGCTCAGCAAAATGACCTGGGCATTGGCACAGTGTGGAGAGCGATCGAGAAGGGGGATGGGGCGTTGGCTGAGAAGGCGAAGTGCCCCTGTTGTTGAAGGAGTGGTCTCGGTTGAAGTTAAAGAACCAAATCTTGTACCGGGTAACGGCGCCTCCGGACCAACCCCACTGTTGGCAACTGGTCCTGCCGGAGGAGTATCGGCAGGCTGTACTCCAGGCCCTACATGATGATTCTGGACACTTGGGGGTGGAAAAGACCTATGGATTACTCAAAGACCGGTTCTACTGGCCCCGGATGAGGGGGGAAGTCGAAGAATACTGTAGGGGCTGCAGTCGTTGCATCCGGAGGAAGACCCTGCCCGCGTTGGCGGCTCCACTGTTGCACTTGCAGAGTGCGGGACCTCTGGACCTGGTATGTATGGATTTTCTGTCGATTGAGCCTGACACCAGCAACACCGCGAATGTCTTAGTCGTCACCGATCATTACACTCGCTATGCTCAGACATTTCTGACTAAGGATCAGAAGGCGACGACAGTGGCGAAGGTGTTATGGGAGAAGTATTTTGTTCATTACGGCCTTCCCAGGCGAATCCATAGCGATCAGGGGCGGGACTTTGAGAGCCGCCTTATCCATGAATTACTGACTATGCTTGGGGTTGAGAAATACAGGACTACCCCTTATCACCCACAGGGAGATCCGCAGCCAGAGAGGTTCAACAGGACCCTGTTGGATATGCTCGGGACGCTGGAGATTGGGCAGAAAAGCAGGTGGAGTCGTCATATTGGACAATTGGTTCACTGTTACAATTGTACTCGCAATGATGCTACAGGATATTCGCCCTATTATCTGATGTTCGGGCGGGAAGCGAGGTTGCCCATTGACTTGTGTTTTGGGGGTGAAGTCGGTGAATTAACAGGGAAGTCCCATCTAAAGTATGTGTCCGACATGAAGAGGGAGTTACAGCGGGCGTACGAGTTGGCCGAGGCGGCGGCTACCAAACAAAATCAGAGGAATAAGATGCGGTATGATCGAAAGGTGAAGTTTGTTCAATTATTGCCAGGCGACCGGGTCCTTTTACGGAACTTGGGACTCCCTGGTAAGCACAAGTTGGCAGATCAATGGGCGGCCAGCCCCTATATAATAGAGAGCCAGATGCCGAATCTACCAGTTTACCGGGTGAAACCTGAGGATGGGAAAGGGCCTATCAAGGTACTCCATCGGAATCACCTGCTGCCGCTGGGTCAAGCGGTGCAGGTGGATACGGAGCCAGAGTGGGAGGTTACACCTAGTACAAGGACTCTGCGAGGGCGCGGAGAAAGGGAAGAGCCCGCTGCTGAAGAGCGGGGACGGGTCCCTCGCCCGGAAATGGCTACCGATTCGGAAGAGGACGACTCAGATGAGTGGCCCCTGTTCCCGTTCGCTGGTGCTCCAGTACCAGGAGAGGAGGCTCCTGGCCCTTCCCATACTGAATTGGGTGAGAGGAGGGAAGGTCTTGAGGGTCAGATGGAGAGGCAGCCAACATTGGTGGGAGAGAGGGTGGAGCCCGAGCGTGAGCCGGAGAGATCTCAGGTGAGGGAGGACCCCCGTGAGGAAGGGGGTGAGGGTCTGTCAGGTAGACCTGGGGTGTCCGAGACAGTGGGTTCGCAGGTGAAGAGGGAGCCCAGTGGGGCAGAAGGGGTATGGAGATCTCAGAGGATTAGGCGCCCCCCGGAACGGTTGACATATGTGGTACCAGGAGAACCGAGTGTGATTTCTACTGCTCTGGGTAGTTACGTCACTGCTTTCTGCACCTGGGTTGGATTTTGTGTGTTGCAAGAAGCTTTGGGGAACTCTAGTAATGCCATGAGGGCATGACATTTGCTGGTGGGGAGAGAATGTACAATATCCTGTGTATGTTACTAAAAAGGGCTTCTTTGGTTTGTTACGAGTAGGGATGCTTCTTGTCTGTTAAATGTTTCTCTCGCCGTTGTTTCGCTTTAGAATGGCTGATATGGTAATTGTATTCATTTGTTAATCAATGGGGAATGTTATTGTGTTTTGTGAGGCTGGGAACTTGGGGGAGGGGTTGCGCAGGTTTGGGGTGTGAAGGGAGTCGGGAGGGAGACGCCGAGGAAGTGGACGTGCGCTCCGAAGACCACCGGGGAGTCCGAGGTGGAAGACGTGGAAGTCGGAGGCAAGCGACGAGGGGTCGAATGGTTCGCTGGTTGAGCTCCAACGAGTGCACTAACTGACTGAACTTTGATAAGTTGGCGCCTTTTGTTTTTTTCTTGTATATATATATATATATATATATATATATATATATATTGTATTGCCTAATACTCTTTTAATTTTAGTAAACTCTTTAAAGTGTATTTCATACCGGTATTTGTTGTGGGTTTGATACTGTTGGCGGGCGCGAGGCATAAACGTGATTCTCACAGCACCTGCGTGTACGGGAGGTGGGTTGGTGAGTGGCTGGATCTCCTTTTCCCCTAGACATATACCAGCCTTTTGGGTAAGTGTTACATATACATTATACAACCTTGAGATTCGTTTCCTTACAGGCAGCCACAAAACAAAGAAACCCTAAAGAACTCATAAAAAATAGACTGTCAAACTCTCAATGTGCAGAGGGAAATAAAACTAATTGTGCAAACAATAAAAGTAAGCAAATAGCATTTAGAATGAAAGTGAGTCCACAGACACAAATCCCTGAGCTACTGGAGCAGGCCACAGCCTCAGATTCAGTTCAGCGCAGAGTCAAATCAAAGTCGCAGAACAGCGGGCACAACTGTCGCCTTTAGTTTCGACACCCTGCCTTTTCAATCCACCTGTCCCAGTGTCTAAATCACTCAAAGATTGGGTCATTCCTCGCCCAGACCCTGTTGCTGTGATACACTCTGGGCTTGGACCCCACCATCACATTTCGGCCCGTACTCGACTGTTCCAAATATGCTGCTTGATTCTTCCAGCAGATGATTTTTCTTGCCTCATATTTGCTGCCGTCTACTCTGCAGTAAATGTCATTGAACCTATCTGACTTTAGGTGATGGTAACCAGTGCATCCACCATCTTCATTGGTAAGACATATCAAAATTCTGAGATACAGATCATTAGGTCTGTAGAATTTATTGGTTTTCCAACTCATTAACTTCCCTAGCAGTATAAATCATACTGGTATTCTTTATTTGTAATGGACTCTTCGTTCTTCTGTATTTCAGGGAATTTATCTTTTTCTCTGTGAAGATAAGCACAAAGCAAGTGCACCTTCTCTCTCATCACCATACAGGGCCCTAAACAGTTCTTCCAAGTGCGGCCGTGCTTCACCTCTCAGTCTGTCGGATCATCTGCTATATCTGGTGCTCCCAGTACAGCCTCCTCAGCATCAGTGAGACCTGATGAAAATTGGGGTGGGGGAATTCATTGAGTACCTTCACTCTGTCCACCACAACAGCCAGGATCCCTGGGTGGCCACCCATTTCAGTTTAACTTCCCATTCCTTTCTGACATGTCTGTCCATGGCCTCCTCTACTGCCATGATGAGGCCATTCTCAGGGTGGAGGAACCACACTTCATATTCTATCTGGGTAGCTTCCAACTTCATGCCATGAATATCGACTTCTCTAACCTCCTCTGTTTCTCCCCCTCCCTGTCCCCTCTCTTCTCTTTATCCTTTACCCACTCTGGTTAGTCTCTCACCTTTCCCACCTTCATAATATGTCCTTTGCCTCCCTTCTGACTCCCTTTCTCTCATGGTCTACTGTTCTCTCCTATTAGATTCCTTCATCTTCAGCCTCTTACCTTTAGCAACTTCATCTTCCAGCTTCTCACATCATTCCCCATTCCTCCACCCACCCACCTTCCCCTCACCTGGTCTCACCCATCACTTGCTGACTTATATTCCTCCTTCTCCCCCCTTTACTTATTCTGGCTTCTGCCCCCTTCCTTTCCAGTTCTGATGAATCAGATTCAGGTTTATTATCACTGGCATGTGTAGAGAAATTGGTTAACTTAGCAGCAGCAGTACAATACAATACATGACAATAAAGAAAGAAAAAAATAATTAAGTAAATCAAGTACAGTGAGTATATGTATATATATTAAATAATTAGATTAAAAATAGTGCAAAAACAGAAAGAATACATATATAAAAAAGTGAGGTAGTGTTCATGAGTTCAATGTCATTTGGGAATCTGATGGCAGAGGGGAAGAAGCTGAGAGAGTGCCTTCAGGCTTCTGTACCTTGTACTTGACAGTAACAATTAGAAAAGGGCATGTCTTGGCTGATGGGGGTCCTCAAAGATGTCTTGGATACTTAGGAAGTCAGTACCCAAGATGGAGCTGACTAATTTTACAACTTTCTGTAGCTTCTTTCGGTCTTGTGTGTAGCTCCACCCCTTCCCCCCCCATACCAGACAGTGATGCAGCCTGTCAGAATGCTCTCCGAGGTACATCTATAAAGGTTTTCAAGAGCTTTAGGTGACAAACCAACTCTCTTCAAACTCTGAATGAAGTATAGCTGTTGGGACCTGGTTAGGTCCGCAGAGATCTTGACACCCAGGAACTTGAAAATGCTCATTCTCTCCCCTTCTAATTCCTCTATGAACATAAGTTCATGTTCCCTTGTCTAGCCCTTCCTGGTCCACAATCAGTTCTTTCGTCTTACTGACATTGAATGCATGGTAGTTGCTGCGACACCACTCAACTAGCTGTTATATCTCACTCCTGTATGCCCTCTCATCTCCATCTGAGATTCTACTGACAATGGTTGTATCATCAGGAAATTTATAGATGGCATTTGAGCTATGCCTAGCGACACAGTCATGGGTTGTGGCTGTGTTGATCTTCAGCAAGGAGGAGATATTATCACCAATCCACACAGATTGTGGTCTTCCGGGGATTAGGAAGTCGAGGATCCAATTGCAGAGGGAGGGACAGAGGCCCAGGTTCTATCACTTATTGATCAGGACTGTGGGAATGATGGATTGAATGCTGAGCTATAGTCAATGAACAGCATCCTGATATAGGTGTTTGTATTGTCCAGGTGATCTAAGACCATATAAAGAACCATTGAGATTGCATCTCCCATAGACCTATTGTGGCGATAGGCAAATTGCAGTGGGTCCAGGTCCTTGCTGAAGCAGGAGTTGATTCCAGCCATGACCAAACTCTCCAAGCATTTTATCACCGTAGATGTGAGTGCTACTGGATGATAGTCATTAAGGCAGTTCACACCTCTCTTCTTAGACACTGGTATAATTGTTGCCTCTTTGAAGTAGGTGGGAACTTATGACCATAGCAGTGAGAAGTAGGAACATAGAAAACCTACAGCACATTACAGGCCCTTCAGCCCACTATGAAATGCTGACCATGTAACCTACCCTAGAAGCTGCCTAGAATTTTCCTAGTGCATCACCCTCTATTTTTCTAACTTCTATGTATCTATCTAAGAGTCTCTTAAAAGACCCTATTGCCTCCACCATCATTGCTGGCAGTGCATTCCACACACCCACCACTGTGTGAAAAACTTACTTCTGACAAACCGCTTGTACCTACTTCCAAGCACCTTAAAACTATGCCCCCTCGTGTTGGCCATTTCAGTCCTGGGAAAAAGCCTCTGGCTATCCACGCAATCAATGCCTCTCACCATCTTATACACCTCTATCGGGTCACCTCTCATCCTCTGAATAGCTAACTGAACCTATTCTCATAAGGCATGGTCTCCAATCCAGGTAACATCCTTATAAATCTCCTCTGCACTCTCTCTATTGCATCCACATCCTTCCTGTAGTGATGTGACCAGAATTGAACACAGTACTCCAAGTGGGATCTGACTGAGGTCTTCTATAGCTGTAACATTACCTTAGGGCTCTTGAACTCAATCCCATGGTTGATGAAGGCCAACACACCATACGCCTTCCTAACAACACTGCCAACCTGCGCAGCAGCTTTGAGTATCCTATCTTGCTGATCCTCCACACTGCCAAAAATATTATCATTAATACTACATTCTGTCTTCAAATTTGACCTACCAAAATGAACCACTTCACACTTACCTGGGTTGAAGTCCATCTGCAACTTCTCAGCCCAGTTCTGCACCCTATCGATGTCCCGCTATAACATCTGACAACCCTCCAGACTATCCACAACACCTCCAACCTTTGTGTCATGAGCAGACTTACTAACCCACCTTTCTACTTCCTCATCCAGGTCATTATAAAAATCACAAAGAGGAGGGATCCTAGAACAGATCTCTGTTGAACACAAACAAAAGAAAATCTGCAGATGCTGGAAATCCGAGCAACAAACACAAAATGCTGGAGGAACTCAGCTGGCCAGGCAGCATCTACGGGAAAAAGTACAGTCCACATTTCAGGCCAAAATCCTTCAGCAGGACTGGAGAAAAAAAGCTGAGGAGTAGATTTGAAAGGTAGGGGGAGGGGAGAGAGAAACACCAGGTGATGGGAGATAGGTGAAACTTGAAGGGGGAGGGATGAAGCAAATAGCAAGGCAGTGGGGGGAATACTTTCTACTTTCTCCAGGGATCGCTCCCTATGGAAATCCCTTGTCCATTCCTCCCTCCCCACTGAATTCCCTCCTGGCACTTCTTGCAAGCGGAACAAGTGCTTCACCCCCTTACACCTCCTCCCTCATTACCATTCAGTGCCCCAAACCATCCTTCCAGGTGAGGCAACACTTCACCTATGAGTCTGTTGGGGTCATATACTGTGTTTGGTGCTCCCGGTGTGGCCTCCTGTATATCGGTGAGACACGATTTAGATTGGGAGACTGCTTTGCCGAGCATCTACGCTCCATCTGCCAGAACAGGCAGGATCTCCCAGTGTGCACCCATTTTAATTCCACTTCCCATTCCCATTCCAATATGTCCACCCATGGCCTCCTCCACTGTCAGGATAAGGCCATACTTTGGTTGGAAGAACATCTTATATTCCGTTTCGGTACCGTCCAACCTGAAGGCATGAACGTCAATTTCTCAAACTTCCAGTAATGCCTTCACCATTTCCCATCCCCTTGTCATTCTCTCATGTTATCTCCTTGCCCGCCCATCACCTCTCCCTGGTGCTCCTCCCCCACTTTCCTCCATGGCCTTCTGTCTCTTTCGCCAATCAACTTCCTAGCTCTTTGCTTCATCCCTCCTCCTCCAAGTTTCACCTATCGCCTGGTGTTTTCCTCAGCTTTTTTCCCTTACTCCTGCCAAAGAGTTTTGGCCCAAAATTCAACTGTACTGTAAACCCTGCCATAGTTGCCATGCCTCCGATATCACCTCCAACCTTGCTAGGAATTGTTTCTTCACTCTTGAAATAGCCCTCCGCAAGTCATACCTGGTTTTCTTGTACAGACTTAGGTCACCAGACTTAAGTGCCATAGATCTAACCCTCAGCAGACAACGTACCTCCTGGTTCATCTAAGGCCTTTGGTTTGGGAATGCACAGCAAGTTTTCGTATGCATACACTTAGCTACACAGGTTTTAAATAAGTCAATAACAATTATGGGATACTCTTCCAGATTTGAATACGTAGGGTCTTGACCCAAAGCATTAACTGTTTCCCTCCATAGATACTGCCTTAACTGCTGAGTTCCTCCATTTTGAATGTATTTGTTCAATTCTTGTCCCATTTCCCATTATAGATTCTCCCATCTCTGTCTCCAAGGGGCTTTCACTCCTCTTCACCAACCTTTTTTTTCATGCATATCCAAGCATTTTCAGCCTGTTTTTATGATCCTAGTTAATTTTCTTTCACAGTTTAATGAATCTATTTTATCAATGTATTAGTTACCTTTTACTGAATTCTAAATCATTCCTAAATTTGCATTTTACTGCATTTTCTGGGAATTTTAAAAGCCTTTTCTTTAAATTAATGATTTCTTAAATGTCTCCAGCAATCCTTGATATAAATACTTTTTATGTTGTTTTTCTCCTCTTAAAGGAATATCCTGTAAACTAGCCCGACTTCAAGATGTAAGTGGATTCTGGTTAATTGGGCCACATCATGACCAGTACATTATGGCCCTATTAAGCATCTACCCCAATTAGCTGAAGTTTCATGGAAATAGATAAAACTGTATAAAAAAGACAAGCTACTTGCACGTGGCCTGTCAGTGGCATCAAGAGAGCTTTACCAAGAGGGATTTCTCGCAGGTTGGCAGAGGTTATTTAAACAGGGAGCTTTGAGAACGTTAGTCCATTGTACATGGCCTATCAGTGGCTATAACCGGAGCACCAGTCATGAGTTAAATAGCAGGAAGGTTCAGGCATAAAAGGGAGACACTGCCCTAGCGGAGCAGTCATCGATGGAGTGGTCCGAGGCAGTGGTAGGGCTTTGGCTCATTCGGGCTTCGGCGATAATGGGTTGAGGCAAGGTAAGTTACCTGTGAGGAATAGAAACAGGAAGTATGTCTGTGAGGCCGGTGCTCTGCACTGGGCGTCAGATGTAGGAAGTCCGGGAGACTCCCATCCTCCCGGACAGCCATATCTGCAACAGGTGTGCCGAGCTGCAGTTCGTTAGGGACCGGGTTAGGGAACTGGAGATGCAGCTTGATGACCTTCGTCTGGTCAGAGAAAGTGAGGTGATAGATAGGAGTTATAAGCAAGTAGTCACACCGAGGCCTCGGGAGACAGATAAGTGGGTAACAGTTAGGAGAGGGAAGGGCAAGAGTCAGATACTAGAGAGTACCCCTGTGGCTGCCCCCCTTGACAATAAGTACCCCTGTTTGAGTACTGTTCAGGGGGAATAGTCTACCTGGTGGAAGCAACTGTGGCTGCGCCTCTGGCACAGAATCTGGCCCTGTGGCTCAGAAGGGTAGGGAAAGGAAGAGGATGACAGCAGTAATAGGGCACTCTATAGTTAGGGGGTCAGACAGGCAATTTTGTGAATGCAGGAAAGAAACACGGATGGTAGTTTGCCTCCCAGGTGCCAGGGTTCAGGATGTTTCTGGTCACATTCACGATATCCTCAAGTAGGAAGGTGAACAGTCAGAGGTCGTGGTACATATTGGTACCTAAGACATAGGTAGGAAAAGGGAAGAGGTCCTGAAAACAGACTACAGGGAATTAGGAAGGAAGTTGAGAAGCAGGACCTCAACGGTAGTAATCTCGGGATTACTGCCTGTGCCACGCGACAGTGAGTATAGGAATAGAGGGAGGTAGAGGATAAGTGTGTGGCTGAAGGATTGGAGCAGGGGGCAGGGATTCAGATTTCTGGATCATTGGGACCTTTTCTGGGGCAGGTGTGACCTGTACAAAAAGGACAGATTGCACTTGAATCTCAGGGGGACCAATATCCTGGCAGGGAGGTTTATTAAGGCTACTTGGGAGAGTTTAAATGAGAATTGCTGGGGTGTGGGAACCAAACTGAAGAGATGGAGGAAGGGGTGGTTGGCTCACAAATCGAGAAAGCTGGGAGACAGTGCAAGATGGAGGATAGGCAGCTTCTAGAGAAGGGATACGCTCAGATTGATGGTTTGAGATGTTTCTATTTTAATGCAAGAAGCATCATGAACAAAGTGGATGAGCTTAGAGCATGGATCAGTACTTGGAGCTATGATGTTGTGGCGTTACAGAGACTTGGATGGCTCAGGGGCAGGGATGGTTACTTCGAGTGCCAGGCTTTAGGTGTTTCAGAAAGGACAGGGAGGGAGGCAAAAGAAGTGGGAGCGTGGCACTGCTGATCAGAGATAGCGTGCCAGCTGCAGAAAAGAAGGAAGTCATGAAGGAATTGTCTACAGAGTCTTTGTGGGTGGAAGTTAGAAACAGGAAGGAGTCAATAACTCTACTGGGTGTTTTTATAGACCTTCCAATAGTAACAAGGACATTGAGGAGCGGATAGGGAGACAGATTCTGGAAAGGTGTAATAATAACAGGGTTGTTGTGGTGGGAGATTTTCATTTCCCAAATATCAATTGGGATCTCCCTAGAACAAGGGGTTTAGATGGGGTGGAGTTTGTTAGGTGTGTTCAAGAAGGTTTCCTGATACAGTATGTAGATAAGCTAACAAGAGGAGAGGCTGTACTTGATCCGGTTTTGGGAAATTATCCTGGTCAGGTATCAGGTCTCTTAGTGGAAGAGCATTTTGCAGATAGTGATTACAATTCTCTCTCCTTTATCATAGCATTGGAGAGGGATAGGAACAGGCAAGTTAGAAAAGCATTTAATTGGAGTAAGGGGAAATACGAGGCTATCGGGCAGAAACTTGGAAGCATGAATTGGGAACAGATGTTCTTAGGGAAATGTACAGAAGAAATGTGACAAATGTCCAAGGGATATTTGCATGGCATTCTGTATAGGTACATTCCAATGAGACAGGGAAAGGATTGTAGAGTACAGGAATCATGGTGTAGAAAGGCTGTTGAAAATCTAGTCAAGAAGAGAAGAAAAGCTTACGAAAGGTTCAAAAAAACTAGGTAATGATAGAGATCTAGAAGATAATAAGGCTAGTAGGAAGGTACTCAATGAATACTTTGCTTTAGTATTCACTATGGAAAAGGATCTTGGTGATTGAAGGGATGACTTACAGTGGACTGAAAAGCTTGAGCCTGCAGATATTAAGAAAGAGGATGTGCTGGAGTTTTTGGAAAGCATCAAGTTTGATAAGTCACTGGGACCAGAGGAGATGTACCCCAGGCTACTGTGGGAGGCGAGGGAGGAGATTGCTGAGCCTCTGACAATGATCTTTGCATTACAATGAGGACGGGGGAGGTTCCAGAGGATTGGAGGGTTGCAGATGTCGTTCCCTTATTCAGGAAAGGGAGTAGAGATAGCCCAGGAAATTATAGACCAGCGATTCTTCCTTCAGTGGTTGGTAAGTTGATGGCAAATATCCTGAGAGGCAGGATTTATGAACATTTGGAGAGGCATAATATGATTAGCAATAGTCAGCATGGCTTTGTCAAAGGCAGGTTATGCCTTATGAACCTGATTGAATTTTTTGAGGATGTGACTAACGTTGATGAAGGCAGAGCAGTAGATGTAGTGTATATGGATTTTTGCAAGGCATTTGATAAGGTACCCCATGCCAGGCTTATTGAGAAAATAAGGAGGCATGGGATCCAAGGGGCCTTGCTTTCCGGATCCTGAACTGGCTTGCTCACAGAAGGCAAAGAGTGGTTGTAGACGGGTCATATTCTGCATGGAGGTCGATGACCAGTGGAGTGCCTCAGGGATCTGTTCTGGGACCTCTTCTCTTCGTGATTTTTGTAAATGACCTGGATGAGGAAGGAGAAGGATGGGTTAGTAAATCTGCTGATGACACAAAGGTTGGGGGTATTGTGGATAGTGTGATGGGCTGTCAGAGGTTACAGTGGGACACCGACAGGATGCAAAACTGAGCTGAGAAATGGCAGATGGAGTTCAACCCAGGACGGAGTGGTCCCCCAATCTGCGTCAGGTCTCGCCAATGTAGAGGAGGGCGCACGGATGCAATAGACGACTCCAACAGACTCACAGGTGAAGTGTTGCCTCACCTGGAAGGACTGTCTGGGGCCCGGAATGGTGGTAAGGGGGGAGGTGTGGGGACTAGTGTAGTAAGTGCCAGGTGGGAGTTCTGTGGGGAGAGATGTGTGGACCAGGTAGTCGCGGAGGGAACGATCCCTGTGAAAAGCTGAAAGGGAGGGAAAGATGTGCTTGGTGGTGGGGTCCTGTTGAAGGTGGCGGAAGTTATGGAGGATAATATGCTGAATCCGGAGGCTGGTGAGGTGGTAGGTGAGGACAAGGGGAACCCTGTCCCTGTTGTGGTGACGGGAGGATGGGTTAAGGGCTGAAGTGCGGGAAGTGGAGGAGATGTGGGTGAGGGCATCTTTGATGATGCCAGAAGGGAAAGCACAATCCTGAAAGAAAGAGGACAATTGAGAATTCCTGGAACGGAAAGCCCCATCCTGGGAGCAGATGCAGCGGAGACGGAGGAACTGGGAATAGGGAATGGCATTTTTGCATTGGGCAGGGTGGGAAGAGGTATAGTCAAGATAGTTATGGGAGTCAGTGGGTTTGTAGAAGATGTCAGCGGATAGTCTGCACCCATGCTGAACTCGTCAATTTCATCAACTTTGCCTCTAACTTTCACCCAGCCCTTAAATTCACTTGGTCCATCTTGGACACTTCTCTCCCCTTTCTTGATCTCTCGGTCTCCATCTCTGGAGACAGTCTTGTAAAGACACTGCCCAGGAGAAGGTAATGGCAAACCACTTCTGTAGAAAAATTTGCCAAGAACAATCACGGTCGTGGAAAGACCATGATCGCAATGTCATATGACACAGCACATAATGAACAAACTACTTCAGAGATATTCCCTTTACCAAAGAGCAATAGAGACTACATTTTTGAAAAAAACCAAGGCTCAAATTGGCATCTTTCTATGTCAGAGTGGATCAAATTATAAGTGTGTTTATTACTCATGAGGGAAGTCTACCTCCATACGTTAATTTTAAGATCATCTTTAGACATTTAGAGTCCAGTAATTCATCAACCATGTTTTTGAGGCCAATCCATCCCTTAATTGCATTCCTGTCTTATTTTGCATCTGTCTTGAATGAGTCACATTTGTCTTTAATGAGCCCATTTGTCTTTGAGGTGTTTCCCCCAACAGCTGTAAACTGTTCTTCTCTGCTTTCAATCTCTGCTTTCACATTACATCAATCATGTAATGTGAAAACACTTCCTGCTATAAATCACATATCCTTGCAAGCTTCTCATATCAGCAATCCAGCAAAGCACTCTGGGATCACACAGGTTCCATTTTATCACAGTACATTTTGCAAAAGTTATAAATTCATAACGACTTCAGGGTTATAGAGAAAGTTAACCCAATAGTATTATTTTCTGTGGCTACCATGGAGAGGCACTAATGATCTTAGCTTTCCACGAATAAAAGAGGATACTAAATGAAAGGAAGACTTGTGCTTACTGATATAGTTCTTTAAAAATATTCACAATGCCCTGAAATGTTTTGTAGTCAATTATGTGTTTTTTTAAAGATCTTATCAGTGTCTGTAATGTAGGAAGTGTGTCATTCAATTCTTGCCCAACATGGTCTTGTAAGCAGCATGTGATAATGATCAGAATGTATTTCAGAGAAGTTAATTGAAAGATACTGTAAATATTGGGCACAATGTATGATGGAAGTTGCATGCTATTTTTTGAAATAGCGTTGGGTCATTCTTTAATCTGTTCAAAAGGTCAAACAAAACTATATCCAACAGTGCAGTGTTACATGTGAATTTGAATCAGAATTTGACAAGTTGCTGTTCTGAGCTGATGTATTTGGAATTGGATAATTAATTGTTAATTGATTTATTTTTGTCACATGTACAGAGGTACAGTGACAAACTTTGTTTTATATGTCATCCATACAGATCATTTCATCATATCAGTACATCAAAGTAGTACAAGGGAAAGACATAACAGGAAGTAGAATTAAGTGTTACAGATACAAAGTCCAGAGTTGATAGATAATAAGATGTAAGGCAATGTGAGGTCAAGAATCCATCTTATCAAATTATACTGGAACAATCAGTCACCCTCAGGGTGGAGGAGCAACACCTTATATTCCTCTAACCTGATGGCATGAATATTGATTTCTCCTTCCAGTAAAAAGAATCCTTTCTCCTCCCCTCTTCTTAAACCCCACTCTGGCCTTTCACTTCTTACCTGCCCATCACTTCCCCCTGGGTCCCCTCCTCCTTCCCTTTTGCCTGTGGTCCACTCAACTATCTTATGAAGGCCAATGTGCCAAAAGCTTTCTTTATGACCTTATCTACCTATGATGTCACTTTCAATGAATTATGGACCTATATTCCCAGATCCTTTTGTTCTACTGCACACCTCAGTGCCCTACTGTTCACTGTGTAAGACTTACCCTGTTTGGTCCTAGTGAAGTGCAAAACTTCACACTTGTCTGCATTAAATTCCATCTGCCATTTTTCAGCCCATTTTTCCAGTTGATGCCAATCCTTCTGCAAGTCATGATTGCGTTCCTCACTGTCCACTGCACCGCCAATCTTGATGTCATCCGCAAATATGGTGATCCAATTAACTATATCTTTGATACAAATAACAAGCAACAAAGGATCCAGCACCAATCTCTGCGGCACACCACTAGTTACAGGCCTACAGTCAGAGAAGCAACCCTCTATGACCACTCTGTCTTCTCCCACAAAGCCAATGTTTAATCCAATTTACTACCTCATCCTGAATGCTTAGGACTGAACCTTCTTTACCAGCTTCCCATGCGGGACCTTGTCAAATACCTTACTAAAGTCCACACAGGCAATATCCACTGCTTTGCCTTCAAAACCTCATCACTTCAAAACTTGCTATGCAAAACATCATCACTCATCTGGTCCAGATTATTGGTAGCTACGTGGTCCATCACCACTGGCTGTTCACCCTCCCACTTAAGAATGCTGAGGATTCAATCTGAGATGTCCCAGACCGTGGCATATGTGAAGTAACATACTAACCTGGAATTTCGTTCTTGCCCATAGAACCTCCTGTCCGTTCCCCTAACTAATGAATCCCCTATCATCGCAGCACGCCTTTTCTCCTGTTACGTATTCGGGCAACAATAATATAGATGAGTTAGGCAAGGGGTTTTATAACAAATAACACGTTTATTAAACACTGATAACAAACCCCCTTCAAAAGTAAACAAACCCAAACAATGACCCGAAACCAGCTGCTGGCAGCTGAATCAAACAGTTCTTAATAGCTTTGCAGTCTCAAACAGTCTTTAAAGTAGTATTGAAAAAAAACAGTTCTCCAAAGCGAATTGCCGAATGAAAACAGTTCAAAGAACGATATGCCGACAGTTCAAAAGCTCACGGTACTTTTAAAAGGAGAGACTTTTTAAAGCGATTTAAATTCTCTTCCACGTCGATGTCCTTCGATTCCCAGCGTCGAACTCCCACGTCGAATTTTATTAAATATAACAACTTAAAGTGACTGACCTTCCTTCCACAGTATTCTCAATCTCCCGCTTTTTCCAGCGGAGACTATCGTGAGAATAGTAAACGAAATCCTTCCGAATGAGGATCACACAAGGTCGAAGTCAATCCATCGAAAATCGATTTTTCTCGATCTTTCTTCCAAACTTCACTCTCCATTAGCAAAGAAACCGTTGGCTCTGACCTTTTAAACTTTAGGCATTAACAAAACTTCATTTTTAACTAAACTGCGTCATCACATTAAATCACACAGTGATATGAAGTCATCTTGGCAAATCCTGCCACGAACTGCCCCACCTGACAGGGTGGGTCTCCCTTTTATACCCTGTAGAAAAAACCTGTCACATGACCTCTACTGGCGGGAAAATGACATCACTCCACCATTACCTCATGTCCAGTATAACTTCAACCCCAGTCACGTGACAAGGGTACCACTGTCACGTGTCACGGGTACGTAACACTCCCCACTTCCCTTCTGAGTCACAGAAACCTGACCACTGTGATTTCCCTCTGCTCGGTCAGCACCTCCCCCATCCCCTGCAATAGTATGCCAAGTTGTTGTTCTTAACCCCTTTCCCCTTCCTGACTGTCACCCAGTTTCCTGTGTCCTGCACAAAGGGAAGGGAAAAAATTTTACCTAGGGCTTTTTTTCCCTTTGATTTCTCATACCAAAGCCTCTCTATGCTGAAGTCTTAAAGAACTAAAGCTGGACAATCACCAGCTCTGACTCTGTGCAGTGCAATGATACTGCTGTGCTTGCCCTTGCCTTACTTTAATTTGCTCTTGCTAATCAATCCCAAACGTGGACTGGTCACTGGTCAGACCTCAGTTACACTGTCGTGATCTGCTGCTGCCTTTTTCTGCTCGGGCAATGAACCAGAGTGAAATCCAGTCATTTCAAACTTCTGATGTGCGGATTGGTGGCAGGTCAGAACTCAATTACATTACTGCGATCCACTGCTGCCTTTTTCTACTCAAGCGGTGGACTGAATGAAATCCACTCCTCTCAAACTCCTGATGTCTGGATTGGTCACCGGTCAGAGCTCAGTTAATGCTGCCACAATCCACTACTGCCTTTCTCTACTCCAGTCGTGGGCCTGGGTAAAATCCCCTTCTCGCAAACTTCTGACAGATTGGATGCTGATCAGATTTCAATGACCAAAATAGATTCAGGCACTTTATCTCCCACAGCTGATTTCTGAGAGGAACAGATGCGAGTGAGGTGATGAGTGAATGGAATTTGAGTTAAATAACAATGGAATAGAGGAGAAGAGGAGGACTTACAGATTGAATGGACTCTCAAGTGTTTTTAAGTATATTCACTAATATTAGGTGGTGGGGTGAAAATACTTCTCTAAGGTGCTCCTTCTCTCCACTAGCCTGCAAGTCACCCTTGGGCAAGGTGTAGCACCTGCTCAGCCCCCACCAATCAGAGTCACCTGAAGCCATGGGAGTAGGTAGTGGATAGTCATATTTGCAGCTGGTGCATATCACAAGTCCTGGCTATGCAACCACTGACACCAGGCAAACAATCTCTGAAGAATATTGATAATGGCTGGGGGCACCCGTCTTGTAAAGACACTGTCCAGAAGAAGGCAATGGCAAACCATTTCTGTCAAAAAATTTGCCAAGAATGATCATGGTCACGGAAAGACCATGATTACCCACGTCATACGACATGGCACATAATGAACAAATGATACACTGAAACTGTGTAGGAAAGTGTAAAGCAATTCAGAAGCAAAATGCATGCAACCAAGTCCTGCAAACTGCAGAGCAGTATGACAACTGACCCGAAAATCAGTTTCATTTCCTAAACCCTTTTAAAAAGTGACGTGAGATCCTTAACAACCAGCTGACTGTAGAGACAAACCCTTAGTTTAGCAATTGTTTAGACAGCAAAGCACTTCAAAATGAGCTTCACAGAGTTGTATTGTAAACTTAGTCAGTTCCTTCATGGGCACTAGCCTCTAGTACCCAAGACATCTTCAAGAAGTGATGCCTCATTAAGAACCCCCGTCACCTAAGTCATGCCTTGTTCTCATTGCTACCATCAGGAAGGAGGTACAGAAGCCTTAAGGCACACACTCAATGATTGAGGAACAGCTTTGTCCCTTCTGGCATCCAATTTCTGAATGGACATTGATCTCATGAACACTACTTCACTGCTTTTTTATTTCTATATTTGCGCTATTTATTTAATTTAATAACTGTATACATTTATATATATATATACACACACACACACACGCTTTTACTTACTATATATATATTCACTTTTTTCTTTTAGTATGTATTGAATTGTATTACTGCTGCAAAGACAACTTATTTCACTACACTTGCTGGAGATATTAAACCTAATTCCGATTCTGATTCTTTAGTAAATGATGCAATGTCAGGATGTGTCCATTCCCTGGAACAGGGTCTTGAACCCATGACCTTCTGGCAACTCAGAGCTATTGTTGCATCAAGGTTGGCATTTTTTTCATATGAATTGTTTCAGGGAGAGATGAAATATATTGCAATGGCAAGTAGTGAGGGAAAGGAATAGCGATATGAAGATAAGTGATAGGAATGGAAGGGAAAAAAAATGCAGACTCTATGTTTGGTTTCTATATTCAACATTCCTCAGAATTATATAGCCCATTTCTATGTCCTGGAAAGAAGGGAAAAGGGCAGATACAAAACAGAAACAGTCAAAGAAGGAAATGGAAAGAAAGAAGCGATAATTTAATCTCAGCTGCCATATTACTTTGCTCATTCTCATACAAATTCCACTAACCCCGATGAAAAGGCTAACATTTGCCCTTATAGCAATTTATCATTCAGACTAACATAAATAGAAGACCAACTATGTTTGTTTGCAAATGGAATTTTGTTTGTAATATATTCTTATAAAGTTAAATGCCATGTTGGTTAAAATAGAATCCTGCCTTATTCCACAAGACAATAAATTTTTTTAAAAATAAGTATTTTGGCATTTCATTCCATGTTTAAAAATGTTAGGAGTATTTGTCACAAAAACACTTGCTTGCCATGTTATAGGATGTAACATTTTCATTTAAACAGTACAAATACCAATTTAAAGTTCACAAGGTTAAAATTTGTTCATAGTTTATTAACTTCAATGGAAATAAAGTCTGAGCAGTTAAGGTTCACAGAAAAATAATAATATGAAGTCTGTTAACATTATTGGCCCTGGGCATAGATTCAATATTGGAGGGATTAGGTCACTGCTATCCTTCAAAGAATGTATCCAAAAAGGAGTAATCTATCTCCTTGGTGTAAATGTCCACTTTTTTGATGCGTCATACAGTATACAACATACTGGCATACTGGGGGCGGGTGAGGTGGAATCTAAGGGGACTCTCTGGCATCTTAGCATCAGAAATGTTTTCAAGCCATTTAGCAACTATCAGATTGAAGAATACTCACAGGTCAGAAGGCTGCTAATTTATATTAAAAAAACATTCAGAGAAAATAAAATACGAATTGGATCATATACATGGGATTAAGATAACCAAAATGTTCAATTTTGTGTTTAGTCAGAATTTTTAATCTTGAATATATTTCAGGCCCAGAGAAGTTAACTAATAGCAGCTATACTTTAGTATGACAGCGTTCCAAAAGGAGGCCAGTAACTTTTCATGCCTATGTTTTCTGCTCTTTGCAACATCAGTCTGTCTGATCATATATCCATCCTCCCCAATAGACATGCAATTTATTTTTTGGCCAATCAGTTCTTCTTTAAAAACAAGAAAAAGACTAGAAAAAGAATCTAGTGCTTTCCTAGCATATATGACAAATAAATTCTTCCCGGGATTATAAATAGATACAGGCTTTGATTTTTAACCAATGTTTCGATGACAATCTATACCATCTTTTTCAGCGATTACGAATAGGCATTTCTAGTCTGGTGATATATGTACCCTCATTGCCCGTCCCTTCTGATTGGTTAGTCTTCAACCAGTCAGGTTTCCACTGTTCCACCTTGCATACAATTGAATTGGCCACGGAAAACTAATAAACCTAACAATGAGGAGGAACTTCTTTGCTACTGCCTGTCTTCCCTATATTTCTATGGTTTCTGGAAGGATCGTCAGGATCCTAAAAAAATACCAGATTAATACCATCCACAAACCGGGAAGGAGCTCAAATCCCTGCTTATGTGGATCAAAGTTAACCTGGGACTCAGGATGGCTAGCTTTTACAAAATTCCCTGTGAATGCGAAGCAGCATATATTGGCCAGACGGTAGAAACCCGCATCAAGGAGAATAGAGTTGCATCTGTTTGGGTTGCCCAGAGAAATCAGCAGTAGCAGAACATTGCATTCACAACGGCCAATGAATTGACTTCGATGGCACAAAACTACTGTGCCATACCAATGGCTTTTGAGTCTGCTGGTGAAGGAAGCCATTGAAAGTAAACTAAAGAAAAAAGAATTTTAACGAAGATGAAGAACTGGAATTTGATTGTAAGCAAGGTGGGAGAGCAGAAACCTGATTGGTTGAGGACTAACAATCAGGAGAGATGGACGATGGGTGTATGTATGTATATTGATCACCTTGATTGTATGTTTTCAATGCTTCTGTCATTCAAAACAGTTTCCCTCTAAATTATCTGTTTAGAGTGAATAGGTTAGGACTTTATTCCTTGGAATGTAGAAGGTTGAGAGGAGATTTGATAGAGGCGTACAAAATTATGAGGTGTATAGACAGGATAAATACAAGCAGGCTTTTTCCACTGAGTTTGGGTGGGATTACAACCAGAGGGTTAAGGGTGAAAGGTGAAATGTTTGAGGGGAAACTTATTCACTCAGAGGATTGTGAGAGTGGAAGAAACTGCCAGCACAAGTGGTACGTGCAAGCTCAATTTCAATGTTTAAGAGACGTTTTGATAAGTACATGGAGGGCTGTGGTCTTAGTGCAGCTCGGTGAGAGTAGACATTTCAAATGGTTCAGCACTGACAAGATGGGCTGAAGGGCCTGTTTCTGTGCTGTACTCTTCTATGACTTTAGAGGAGCGGTTTCCAACTTATTTTATCCCTTGGAGTCTTACCATTGACAAAGGGGTCCATGGACCTCAGTTTGGGAGCTCCTGGTTTAGACACTCCACGATTATAAAATCCCATATCAATCCCATTTGTCCCCTGCTGTTGGTAGGAGACCAACCCCAGCTTCTCAGGAACCCAAAGTAACCAAAATCTCGCATTTCTGAATTCAATTATTGTCTCTTCTGCACCCTTTTTAAGACCTTTTCATCTCTTTCAAAGTATAGTTCCCGGAAATGGATACAATACTCCAATTGTGATTAAACCTGTTCCTTATCAAGCTTTCCATCCCTCCATTCAGTAGTCCATGATCCAGTATGGTGTTGAACTGCATGCATATCTCTAACTCTCTTTGTTACTGTGCCCATTTTTACAATTGTGCCCTCAAGTTAAGTCGGAACTTCTTGTTGCTTTTACTGGAATAAACTGTAACATCCTAAGGATTTTATCAGACAGTGATATTGTGATATTATTGTTCAACCTGTTCTACTGGGTTGAGGCTTCTGTGAATGAGCTAATGATGTCACCATTGTTTCCTTCACAAGCATACAAGAAGATTTGAAAGATAAAGGTTCTCTACCAGCCTGTCCCTTTCCCATTGATCTATAGTTTACTGATTTCAGATTCTCTTCTTTTTTGGATAGTACTGTTAGATTGGGTGGCAGGGGGGAATTATGTCTCTACCAAAGGAGGTGTAAGGTACTCTTTCCCTCTGCTAGCCTACAGGTCACCTTTGGGCAAAATGTAGCAACTACTTAATCCTCTGATTAGGGTCACATGGGAGCAGGTGATGGATGGTCTTATGAGCAGCTGGTACATATCGCAAGTCCCTGTTAGGAGACTACTGATGCCAAGCAGACAATGTCTGAAGAGTATTGATAATGGCTTGGGTCACCCATCTTGTAAAGACTGCTCAGAAGAAGGCAATAACAAGCCACCTTTTTAGAAAAATTTGTCAAGAACAACGATGGTAAAGACCATGATCACCCATTTCATACAACACGGCACATAATGAGGATGATAGTGACCGTTATATCCTTTTAGTCCTTTGGGACCTCTCCATAATTCAGGGAACTTTCGTAGATTTCAACCATGCTTCGACTATTTCTGTAGCCGTCTCTCTTAAGGCAAGAATATACAGGTCATCAAGTCCAGGGACTTGTCAACCTTTAGCCCCAGTACTTTGACTAATACCTTTTTTATAGTGATAGACATTATTTTCTGTAAGCTCTTCACTGCTAAGATTTCTTGATTATCTACTATCATTAGTGCCTTCTACTGTGAAGACTGACATAAAACATATCTCTGTCCCTTGTCTATTTCCATTGTTTACCCAATTCTTATCACTGAAAAATGACATTTGCCCTTGCTGAAAGAAAAGATAGTAAGACATGTGAAAGTAGGAGGGGGAGGGGGAAATGCAAAATGATAGGAGAAGACTGGAGGGATTGGGTTGAAGCTAAGAGCTGGAAAGATGATTGGCAAAAGGGTTACAGAGCTGGAGAAGGGAAAGGATCATGGGACGCGAGGCCTAGGGAGAAAGAAAGAAAGAAATAGGAGCACCAGATGGAGATGGAGAACAGGCAGAGTGAAGGGCAGAGAGAACAAAAAGGAGGGGGGGAAAAATAAATAAATCAGGGATGGGGGTAAAAAGGGGAGGAGGAGCATTAACGGAAGTTAGAGAAATCAACGTTCATGCCATCAGGTTGGAGGTGTTGTTCCTCCAACTGAGCGTGGCTTCATCTTGACAGTAGAGGAGGCCATGGATAGACATTTCAGAATGGGAATGAGACGTGGAATTAAAATGTGTGGCCACTGGGAGATCCTGCTTTCTCTGGCGGACAGAGCGTAGGTGTTCAGCGAAATGGTCTCCCAGTCTGCATTAGGTCTCACCAATGTATAAAAGGCCGCATCGGGAGCACCGGACGCAGTATACCACACCAGCCGACTCACAGTTGAAGTGTCGCCTCACTTGGAAGGACTGTCTGGGAATGGTGGTGAGGGAGGAAGTGTAAGGGCAGGTGTAGCACTTGTTTCACTTACAAGAATAAGTGCCAGGAGGGAGATCGGTGGGAAGGGATGGGGGGATGAATGGACAAGGGAGTCGGCTGTGAGTCGGCTGGTGTGGTATACTGCATCCGGTGCTCCCGGTGCGGCCTTTAATACATTGGTGAGACCCGACGCAGACTGGGAGACCATTTCGCTGAACACCTACGCTCTGTCCGCTAGAGAAAGCAGGATCTCCCAGTGACCATACATTTTAACTCCACGTCCCATTCCCATTCTGATATGTCTATCCATGGCCTCCTCTACTGTCAAGATGAAGCCACATTCAAGTTGGAGGAACAACACCTTATGTACTGTCTGCGTAGCCTCCAACCTGATGGCATGAACATTGACTTCTCTAACTTCTGTTAATGCCCCTCCTCCCCTTCTTACCCCATCCCTGATTTACAAAGGTATTTATTCCCCCCCCCCTTTGTTCTCTCTCTGCCTTCACTCTGCCTGTTCTCCATCTCCCTCTGGTGCTCCCCTCCCCCTTTCTTTCTCCTGAGGCCTCCCGTCCCATGATCCTTTCCCTTGCCTAGCCCTGTATCCCTTTTGCCAATCACCTTTCCAGCTCTTAGCTTCACCCTGCCCCCTCCGGTCTTCTATCATTTCGCATTTCCCCTTCCCCTCCTACTTTCAAATCTCTTACTATCTTTTCTTTCAGTTAGTCCTGACAAAGGGTCTTGGCCCGAAACGTCGACAGTGCTTCTTCCTATAGATGCTGCCTGGCCTGCTGTGTTCCACCAGCATTTTGTGTGTGTTGCTTGAATTTCCAGCATCTGCAGATTTCCTTGTGTTTGCCCTTGCTATTGTCTTGCTTTTTAACTGCATACACTTACTGTCTGTTTCTGCATTATTTACTAATTCCTTTGCTGCTGAACTCCTTGATAAGTAATGTTAATCGCTTACCTAGTATTTTGACTATACTCTTCATGAGCTGGTCTCTTTATAATTGGCTCCACCTCTTCTATAATTTTCCATCTTCTGTTTACATATTTATAGACAATGTTTGAATTCTTCTATTTGTTATTGATCTTCTGTTATGACTTCTCTTTGCCCCTCTTATTTCCTTTTTCACTTCCCTTCTGAAATTTCTACGATTTGCATCTTTTTATTAAAAGATTAGCTTTATTTGTCACAGGTGCATCAAAACGTGCAGTGAAATATGTGGTTTTATATCTAGAATTGTGCTGGAGGTAGCCTGCAAGAGTTGCTGTGATTCTGGCACCAACATAGCATGTCCATAACTGCCAACCCTAAACTGTACGTCCATAAGACCATAAAACATAGGAGCAGAATTAGACCATTCAGCCCATCAAGTCAGCTCTACCATTCTATCATGGCTGATCCTGGATCCCACTCAACCCCATATCCTTTGATGTCCTGACCAATCAGGAAATGATTAACTTCTGCCTTAAATATACCCACAGACTTGGCCTTCAGCACAGTCGTTGACAGACCATTCCACAAATTCACCATGCTCTGACTAAAAAATTCCTCCTTATCTCTGTTCTAAAAGGTCACCACTCTATTTTGCGGCTGTGTCCTCTAGTTCTGGATACCCTCATCATAGGAAACATCCTCTCCACATCCATCCTATCTAGTCCTTTCAACATTCGGTAGGTTTCAATGAGATCTCAAGCATTCTTCTAAATTCCAGTGAGTACAGGCCCAAAGCTGCTAAATGCTCCTCATATGTGAACCTCTTCATTCCTGGAATCATCCCCGTGAACCTCCTCTGGACTCTCTCCAATGACAATAGATCCTTTCTGAGATTTGGGGCCCAAAATTACTGACAATACTCCAAGTGCAGCCTGACTAGTGTCTTATAAAGGCTCAGCATTATCTCTTTTCTTTTATATTCTATTCCCCTTGAAGTACCGTAAATGCCAACATTGCATTTCTAAGTCCCTCTGCACCTCTGCACCAAATTTCTTGGTGTTCACCTGGCGGAGAATTTCACCTGGTCCCTCAACACCAGCTCCATAGCAAAGAAAGCCCAACAGCGTCTCCTACTTTCTGCGAAGGCTGAGGAAAGTCCATCTCCCACCCCCCCATCCTCATCACATTCTACAGAGGTTGTATTGAGAGCATCCTGAGCAGCTGCATCACTGCCTGGTTTGGAAATTGCACCATCTCGGATCGCAAGACCCTGCAGCGGATAGTGAGGTCAGCTGAGAAGATCATCGGGGTCTCTCTTCCTGCCATTACAGACATTTACACTACATGCTGCATCTGCAAAGCAAACAGCATTATGAAGGACCCCATGCTCCCCTCATACAATCTCTTCTCCCTCCTGCCGTCTGGGAAAAGGCTCCAAAGCATTCGGGCTCTCACGACCAGACTATGTAACAGTTTCTTCCCCCAAGCTATCAGACTCCTCAATACCCAGAGCCTGGACTGACACCTTGCCCTACTGTTCTGTTTATTATTTATTGTAATGCCTGCACTGTTTTGTGCACTTTATGCAGTCCTGTGTAGGTCTGTAGTCTAGTGTAGCTTTCTCTGTGTTTTTTTTAATGTAGTTCAGTCTAGTTTGTGTACTGTGTCACGTAACACCATGGTCTTGAAAAACGTTGTCTCATTTTTACTATGTACTGTACCAGCAGTTATGGTCAAAATGACAATAAAAGTGACTTGCCTTGACTTGACTTGATGTTTCGACTTTCTCCCCATTTAGATAATAGTTCACACTATTGTTCCTTTTACTAAAATGCATTATCATACATTTCCCAACACTGTATTCCATCTGCCACTTCTTTGTCCATTCTTCCAATTTGTCAAATTCCCGCTTCCTCAGCACTACCTACCCCTCCACCTATCTTTGTATCATCCACAAACTTTGCCACAAAGCCATCAGTCCAAATCATTGACAAACAACGTGAAAGATAGCAGTTCCAATACTGACCCCTGAGGAACACCACTAGTCACTGGCAGCCCCTTTTATTCCCACTAACTGCCACCTGCCTGTCTGAAATTCCTCTGTCCATACCAGTACTTTTCCAGTAATGCCATAGGATTTTTATCTTGTTAAGCAGCCTCATGTGTGGCACCTTATCAAATGCCTTCTGAAATTCCAAGTAAGTGACATCCACTGCCTCTCCTTTGTCCACTCTGTTTATTACTTCCTCAAAGAACTCTAACAGATTTGTCAGGTAAGTTTTCCATTTACAGAAACCATGCTGACTTTGACTTATTTTATCATTACTCTCCAAGTACTCTGAAGCCTCATTCTTAATAATAGACCTCCAACACTTTCCCAGTCATTGAGTTTAGGCTAACTGGCCTATAATTTCCTTTCTTTTGCCTTCCTCCCTTCTTAAAGAGTGGAGTCACATTTGCAATCTTCCAGCCCCCCGGGACCATGCCAGAATCAAGTGATTCTTGAAAGATCATGACCAATGCATCTGCCATCTCTTCAGCAGCCTCTTTCAGGTCTCTGGGATGCAGTCCATCTGATCCAGTGACTTATCCACCTTAAGACTATGAGTTTGCCTAGCACTTTTTTCCTTTGTAATAACAATGGCACTCAACCCTGCTCTCTGACACTCATGGACTTCTGGCACACTGCTGGTGTCCTCCACAGACGCAATGAAGACAAACACAAAGTACCTATTAAGTTCATCTGCCATTTCTTTGCTCCCATTACTACCTCACCAGCATTATTTTACAGTGGTCCAATATCAACTCTCACCTCCCTTTTACTCTTTTTTATAAATGAAACAAAACTTTTGGTATCCTGCTTTATATTATCAGCTAGTTTGCCCACATATTTCATCTTTTCCCTTCTAATAGCTTTTTTAGTTGCCTTTCGTTGGATTTTACAAGCTTCCCAATCATGCAACTTCCCACTCACTTTTGCTACCTTGTATGCCTTTCCTTGGCTTTTATGCAGTCCTTAATTTCCCTTGTCAGCCATGGTTGCCTACCCTTGCCATTTGAGAACCACTTCTTCTGTGGGACATATCTATCCTGTGCCTTGTGAACTATTCCCAGAAACTTCAGCCCTCTTGGCTCAGTTTCATCTTGGCCAGCATCCTCTTCCAATCCACCTGGGTAAGCTCCTCTCTCCTGCCTCTGTAATTTCCTTTATTCCATTGTGATACTGATATATGTGACTTATGCTTCTCCCTCTCAAATTATGATATGAATTCAATCATGTTATGATCACTGCCTCCTAAGGGTTCCTTTACTTTGAGCTCCCTAATGTATGGCATCCGTTAGTCTCGTGAGACCATGGATCTGTGCCTGGAAAGTCTTCTCCAGGGTGCAGGCCTGGGCAAGGTTGTATGGAAGACCGGCTGTTGCCCATGCAGCGAGTCTCCCCTCTCCACGCCACCGATGTTGTCCAAGGGAAGGGCAAGGGCCGATACAGCTTGGCACCAGCGACGTCGCAGGAGTTGCCAGAGCGAGGTTGAAGACAATGTCGGACTGCCTTAGGGACTCCAGCTCCGGATTTGTCCTCAGGGTTTACTCCCAAAGCCTTTCCCATGAGTGGGTATGGCCGCAAGGTAGCGGAGGTTCGAAATCAGAGTTTTCCCTCTCTTAGATGGGCTGCCTTCCCAGGCTGACAAGCTCCCTAATAAGATTTGGGTAATTACACAGCACCCAATCTAAGATAACCTTTCCCTGAGTAGGCTAATGCACAAGCTGCTCTACAAAGCCATCTCAAATTCCCTCACTTCGATCCAACGCCAACCTGATTTTCCCAATCCCCTTGCATATTGAGGTCCCACATTACAATTGTCTCATTACCCTTATTACATGCCTTTTCCAGCTCCTTTTGCAATCTCAACCCTGCATCTTGGCTACTATTTGGAGTCCTATATATGATTCCCATAATGTTTTCTTTATCCTTGCAGTTTCTTAACTCCACCCACAAAGCTTCAACATTCTCTGACCCTATGTCACCTCTTTCTAAAGATGTAATTCCATCTCTTACCAACAGACCCACACCACTGTCTATGCCTTCCTGCCTGTCCTTTCGATACAAAGAATATTCTTTGATGTTAAGCTCCCAACTGTGGTCTTTTTTCAGCCACTACTCAGTGATGCCCACAATGTCATACTGACCAATCACATAATCTAATTCTTTGCTCTGTTTGCATTTGTACTCAATCATTGGCTTGTCCTTCCTTACATTCATGTTACATTTGTCATCTATTTGTAAACCTGCTGACTCATCCTCAGCTCTATCATACTGTGATGATCAATATAAACCTTCCTCATGAGCAATCTAACCTTTCCCTCCTACACAGCCCATAACCGCCTTTTTTTAAACAACCATGTGCCTCCCTAAGAGTCTTTTAAATGTCATAATTGTCAGCCTCTAGCACCTCCCTGGCGGTACATTCCAGGAACCCAACACTGTGTAAAAAATTACCTCTGACATCTTGTTTAGACTGTCCTTCATTCACCTTAAATGGATGTCTTCTGTTATTGGCCATTGCTGCCCTGGGGGCAAGATGCTGACTGTCCACCCTATCAAAATATCTTATAATGTTATACATGCCTATCAAATCACAAACAAGACAAAATTTGCAGGTGCTGGAAATCCAAGCAACACACACAAAGTGCTGGAGGATCTCAGCAGGCCAGGCAGCATCTATGGAAAAAAAGTACAGTCGACGTTTCAGGTTGAAACCCTTCGGCAGGACTGTTCAGAAGGGTTTTGGCCTAATACTGGACTGCACTTTTTTTCTATAGATGCTGATTGGTCTGCTGAGTTCCTCCAGTATTTTGTGTGTGTTACATATCTATCAAGTTGTCTCTCATCCTCTATCGCTCCAAACAGAAAAGCCCCAGCTTGTTCAATCATTTCTCATAAGACGTGTTCTCTAATCCAGGTGTTAGATATTTCGGTTATGACCAAAGGGAAAGATGGCTGGAGTCGCTTTAGTGCCAGGATGTGTATTAGGTGCATCAAAATCAAATCTACAGGAATCAGCGAAAAAAGTGAAAAAGAAATATAACAAATATATTTTGCCAATATAACAAAAAATTATCTACCAGAAAATGCAATAATAATTCTGTAATTATATTTTTGTCCAGTTAGAACTCCTGACAGCCCTGATCTCTCTCTCTCTCCTATTGAGGATGAAGAACCCCATTTATTAGACACCAGGTCATACCATCTTTAATTCAGATTCAGATTCAGATTCAGTTTATTGTCATGTAGAAACCACAAATGCAATGCAGTTAAAAAATGAGACAACATTCCTCCAGAATGTTATCCCAAAAACAGACTACACCAGAAAATCCACATAACGTTTGGCAATCCTCAGTCCAGAGTCCGGAGAGGATGCTGCGTATTAATATCATGCTACCATCTTAGCACGTTCCCCGGAAAGGAGCTCCAATCCCACCAGACAAACAAGACCAAAACCTAAAGCTACAAGACCTGCACAAAACCACATAGTTACAACAGTGCAAACAATAGCTTAATTGATTTAAAAAAACAGACCATGGGCACAGTAAAAATAGTCCAAAGATGTTAAAAGATTATAAGTTTGAAAGAAACCACCACACAGTTTCCCGAAGTCCTCAGGGCCCCAATAGACTCATCATCTCACGCCGGCGGCAGAAGGGAATACCCCCGCTATGGACTTCCACGGCGCCGCCCGACTCAGCCTTGCAGACGCAGCACACAATAAAAACTCCGTCGAACCCAGCCTCGCAGGCACAGCACACAGTGAAAGCGACCTGATCGCAGCAGACCCACAAAGTTAACTTAAAACTGCACATGAATTAGAATATCATACACCTCACACTGTAGTTATAGTCCTATTACAACATAAACAGAAGTATCTACCTTAAGTACAGTTACAAACAACATATACATATGTACACATCCCCATTGCTAAAGAAATAGAATAACACAGTCATGGGTGTAGAGGGAGTTGTGCAGTGAGCTAAGCACACATTCCTGAGGTGCACCAGTGTTGATCGTCAGCAAAGTGGAGATGTTATTTCTGATATACACAGTTTGTGGTCTTCTGGTTGGGAAGTTGTGGATCCAGTTGCAAAGGGAGGTACAGAGGTCCAGGTTTTTGAGCTTTTTGATCAGAACTGTAGGGAATGATGGTGTTAAACGCTGAGCTGTGGTCAATAAACAGCACCCTGACATAGATGTTTGTATTGTCCAGGTGATCCAAGGCCGCATGAAGAGCCAATGAGATTTCATCCGCCTTAGACCTATTGTGGTGATAGGCAAATTGCAGTGGGTCCAGGTCTTTGCTGAGACAGGAGTTAATCTCACCTTAACCAACCTCTCCAAATACTTCATCACAGTAGATGTAGTGCTACTGGGCAATAAGCATTAAGGCAGCTGACCCTTCTCTTCTTGGGCATTGGTATGATTGTTGCCCTTCTGAAGCAGGTGGGAACTTCCGGCTGTGGCAATGAGAGATTGAAAATGTCTTTGAGCACAGCCACCAGTTGGTTGGCACAGGTTTTCAGAGCCTTACCAGGTACTCCACCCACTCTCACTATTGCTCTCCACCTGTACCCTCTTCCCTCCTGAGCTCAGAGCCAGACTTGGTGCCAGAGACCTGGCCACTGTGGCTTTCCCTTGCACAGTAACTATTAATACTAATGAAAAATGGAAATTGTTTAACACAATTTAAGCAAAAAAATACCCAAGTATTCTTGGCTAATAGGACAAAATAAAACTGGCAGTAACTGGTTATGACAATGTCTAATAAGAACTTAAAAAATTCTCTTAATTTCACAAATTAAAGGAAGATTCAGGAGAACAGATAGAATATCAATTTCCTGACAGAGATCCCCTTAAAAAGAACCAGAACTGTCACTGGGTTAGTCAAAGTTTTACTGAGAAATACGTAGAGAATAATTTTTGATAACAGTAATGAACTTTCTGAATATATACTATTTGGAGTCAAAATGTTAGTAGGAAGACTCTGTACTGTTTACTGGGAAGTTCCCAGAATGTTGAGAATTTTGATGATTATTTTTCACCATCACTCACTCCAGTGATCTATTCTGCAATCATCAGTACAAAGTAAACATTAAATGCTGAAAGAGCAACAGAGTTAACATTAACACAAGAGATCCTGCAGATGCTGGAAATCTAGAGCAACACACATGCATTGCTGGAAGAACTCAGCAAGTCAGGCAGCATCTATGGTGGGAAATAAACATACAATGTTTCGGGCTGAGACCCTTCATCAAGACTGGAAAGGAAGGGGGCAGAAGGCCCTCTTCTTTCTTAAACACAAAAGATACTGCAGATGCTGGAAATCTTGAACATTGCACACAAAATGTTGTAGGAATTCAATAAGTCAGGCAGCATTTATGGAAAAGAATAAGTCATCGATGTTTCAGGCTGATAACCTACATCAGGACTGGAAAGGAAGGGTGAAGAAGCCCAAATAAGAATGTGGGGGAAGGGCAAGGAGTACAAGCTGGCAGGCAATAGGTGAAAGTGGGCGAGGGGAAAGGTGAAATAATAAGAAGCTGGGAGATGCCAGATGGAAAAAGTAAAGGTCTGAGCAAGAAAGAATCTGGTAGGAGAGGAGAGTAGACTGCGGAATAAACAAAAGGGGAGAGGCAACACAGGATGGTGATGGGCAGGTGTGGGAAAGAGAGGGGAACAAACATGAGGAATGGAAATAGAGAGAAGGTGGAGGGAAGAAAATTACTGGAAGTTGGAGAAATCAATGTTCATGCCATCGGCTTGGAGGCTACCCAGATGAAAAATGAGGTGTTGCTCTTCCAACCTGAATGTGGCCTCATCATGGCAGTAGAGGAGGCCAGGGATAGACAATAGACAATAGACAGTAGGTGCAGGAGTAGGCCATTTGGCCCTTCTAGCCTGCACCACCATTCACTGTGATCATGGCTGATCATACACAATCAGTACCCCGTTCCTGCCCTCTCCCCATATCCCTTGACCCCGCTATCTATAAGAGCTCTATCTAACTCTCTCTTGAATGCATCCAGAGACTTGGCCTCCACTGCCTTCTGGGGCAGAGCATTCCACATATCCACCACTCTCTGGGTGAAAAAGTTTTTCCGCATCTCTGTTCTAAATAGTCTACCCCTTATTCTTAAACTGTGGCCTCTAGTTCTGGACTCACCCATCAGCGGGAACATGCTTCCTGCCTCCAGTGTGTCCAATCCCTTAATAATCATATGTTTCAATCAGATCCCCTCTCATCCTTCTAAATTCCAGTGTATACAAGCCCAGTCGCTCCAATCTTTCAACATATGACAGTCCTGCCATTCCGGGAATTAACCTTATGAACCTATGCTGTACCCCCTCAATAGCAAGAATGTCCTTCCTCAAATTTGGAGACCAAAACTGAACACAGTACTCCAAGTGGGGTCTCACCAGGGCCCTGTACAGCTGCAGAAGGACCTCTTTACTCCTATACTCAATTCCTCTTGTTATAAAAGCCAGCATGCCATTAGCTTCCTTCACTGCCTGCTGTACCTGCATGCTTGCTTTCATTGACTGATGTACAAGAACACCTAGATCTTGTTGTACTTTCCCTTTTCCTAACTTGACTCCATTTAGATAGTAATCTGCCTTCCTGTTCTTGCCACCAAAGTGGATAATCTCACATTTATCCACATTAAACTGCATCTGCCATACATTTGCCCACTCACCCAACCTGTCCAAGTCACCCTGCATTCTCATAACATCCTCCTGACATTTCACACTGCCACCCAGCTTTGTGTCATCAGCAAATTTGCTAATGTTACTTTTAATCCCTTCATCTAAATCATTAATGTATATTGTAAACAGCTGCAGTCCCAGCACCGAACCTTGTGGTACCCCACTGGTCACAGCCTGCCATTCCAAAAGGGACCCGTTAATCGCTACTCTTTGTTTCCTGTCAGCCAGCCAATTTTCAATCCATGTCAGTACTCTGCCCCAATACCATGTGCCCTAATTTTGCCCACTAATCTCCTATGTGGGACTTTATCAAAAGCTTTCTGGAAGTCCAGGTACACTACATCCACTGGCTCTCCCTTGTCCATTTTCATAGTTACATCCTCAAAAAACTCCAGAAGATTAGTCAAACATGATTTTCCCTTCATAAATCCATGTTGACTCGGACTGATCCTTCTACTGCTATCCAAATGTGTCGTAATTTCCTCTTTTATAATTGACTCCAGCATCTTTCCCACCACTGACGTCAGGCTAACTGGTCTATAATTCCCTGTTTTCTCTCTCCCTCCTTTCTTGAAAAGTGGGACAACATTAGCTACCCTCCAATCAGCAGGAACGGTTCCTGAATCTATAGAACATTGGAAAATGATTACCAATGCGTCCATGATTTCTAGAGCCACCTCTTTAAGTACCCGGGGATGCAGACCATCATGTCCTGGGGACTTACCAGCCTTCAGACTCAACAGTCTATCCAACACCGTTTCTTGCCTAATATAAATTTCCTTCAGTTCATCCTTTACCCTAGTTCCTTTGGCCACTATTACATCTAGGAGATTGTTTGTGTCTTCCCTAGTGAAGACAGATCCAAAGTACCTGTGCAACTCATCTGCCATTTCCTTGTTCCCCATAATAAATTCACCCATTTCTGTCTTCAATGGCCCAATTTTGGTCTTAACTATTTTTTTGCTTTGGAATGCGGGAACAGGAATGGGAAGTCAAATTGAAATAGGAAATCCCGCATCTTGTGGCAGATGGAGCTAAGGTGTGCATCAAAACAGTCTCCCAATCAGTAGGGAGGGATAAGAGGACAAGGGAGTCATATCAAGAGCAATCCATACAGAAAATGTGGTGGGGGGGGGTGGTGGGGAGGGAAAGATGTGTTTAGTGTTAAGATCCTGTTGTAGATGGTGGAAATTATGGAGAATGATATGCTGGTTACGGAGGTTTGTAGAATGCTGAGTAAGGACAAGGGCAACCCTATCTCTATGAAGGCCGCAGGAGGATGGGCTAAGAGCAGATGTGTGAGAAATAGAGAGGAGGGCAGCATTGATGCTGGTGGATGGGAAAACTCTTTCTTTGTAGAAGAAGGACATCTCTGATGTTCTGGAAAAGAAAGCCTCATCCTGAAAGCAGATGCAGCAGAGATGGAAGAACTGAGAAAAGGGAATAACATTTTTACAAGTGCCAGGGTGGGAAGAGGTATAGTCAAGATAGCTGTGAGAGTCAGTAGGTTTATAAGGGTTATCAGTAGATAGACTGTCTCCCGAAATGAAGACAGGGAGATTAAAAAAAAGGGAAAAAGATGTATGAGATGGACCAAGTAAATTTGTTTACTTGTTGTTAGAAGTTGGAGGCAAAGTTGATGAAATTGACGAGCTCTGAATGGGCAGGACGCAGCACCAATGCAGTCATCAATGTAGCACAGAAAGAGTTGGGGAGCGTTACCAGTGTAGGCTGGGAACATGGACTGTTCCACATAGCTGACAAAAAGGCAAGCATATCTGGGGTCTATGTAGGTGCCCATAGTTTCACCTTGGGTTTGGAGAAAGTGGGAGGACTCGAATGAGAATAGGAATTTGTATGTGATATGGTGGAGACCAAGTTTACCAAGTTGATATAATGTTTTCAGAGCCTTCTAGTTAGCAGTTGAATGATGGCAGTTGAAGAGAAATTGGTAATTGGTTTATTACTGTCCCATGTACCGAAGTACAGTAAAAAATGTTTTTATTTACAGTACTTATTTAGCGATACAGAGCAGAGTAGGCCTTCCTAGCCCTTTGAGCCACGCCACCCTAGCAAACTCCTGACACATCCGATTAACCCTAACCTAATCACGGGACAATTTAAAATAACCAGTTAACCTACCTGGTATGTCTTTGGATTGTGGGAGGAAATCAAAGCAACCGGGAAAATACTCTTAAGTGCAGTCTGATCAGTGCCTTGATTATATATCAAATGCAAAACCAATAATGTTTAGAAATGTTAGGGTGTTCAGTGCTGTCTGCCTGTGAGTGACCTGGCTCTCTCTTGCTCTTGCTCGATACCTTCAGAGGATGGTGCTGAAAACCTGGGTCTTGGGTAATGTTTGATCAATACAGTTTGTGGGCTGGACTCTAGTTCACATTATGATGTGTTTCTGGTTTCTGGTCGCTCCATTTTTTGTTGCTATTTTGTGCGGTTTTGATTGGGGCAGTCTGGCTCTGTGGCCTGCAGTTAATGAACAACACAACACTAGGATAGACTGAACTGAGCTGAAACTGAATATGTCTGGACTGTTTCATTGACTTTGGACGTTGATATTTGAAATTATGATTTTTGCTCTTTTTTTGCCATTTGTGCAATTTGTTGTTTTGTTTGCACATTGGGGGTTTGATGTTTTTCTTTGAATGAGTTCCATGATTTTCTTTGTTTTGTGGCTGTCTATGGGAAGACGAATCTCAGGGTTGTATACTGAATTTACACTTTGATAATAAATCTACTTTTAATCTTTGAATCTATGAAATGATGTTACTTTTGGGCGGAATTGAGCCCAGGTCGCTGGCGTTGTAATAGCTTTACACTAACCACTGTGCTACATGCCACCCCTAATTCATAATCTTAACGTTTTCATGCAAATGTGCTGTCTTGATTAATTTTTCATCTACACGTTTAAATCCACAACATAGAATGAAAGCATATGCCTAATTACTGCCATGGTTTGGTTTAATATGTTGCAGGACTGGAAACTAGTAAATTAGTTTATATTGTCATATGTTCTGAGGTCCAATGACAAACTTGCATACAGGTAGTGGCAAAGTAGGTGTCTTGATGACAATCTTTCCCTCAATGTCAGATGTTCTCTGTTCTCCTCCCTGCAACTGGGCAGAAGATACAAAAACCTTGAAAGCACATACCACCAGGCTCAAGAACATCTTCTATCCCATTGTTATAAGAATGTTTTCCATGTACGATAAAATGGCCTCTGGACCACATAATGCACTTCATTATGACTTATTTGGCTACGTAAACCCACTACCCCTATTGTGACATAGGCGGCTGACAGCAGCTCATTAGAATCCTCCATCCTGGGTCAGTCTTTCAAATTGTCCCCAGGTGTAGCCCATCTTCAAACAACCTTTCTCTCCCAGGGCTGAGGTCTTTGAGGCTACTGTTGACATCTCTGTAGTTCTGGGTTTTTACAGGATGGGATTGTTATCCCATGCCCAACTCTCCTCCTTTCGCAGCCAGGCTTGAGGCCGTCCATGGAGGAGTTACCTCATTGTGACCTTGCAGTTTATTATCTACATACACCGCACTTTCTTTCTGTTATTATTTTACCGCACAGCACTGATGTAACAAATTGATCTATATGAACAGAATGCAAGATTACTTTCAACCTTCCAAGCAAGTGTGTAGAAGCCATGTTTATACCTCGTGCTCATAATTTAACCCTTTAAATCCTTTATTGATGGCATAAGAACCCTAACTGGATCTCTTTAATTTCAGGTAGGTTTTTTGGGGAAATGAGTGTTATAAGAAACAAACCTACACTGTATTTCCCACCCAAACATATGGCACAGTAGTGTAGTGGTTAGCAGAATGCTTTACAGTACCACTGACCTTGGCCCAATTCCCACTGCTGCCTGTAAGGAGTTTATACGTTTCCTCCCACAGCCCAAAAATGTACTGGTTGGTAGGTTAATCGGTCATTGTTTATTGTCCCATGACAAGCTAGGGTTAAATTGTGAGTTAGCAAGCAGCACGGTTTTAAGGACTGTTTATTTATTTTAAAATAAGTAAAAAGTGGCTGCTGTCATGCAGAAAATTGGGAGAGAAAGGAGATGAGTTCATCGGGTGGGTCTTGTATTTTGGAATTAGTGCTTCCTTGACGATTACTTAAGGCCTGGCCTGCAGGCTGGTGACTGCAGATGTATTGCGAAGCACCAAATCTGTTTTACCCACAGTATTATAACTAGCTTGTGTTTGGATGGTCTGAGAGAGTAATCTGAGTTTGTACCTAGAAGAAACTGGTGAGGAAAGCTAACCCATTGTGAATATAATTTGCTCAAAATGCACACATAGACCAGACCTTTGGTGAGAGATGATGCAAAAAGACTAACCAGAATATTTACTGGAGTAATGCTTGCCTTCTGTGAGATTTATTTATTTCCTCTGGGGCTGAGGAGGAGCATGGTTTATTGAGGAAAATTTGATTTCACCAATTCAGTTTCCGTGCTTACATCAGTTGTTTCAAGTTCGTACTTCAGATTCTTTCAATGCTCCAATCAATGTATTTGGGAAGGGTTGAACAATTTCTAACTCTAAGTTATGTTGCAGAAGAGAATATGAAATCTGTTTTGCCACCATAGAGGACTCCAGGTAGATGTGATGAATTACTTTCTGTTTAGAGGTCATTCAGCCCACTGAGACCATGCTGGCTTTGAGAAATCTCATGATTTTCTTTGTCTATAACTGATTTAGAAATTATTAACAGAAACTGAACATGCCCAGATCTCCATATACGCAGCCTATCACATGTTATAATATATAACATAGAACAGAAATAACAAATACTTACAGTCTTTCTTCTTTCCATTATTAAAATTGGTTATTTCCGCAGGATAGCTGATGAAATAGTTCATCAGCTATCCTGCGAAGTTATCAAGTTATCTATCACACTAAAATTATGCTTAGAGCATGATAAAACTAAAGGGCATATGGTCCAAAAAGGACTGAATCTAGAATACAGATAACAACATTACAAAAACGATAGGAGTCACATTGATGACAATCACCTCTCAACATAAGACCTGAGGAGCAGGTATACCTGTAGAGTATATGACCATAAGAGATAGGTACAGTATTAGACCATTCAGTCTATCAAGTCTGCTCTACCATTTGAACATGACTGGTTTATTTTCCCTCTCAACCACACGCCCCTGCCTTCTCCCTGTTACCTTTGATGCTCTTACTATTCAAGAAACTATTAACAATTGTTTTAAATACACTCAATAACTTAGCCTCTACAGCCATGTGTGGCAATGAATTCCACAGATTCACCATTCTCTGGCTAAAGAAATTCTCCTCACCACTGTTCTAAAAGGACATCCTGCTTTTCTCAGGCTCTGCCACCTGGTCTGAAACTCTCCCACTATTGGAAACATCTTCTCCATGTCCATTCTGTACAGGACTTTCAATATTTGGTATGTTTCAATGAGAACCACCCTCCATCACCCCAATCTTCTAAACTCTAGAGACTATGCTCCTCATACTGTATGTTAACCCTTTCATTCACAGGATCATTCTTGTAAACCTCTTCTGGACCCTCTCCAATGCTAGCATATCCTTCCTTGGATATGGGGCCCAAAACTGCTCACAGTGATCCAAATGTCACCTGACCAAGGCCTTATAAATCCTCAGCCTTACATCCTTGCTTTTATATTCTAGTTCTTCAAAGTAATCATGTCTTAGTTCCACTTTTCTGTTAGCCATTCTAATCCTTGATTTCTCCTGAAGCATTGTAGAAGATGCAAAGTATCCCATCAGGCTTGGCAGACAGAGCTCTTCCTGTCAAGGAGTTGGCTGAACTGAGGCTCTGGCTCAGGGACAATGGAGTGGGTGTGTAATTGCTGAACCATCAGGTCCGTTGAACGGTGCATAAAGAGTACAGATAGTGCCTGTTTGTCTGGTGGGTGCATAAAGACATGACCAGTGGTATTTGAAAGAAATAAAAAACAAGTCCATAAATGGACATGTGGAGAAACACATAGCAGCAGGACTGGATTGGAGGAACAGAGAAGTTTTTGGAGGATTGAAAGAAACTGGAGAGTACATCAGGAGTGATAATTCAGAAGACCAACCATTGCAAGGAAAAAGTAATTCCCACATCTGGTAAAATCCCTAATCACAAACCTGACCAGTTCACACTTTTATTGGTAATATCCCAGCACAGTATTAGAAAGTAAATGTAAAGTAACCCAATTATCCAAGGATTATTAAAGATCTTAAATAGCTGGCACCCGCCTGTAGTTGCTTCAGAAAAAAAGGTCATCTGTACACTTTATGGACTTGCCCTTGAAGCAATCTTGATCAATTAAAAATGTTTATAATCATTAACAAAAGAAAATCTGCAGATGCTGGAAATACAAGCAACACACATAAGAACATAAGAAACAGGAGCAGGAGTAAGCCATTTGGCCCATTGAGCCTGCTCTGCCATTCATTAAGAACATGGCTGATCTGGCCATGGACTCATCTCCACCTACCTACCTTTTATCCATAACCTTTAATTCCTCTACTATTCAAAAGTCTATCCAACCTTGTCTTAAATATATTTACTGGGGTAGCCTCCACTACTTCATTGGACAGAGAATTCCACAGATTCACCACTCTCTGGGAAAAGCAGTTCCTCTTCATCACCATCCTAAATCTACTCCCCAGAATCTTGAGGCTATGTCCCCTGGTTCGAGTTTGATCTACCAGTGGAAACAACTTTCTGCCTCTATCTTATCCATCTCTTTCATAATTTTATATGTTTCTATAAGATATCCTCTCATTCTTCTGAATTCCAGCGCGTATGTTACCAGGCGACTCAACCTCTTCTCATAGTCTAACCCGCTCATCTCTGGAATCAGCCTGGTGAACCTCCTGTACACTGTCACCAGGTTCGGATATGGCACCAAGTGCGGAGTGAGAGACACTGAAGCAGGTTGATGGTTCACAGACTTTAATGAGAACAATGTTAAAGGGAAAAGAAAACAATAAAGGCTTGGCCAAAACAGGGCTGTTAACTAAAACTCTCAAATGGAAAACTAAGTCTAAACTGCGGCTGAAAAGAACAACTAAGAATAAAATGAATACCGCTAGTCTTCAGAGTCAGGTGACCTGACAGTCCAATTTCTCAGGCAAGATGGAATGGGGACAACAAGGCATTGCTGTGTCCAAGTCTCAAAAAGCACTATGACAACAGGTATGGAGTTAAATACTATCACAATGAAATAATAATTAGCTGACGTGCATATTCACGAGTGTGATTGCCAAATCTGTGGTTGTGACATGTACTGCCTCCAAAGCCAGTATATCCTTCCTCAAATAAGGAAACCATAACTGCTGAACACACACAAAATGCTGGAGGAACTCAGCAGGCCAGGCAGCATCTATGGAAAAAAGTATGGTCGATGTTTCAGGCTGGAACCCTTTGGCAAGACTGGAAAAAAAAAGATGAGGAGTAGATTTAAAATGTAGAGGGAGGGTAGAGAGAATCACAAGGTGATTGGTGAATGCAGTAGGGGGAGGGGTGAAGTAAAAATCGGTGAAGTTGATTGGTGAAAGAGATACAGGGCTGGAGAAGGAAGAATCTAATAGGAGACTGAAGGCCATGGAAGTAAGAAAAGGTGGGGGGAGCCCCAAAGGGAGTTGATGGGCAGGCAAGGAGATAAGGTGAGAGAGGTAAAAGGGAATGGGGAATGGGGAATGGTGAAGGGAGGGGGGAGGGTATTACTGGAAGTTTGAGAAATCGATGTTTATGCCATCAGGTTGGTGGCTAACCAGATGGAATATAAGGTGTTATTCCTCCAACCTGAGCATAGCCTCATCTCAATAGTAGAGGAGGCCATGAATTAACATATTGGAATGGGAATGGGGAGTGGAATTAAAATGGGTGGACACTGGGAGATCCCACTTTTTCTGGTGGATGGAGCATAGGTGCTCAGCCAAGCAGTCTCTTAATGTATGTCGGGTCTCACCGATATACAGGAGGCCACTCTGGGAGCACTGGACACAGTATATGATCCCAACAGACTCATAGGTGAAGTATCGCCTCTCCTGGAAGGACTGTTTTGGGCCCTGAATGGTAATGAGGGAGGAGGTGAAGGGGCAGGTTGTTCCGCTTGCAAGAATAAGTGCCAGGAGGGAGATCAATGGGGAGGGATGAATGGACAAGGGAATCACATAGGGAAAGCAGAAAGTGGGAGGGGGTGGAAAAGATGTGCTTTGTGGTGGAATCCCATTGGAGATGGCGGAAGTTCCAGAGAATTATATGCTGGACTAATGTGTTGGAATTATGTGATGTTTATAATCATTATATATAACAATTCCTTCTCACAGGTGTACAAATGCATTTAGCATGGGAGTGAAAGAGAATGTTAAATTAACAGCTTATAAAGGTTATAGATTAAATGTTCAGAGTGCTTTGGTCTTGGGATCCTGTTATTCCATCATAAGGGAGAACAATAAATCTACAGTTGGACGATGAACACCCTGGAATATTTTGTATCATTACAGTTGTTTGAAATTTTGTTATTTAGATAGACATATAAAACAGTGAAGGCATCAAGAACATTGCAAGGATCCAGCAGAAATTTCTCTCAACTTCCAGCCTTGGCTGAACCAAATTATATGTGGATTTTTTAGGTCTCTTAATGGCAAAAGTAATGGCAGTAGTGATGGCAATAGTGATATAGCAAATTACGGCAGATAAAGCAGTTCCTATGAACATCCCAAAGTTCAAAGCAAATTTATTAACAGAGTACATATATGTCACGATATGCAACTTTGAGATTCGTTTTCTTGTGGGTACACTCAATTAATCTATAGAATAATAATCATAACAGAATCAATGAAAGACATCCCAACAGGTGTTCAACCAGAGTGCAGAAGACAACAACCTGTCCAAAAACAAAATGAAAGAAATAATAATAATAAATAAATCAGCAATAAGTATCAAGAACATGAGATGAAGAGTCTTTGAAAGTGAGTCCATTGGCTGTAGGAACATTTCAGTGATGGGGCAAGTGAAGTTAAGTGAAGTCATGAACTTTGGTTCAAGAGCCTGATGGTTGAGGGGTGCTAGCTGTTCCTGAACCTGGTGATATGAGTCCTGAGGCTCCTGTACTTCATTACTGATGGCAGCAATGAGAAGAGAACATGTCCTGGGTGATGGATGCTGCTTTCCTGTGACAGTGTTTCATGTAGATGTGCTCAATGGTTGGGAGGGCTTTACCCATAATAGACTAGGCCCTATCCATAACTTTTTGTAGGATTTTCTATTCAAGGGTATTGGTGTTTCCAAGCCAGGCTGTGATGCAGCCAGTCAATTTACTCTCCACAACACATCTATAGAAATTTGTCAAAATTTTAGATGTCATGCCAAATCTTCGCAAACTCCTAAGGAAGTGGAGGTGCTCTAATTGTGCCTCTTTGTAATTGCTCTTATGTGCTGGGCCCAGGACAGGTCCTCCGAAATGATAACACCGAGGAATTTAAAGTTACTGACCTCTCCACGTCTGATCCTCTGATGAGGACTAGCTCATGGACCTCTGATATCTTTCTCCTGAAGTCAATAATCAGCTCTTATGTCTTGCTAATACTGAGTGAGAGGTTGTTGTTGTGGTCCAACTCAGCCAGAATTTCAATCTCCCTACTATATGCTGATTCATCACCGCCTTTGATTCAGCCTACAACAGTGGTGTCGACAGCAAACTTAAATATGACATAGGACACTGCACATAATTAATGACATTTGCAGTTGGACAGGAATATCAGAACACATTTGGCAAAAACTGAGCTTAGTGTGACTGTAGGTTTCAGGAAGTAAAGAGAAATAACAACTTGAGCCAGAGCTTGTGAATTTTATTTTGAAGTAGTGGTTACTATAGTTGGATGAGACTTCAATGAGGAAGCAGCTTATCACAATATATAATTACCATAGAACTGTAGAACATTACAGCACAGAAACAGGCCTTTTGGCCCTTCTTGGCTGTGCCGAACCATTTTTCTGCCTAGTCCCACTGACCTGCACTTGGGCCATATCCCTCCAAACCCCTCTCATCCATATACTTGTCCAAGTTTTTATTAAATGTCAAAAGTGAGCCCGCATTCACCACTTCATCTGGAGGCTCATGCCGCACTCCCACCACTTTCTGCGTGAAGAAGCCCCCCCCATGTTCCCCTTAAACTTTTCCCCCTTCACCCTTAACCCATGACCTCTGTTTTTTTTCTCCCCTGGCCTCAGTGGAAAAAGCCTGCTTGCATTCACACTACCTATACCCATCATAATTTTATACACCTCTATCAAATCACCCCTCATTCTCCTACACTCCAGGGAGTAAAGTCCTAACCTATTCAACCTTTCTTTGTAATTCAGTTTCTCAAGTCCCGGCAACATCCTTGTAAACCTTCTCTGCACTCTTTCAACATTATTAATATCCTTCCTGTAATTCGGTGACCAAAACTGCACACAATACTCCAAATTCGGTCTCACCAATGTCTTATACAACCTCACCATTACATTCCAACTCTTATACTCAATACTTTGATTTATAAAGGCCAATGTACCAGAAGCTTTCTTTACAAACCTATCTACTTGTGATGCCACTTTCAGGGAATTATGTATCTGTACTCCCAGATCCCTCTGTTTTACTGCACTCCTCAGTGTCCTATCATTTATCTCGCATGTTCTACCTTGGTTTGACCTTCCGAAGTGCAATACCTCACACTTGTCTGCATTAAACTCCATATGCCATTTTTCAGTCCATTCCTCCAACTGGTCCAAATCCCTCTGCAAGCTTTGAAAACCTTCCCCACTGTCCACTACACCTCCAATCTTTGTATCATCAGCAAATTTGCTGATCCAATTTGCCGTATTATCATCCAGATCATTGATATAGATGACAAATAACAATGGACCCAGCACTGATCCCTGTGGCACACCACTAGTCACAGGCCTCCACTCAGAGTAGCAATCCTCCACTACCACTCTCTGGCTTCTTCCATTGAGCCAATGTCTAATCCAATTTACTACCTCTCCATGTAAACCGACATGAATCTTCCTAACTAACCTCCCATGCGGGACCTTGTCAAAGGCCTTACTGAAGTCCATGTATACAACATCCACTGCCTTCCCTTCATCCACTTTCCTGGTAACTTCCTCAAAAAACTTGGTTGGTTAAACATGACCTACCTAGATTGGTTAAACATGACCTACCATGCACAAAGCCATGCTGACTTTTTCTAATAGGTCCCTGTCTATCCAAATACTTGTAGATCCTATCTCTTAGTATTCCTTCCAATAATTTACCTACTACCGATGTCAAACTTACTGGCCTATAATTTCCTGGCTCACTTTTTGAGCCTTTTTTTAAGCAACAGAACTACATGAGCTATCCTCCAGTCCTCTGGCACCTGACCCGTGGATATCGACATTTTAAATATTTCTGCCAGGGCCCCTGCAATTTCAACACTAGTCTCCTTCAAGGTCTGAGGGAATACCCTGTCAGGTCCTGGGGATTTATCTACTCTGATTTGCCTCAAGACACCTCCTCCTCTTTAATCTGTATAAGTTCCATGACCTCCCTACTTGTTTGCCTTGTTTCCATAGACTCCATTCCAGTTTCCTTAGTAAATACAGATGCAAAAAAACCCATTTAATATCTCTCCCATTTCTTTTGGTTCCATACATAGCTGACCACTCTGATCTTCAAGAGGACCAATTTTATCCCTTACTATCCTTTTGCTCTTAACATACCTGTAGAAGCTCTTAGGATTATCCTTCACCCTGACTGCCCTGACATGTCTTCTTTTAGCCCTCCTGATTTCTTTCTTAAGTATTTTCTTACTCTTTTTATACTCCTCAAGCATCTTATTTCCTCCCTGTTGCCTATACATATTATACATTCTCTCTTCTTTATCAGAGTTCCAATATCCCTCGAGAACCAAGGTTCCTTATTCTTATTCATTTTGCCTTTAACCCTGACAGGAACATACAAACTCTGCACGCTCAAAATTTCTCCTTTGAAGGCCTCCCACTTACCAATCACATCCTTGCCAGAGAACAACCTGTCCCAATCTACACTTTTTAGATCCTTTCTCATTTCTTCAAATTTGGCCTTTTTCCAGTTTAGAACTTCAACCCGAGGACCAGATCTATCTTTATCCATGATCATGTTGAAACTAATTGATTGCACCATATTGGTTTCATTTGCAGAAGATTGGGATGATCGTGTATTGTAAAACCACTTAAGTCATCACACTGTCAAAAAATGTGTGGTTTGAGAATTTGCTGAAACATGAAGTTTTCTCATATTGTACTGATGTTCTGAAGGAGACACCTCAGAAAGGGATGCGTCATTCAGCACGAGTGAAGAAACTATCAGATGGATTAATCTCATACATATATTTGATCACTTGTTGCAGCATTCCATTTTTTGGTTGGATTTCACATATGCACATTTTCAGCACATTAAAGAAGAAGAGATGTGATACTTCTTTCAAAGATAAGGCTCTCTTACGAGAAGTAATTATGGTACAAACAATATCCTTTAATAGTTGAATGACAGCAGGAAATAAAATGAAAGTCTGCAAATGCTGGAAATCTAAATCAACACACACAAAACCCTTCTTCAGGACTGGAAAGGAAGGGGGAAGATGCCAGAATAAAAAGGTAGGGGGAGAGGAAGGAGGCTAGATAGAAAGTGATAGGTGAAGCCAGCTGGGTAGGACAGACACAGACAGACAGAAAGGCATACTTTATTGATCCCGAGGGGAAATTGGGTTTAGTTACAGCCGCACCAACCAAGAATAGTGAAGAAATATAGCAATATAAAACCATAAATAATTAAATAATAATAAGTTAATCATGCCAAGTGGAAATAAGTCCAGGACCAGCCTATTGGCTCAGGGTGTCTGACACTCTGAGGGAGGAGTTGTAAAGTTTGATGGCCACAGGTAGGAATGACTTTCTATGACGCTCAGTGTTATATCTTGGTGGAATGAGTCTCTGGCTGAATGTACTCCTGCACCTAACCAGTACATTATGGAGTGGATGGGAGTCATTGTCCAAGATGGCATGCAACTTGGACAGCATCCTCTTTTCAGACACCACTGTCAGAGAGTCCAGTTCCACCCCTATAACATCACTGGCCTTATGAATGAGTTTGTTGATTCTGTTGGTGTCTGCTACCCTCAGCCTGCTGCCCCAGCACACAACAGCAAACATGATAGCACTGGCCACCACAGCCTCATAGAAGATCCTCAGCATCTTCCAGCAGATGTTAAAGGACATCTTTAGAGGTAAAGGGCTGGAGAGGAAGGAATATGATAAGAGGGGAGAGTGGAAGAATGGGAAGGAGGAAGGGACCTAGCAGAAGGTGATAAGTAGGTGAAGAGGTAAGAGGCCAGAGTGGGTATTAGAAGAGGAGGAGAAGGGGAGGAAAAATTACCAGAGGGAGAAACCAATGTTCATACCATCAGGTTAGAGGATATGCGGACAGAATGTAAGGAGTTGCCCCTCTACCCTGAAGGTGGCTTTATCTTGGCATGAGGAGGCCATGAATCAACATGTTGGAACACGAATGGGAATGGGAATTAAAATGCTGGAAATAACATGGATTTGAAATAAAATGGCTTTGAACACAGAAGCATATATTGAAGAAAGAAACTAGACTTGAATATTGTTTACATAGACAAAATGGAAGGAAAACATGGTAATCAATTACTAAGGTATCTTACCTTGCCAAACTCAAGTTGCCACCCAATGGCCATCCTATCATCCAAAGTTCAGTGGGAAACTGAATGCCATCTTGTTACTCCTTTCATGCTCTTTGTACAAAAACTTAGAGGGAGCCAGGTGAGGGCCAGATATCCAATTCAATTTGATGAAGCAATATTTAGTCTTGTTTACCAAACTTCTTACATTGTCCTTACACCTTACATTGGGTGTGTTGTGGATTGTGTGGAGGACTGTCAGAGGTTACAGCAGGACATCGATAGGATGCAAAACTGGACTGAGAAGTGGCAGATGGACTTCAATCCAGATAAGTGTGAGGTGGTTCATTTTGGTAGGTCAAATATAATAGCAGAATATAGTATTAATGGTAAGACTCTTGGCAGTGTGGAGGATCAGAGGGATCTTGGGGCCTGAGTCCATAGGACACTCAAAGCTGCTGTACAGGTTGACTGTGTCGTTAAGAAGGCATACGGTGCATTGGCCTTCATCAACCATGGGACTAAGTTCAAGAGCCAAAAGGTAATGTTACAGCTATATAGGACCCTGGTCAGACCTCACTTGGAGTTCTGTGCACAGTTCAGGTCACCTTGCTACAGGAAGGACGTGGAAACTAGAAAGGTTGCAGAGGAAACTTACAAGGATGTTGCCTGGATTGGGAAGCATGCCTTATGAGAATAGGTTGAGTGAACTTGGCCTTTTCTCCTTGGAGCAGCGGAGGATGAGAGGTGACCTGTTAGAGGTGTATAAGATGATGAGAGGCATTGATCTTGTGGATAGTCAGAGGCTTTTCCCCAGGGCTGAACTGGCTAGCATGAGAGGGCACAATTTTAAGGTGCTTGGCAGTAGGTACAGAGGAAATGTCAGGGGTAAGTTTTTTACACAGAGAGTGGTGAGTGCATGGAATGGGCTGCCGGCAACGGTGGTGGAGGCGGATACGATAGGGTCTTTTAAGAGACTCCTGGATAGGTATATGGAGCTTAGAAAAATAGAGGGTTATGGGTAACCCGAGGCAACTTCTAAAGTAAGTACATGCTTGGTGTAGCATTGTGGGCCAAAGGGCCTGTATTGTGCTGTAGGTTTTCTATGTTTCTATGTCCAATGAATTTCATGTGGGATTATGAAGGCCAGTTTAGTCATCATACATCCAGTAAGTGTAATAGCTCACGGAGGACCCCCATCACCATGGACGTGCCCAGCTCTCATTGCTACCATCAAGAAGGAGGTACAGGAGTTTGAAGGCATGCACTCAGTGATTCAGGATCAGCTGCTTCCCCCCGCCATCAGATTTCTGAATGGACCTTGAACCCATGAACGCTATCTCACCACTTTTTTTTGCACTACTTACTTAATTTAACTACTTATATGTATTTACTGCAATTCACAGTTTTTATTATTATGTATTGCATTGTACTGCTGCCACAAAAACAGCAAATTTCATGAAATATGCTGGTGATATTAAACCTCATTCTGATTCTGAATCTACAAGGAAACTCTTTCTGAGGTTCATTCCAATAGGTAGTAACTCTAACTCAGACCATTAGAAACTGACCAATCAAAAGGGTGAGAACAATTTCCATATGTTTGCGTCATAATATATATGTGAATAATTCAGCAAGGTAAAAAATTTAAGTTCTTACAATCATCTTCTGGGCAACATGGCGCCTGCGTACAATGCTCCTTTGGTCAACATCCTCTGGATAGATCATGAAACCACCTTTTTCACTTCTTTTTTTGTCTTTTGCATTTGTTTCTCATCCTGAATGTGATTCTGGAACTGCTGGAGCCTGTGTTCTGCTGTTTGGATATCATCTGGGTGCTTCAGCGTTCTGTAGTCTTGAGAGGATTCTGGGAGGCAGTGTGTGTGAACCTCTTAGTGGGCAGGCTGCAGAATGGGGTGCTAGCTGATATTTGGCTCCATTTCACTGATTAAAACTTCCATTGTTCACTGATTAAAGCGATGAGGGAGATTGACACATCGAAGCGAGTGCAGAAGGTGAGCGCCAGCTGCATATCTTTTGGTCGGTTGTTCTGTACCGGAGAGGGGAGAGCCTACTAATGCGTCTGGGCCTGGGGAGTATTGTCCAGGTTTTTTCTGTGTTCTGGATGTGGACTATGGACTATAGACTCTAGTTTTTATGTTCTGTGTTTTTACCTCCGATCTTCTCATTTTTTTTGTCTGGGGAGGGGGATTTGGGGGTTAATGTGCCTGATCTGTTTTGTTCTTCTTTTCTGTGGGAGGAGGGATTTGGAGGTCGATGTGCCTGATCCATTTTTTTGTTTTTTGTGTGGGGAAAGGGATTTGGGGGAGGGTGTCAATGTGCCTGATCCACTTTGTTTTTTTGTGCAGCAAGAGTGATTAGGGGAATCAAGGTGCCTGATTCATTTTGTTGTTCTTTTGTGTGGCAGGAGGGATTTGGGGGTCAATGAGCTTAATCCGTTTTGCTCAGTTTTTGTGCAGGAGGAGTCATTTGGGGGTTGCTGTGCCTGATCTGTTTTGTTCATTTTTTTTATGCGGGAGGAGTGATTTGGGGTTGATGTATCTGATCTGTCTTTGTTCGATTTTTTTACGCAGGAGGAAGGATTTTGGGTTGTTGTGGCTGTTCTGTCTTTGTTCGATTTTTTTTACGCAGGAGGAAGAATTTTGGGGTTGTTGTGGCTGTTCTGTCTTTGTTCAATTTTTTTATGCAGGAGAAAGGATTTGGGGGTTGTTGTGGCTGTTCTGCTTTTGTTCGATTTTTTATGTGGGAGAAAGGATTTGGGGGGTTGTTGTGGCTGTTCTGCTTTTGTTCGATTTTTTATGTGGGAGAAAGGATTTGGGGGGTTGTTGATTGCGCTGCTTTTCTTTTCTTTCTTGGTTTCATGGCTACCCAGAGAAATGAAGAATTTCAGACTTGTATACCTTGATAATAAATGAACCTTTGAACCTTAGTCCAATTGTTTTTGTTAAATAGTCTCATCTTGTTTAGGGATTTGGGATTTCTTTATGCTTCATTTCCAGAGTTTTCTTCAACGAGAGCTTGTCTCAATGGTGTTCATCTCGACACTGCCAAACCATGAGTGTCCTTCAATGACTTCATCCTGTCTCTCCAACTCAGTCTGAGCAGAGAATCTGCTAACTTTTGATCTTTAAAAACTTTCATAACAAAATAATAAAAATGAAACCACTCCAGATCATCTTCCACTTTTTTTTGAATGAGAATTTCCTTCTCCTGATGGTCCCAGATCAAATCCTAATTTCAATTTTGCAGAAAACTCTTGTGCTTCAGTTGCCACCAACAGGAACCTAAAAGCTTAGCATGTGATTTATATATTGGAGACATTTGATGTGAGAGTCACTGTTGAGAAGAATTATTTATTTAAGTAGCGTAAATCAACCAGCTGACTTACATGAATGGTTTTCATTTAGTGCTGCAGATTTGTATTATGTTAAATGTTAACAAGTAATTCATTTTCCTTGCATGTGGCTTTTAAAGTCTGCTGGAAGGTATTTCACTTCCTCTCTGGGAAATACTTAAGATTTTATTTATTAATGCATTTTATTGACTATAACAGATTCCAGTTTCAGTAACAATGACTGGCTTGTTGACTGGAATCTAGTTAAACATCATGAGCATTTTTTCCCCTTTTTGCCAGAGTAACATTCGATCTTGTACTGAAGCCAGAGATGGTTCAGCTGCGGCATTCCAAGTGAACACACATCTCACTTATTTTCATCATCATATCCTGTCCTTTGGCGGTAACGGCTTCATTTTCTCTGACAAAACGTAGAATGCTGGAAGTATGTCGTGGGTCAAGTAACATCTCTAGAGGCAAAGATTGTATGCTGACATTTTAAGTCAACACCCTGCATTAGGACTCAGTTAGTGGGCATAAGAAAATAAGAAATAGGAACAGGAGTAGGCCCTCTGGTCCATCAAGCCTGCTCCACCATTCAATTAGATCATGGCTGATCTAGCCATGGACTCAACTCCACCTACCTGCCATTTTTCCATAACCCTTAATTCCCCTACTATACAAAAGGAGCAGGTTAATTGAGTCGGTAGTGAGGAAGGCTAATGCAATGTTATCTAGTTTTCATTGGATTCATTAGGACCTAACTTTCCACACCAACCTAACATAGAGTCATAGAGAAGTACAGCACAGAAACAGGCCTATATATAGCCAATGGTAACAACCACTTAAACTGCTACTCCAAATGATCTGCACTGGTATCATAGCCCTCCATATCCCTACTATCCATGTACCTATCCAAACTTCTCTTAAGCGTTGAATACCAGTTCGCATGCACTACTTGTGCTGGCAGCTTGTTCCATACTCTCATGACCCTCTGAGTGAAGAAGTTTCCCCTCATGTTCCCCTTAAAATTCTCACCTTTCACCCTTAACCCATGACCCTTGGTTGTAGTTGGCTGGTGGCACAGTGACATCAGCGCCAGACTCCGGAACGGAGTTTCTGGGCTTCGAATCCAGTCGGGCCATTCCCGAGTATGCTTTCCATCCATGCTGGGTTGAGTGTTGAGCTCGCAATTCGACCTTGTAAAATAGAGAAAAATACTGCAATATGTCTGTGTGAGGAGTGGCACGCCACACAGTCTTTCGTTCTGCACCTTGTAAGGCATGTAAATGCCTGACACTGGCCTCTCAGGCCTGAGTCAACGTCATCATCATCATCTGTTTGCAGTCCCGCCCAACCTCAGTGGAAAAAGCCTGCTTGCATTTATCCTATCTATACCACTCATAATTTTATACACCTCTATCAAATCTCTCAGTCTTCTATGTTCTAAAGACTACAGTCCTAACCTATTCAACCTTTCCTCAGAACTAGGGTCCTCCAGTCCTGGCAACATCCCTGTAAATTTTCTCTGCACTCTTTCAAACTTGTTTACATCTTTATATGGGACCATGTGAAAGGCCTTGCTAAAATTCAAATAAAGAACATCCACCGCACTGTCATCACCTATCTCTCAATCACCTCTTCAGAAAACACAAGGTTCATTAAGCATGAATTTCCACATACAGAGCCATGTTAACTCCTCCTAACCAGACTCTACTGTTAGAACTTGTAACTCAGAATTCCCTCCAGCAACTTCCCCACTACTAATGTCAGGCTGACCATCTGTAGTTCTCTGGCCTGTACTTGTTACCCTTTTTAAACAACAGAAAAACATTAACCACCTTTCAGTCTTAAGGGAATTCATCTATGGCTACCAATGAAGCAAATATCTCTGCAAGAGACTCCACAATTTTTTTCTGTAGCCTCTCACAAAGTCCAAGTATTTATCCACTTTAATGTGCTGTAATACCTCCTCTCTGGTAATGTGTGTATTCTCCATCCATCTCCCCTTCTCTTATCTCTTGAGCAACCATGATTTTTCTTCTTAGTTTACACTGAGGAGAAATATTTGTTAAAAACCTCACCTATTTCCTGTGGTTCGAGACATAAGAGGCCCTGATGATCTCTACGAGCACCTATTCTCTCCCTAACCTCCCTTTAACTCTTAGTATAGCACGAGAACCTCTTGGGAGTTTCCTTAAGCTTTCCTGCCAGACCCATCTCTTACCCTCCCCTTGTCCTCCTGATTTCCCTCTTAAGAGTATTCATAATCTTTTTATAGCCATTGAGGGATTCACTCAATCCTGTCCACCTAAACCTGATGTATACTTCCTCTATTTTCTTAATCAGAGCTTCAATATCTCTCCTCAACCAAGGTTCCCTAAACTTGCCAGGTTTACCCTTCACCCTAACAGGAACATATTGCTCGTAGACTCTTGATAAAACATTTTCAAAGCCTCTCACTTGCTATTTATTCCTTTCCCTTCAACTAGGCTCTCACAATTGACCTCTGCTAGATCCTGCCTAATCCCCCCCCAGATTAGTCCTGCAACAGTTTGGTACCTTAACCTTCCCTGTAGACCTATCTGATCCTTTTCCAAAACTGTTAAAACTAATAGAATTATGGTTACTAGAGCTAAAGTGCTCCCTGACTGTCACTTTAATTACCTGCCCTGCCTCTTTCCATAAGAGGAGGTTCAATACTGCATTTCCTCAAGTTGGGCCCTCTATAGATTGACTCAAAAGTTCAAAGTACATTTATTATCAAAGTATGTATACATTATACAACCTTAAGATTTGCCTCCTGACAGGCAACCACAAAGCAAGAAACCCAAAAGAACCCACTAACGAAAAAGAAGACCAACAAACCCCCAATGTTCAGAGAGGGCAAAAGAAACTGAGGAAACCTTCTGGACATGTTTCACAAATTCCACCTTGTCCAGCTTTAAATATTCTTCGTGGTCCAGTGAATACCAGGAAACATAAATTCTCCCACTAATAAATCCCTATTATTCTTACAACCAGGAGCAAGTGGCAGTACCTACACACCTGCTGTCATGCCTGTGGCAGCTGTATCCTGGAGGACTGATCTGCCAGTCCTGCCTTTCTCGCAGAATGTTTCTGTTATGGCTCTCACAATGAGTCCTCAGAGTCAATGCATGCTCTTAAGTTTGTTCGCCTTAAGCATTAAAATAAATGTAGTTCACTGAATATTTCTTTCTCTGCTTTTACTGTGCCCCTATCTGTCCTGATTATCAGACTTGCTTTCCCATGATTTGTTCCTATTCAAAGATCTGGCCTCTTAACGCCACCAGTCCAGTTTAAACCCCCATGTAACACTAACAAGTTTCCCTGCAAGAATATTGGTCCTTCTCTGGTTCAACTGCAACCCATCCCACTTGAACAGATTACCTCTAACCTAGGAGAGATCCCATTAGAACAAGAACTTGAATCCCTGCCCCTGCATCAGGTCCTCAACCGCAAATTCATCTGGCTTTTCCTTCTACTTCTGACCTCACATAGCACCAGGAGTAATCCAGAGATCACTACCCTCAAGGTCCTGCTTCCTAACTTATTACCTAAGTCCCTATACTTATTCTGCAGAACCTGAGATACCCTTGACCCTGGCACCTAGGACAAATCACACCATCTTGGCGTCTCTTATGTGGCTCAGGATCTTCTGTCTGACCCCTCACGATGAAGTGTCCTATCAACTTTTTCTTCTGAGCCTTAAGCTTTCAAAGTGCTAGATACCTGACTACTGCTAATCACCCCTGAAGGAATATTATCCCCCCCCCCCCCATCCCCAGACAGACTCCTATACCTGTTAGTGAGGGGACAGGACACAGCACAATCCTCCACTGACCTCATACCAACCTCAGTTTTCCTGATAGTCACCCATTATCTGGAGCCTGTTCCTTGGGTGTGACAATCTCAATAAAAGTCTCAACTATGAAGCTCTATGTTTCCCAGATAGTTCAGAGCACAGAGTTCCTTGTCCCCCATGTCAGGAGCTGGGTGCACTTCCCATAGCTGTAGTCATCAGGGAGTATGTGAGGTCTCTGTAATAAAGGTAACTATCAATAACCTCATTATTGTTATTATTATTATCATTGTTGATAATTATCTGGGCTGAAGTTTGTATAACAAAATGGAAATAATGTTTTAACTTAACATAGAAACATAGAAACCCTACAGCACAATACAGGCCTTTCAGCCCACAAAGCTGTGCCAAACATGTACTTACTTTAGAAATTACCTCAGGTTACTCATAGCCCTCTATTTTTCTAAGCTCCGTGTACCAATCCAGGAGTCTCTTAAAAGACCCTATCATTTCTGCCTCCACTACCTTCCCCAGCAACCCATTCCACGCAATCACCACTCTCTAGTAAACAACTTACCCCTGACATCCCTTCTGTACCTTCTCCCAAGCACCTTAAAATTGTGCCCTCTTGTGTTAGCCATTTCAGCCCCAGGAAAAAGCCTCTGACTATCTACATGATCAATTCCTCTCATCACTCCTCTATCAGGTCACCTCTCATCCTCCGCTGCTCCGAGGAGAAAAGCCCAAGTTCACTCAACCTGTTTTCATAAGGCATGCTCTCCAATCCAGGCAACATCCTTGTAAATCTCCTCTGCACCCTTTCTATATTTTCCACATCCTTCCTGTAGTGAGGTGACCAAAACTGAGCACAGTACTCCAAGTGGGGTCTGACCAGGTTCTATATAGCTGTAACATTACCTCTTGGCTCTTGAACTCAATCCCACGGTTGATGAAGGCCAATGCACCTTATGCCTTCTTAACCACAGAGTCAACCTGCGCAGCAGCTTTGAGTGTCCTATGAACTCGGACCACAAGATCCCTCTGATCCTGCACACTGCCAAGAGTCTTACCATTAGTACTATATTCTGCCATCATATTTGACCTACCGAAGGAGCCACCTCACACTTATCTGGGTTGAACTCCATCTGTCACTTCTCAGCCCATTTTGCATTGTATCAATGTCCCGCTGTAATTTCTGACAGCCGTCCACACTATCCCCAACACCCCCAACCTTTGTGTCATCAGCAAATTTACTAACCCATCCCTCCACTTCCTCATCCAGGTAATTTATGAAAATCACGAAGAGAAGGGGTCCCGGAACAGATCCCTGAGGCACACCACTGGTCACCAACCTCCATGCAGATATGACACATCTACAACCACTCTTTGCCTTCTGTGGGCAAGCCAGTTCTGGATCCACAAAGCAAGGTCCCCTTGGATCTCATGCCTCCTTACTTTCTCAATAAGCCTTGCATGGGGTACCTTATCAAATGCCTTGCTGAAATCCATGTACACGACATCTACTGCTCTTCCTTCATCAGTGTGTTTAGTCACATCCTCAAAAAATTAAATCAGGCTCGTCAGGCACGACCTGCCTTTTACAAAGCTATGCTGACTATTCCTAATCAAATTATACTTCTCCTAATGTTCATAAATCCTGCCTCTCAGGATCTTCTCCATCAGCTTACCAACCACTGAAGTAAGACTGACAGGTCTATAATTTCCTGGGCTATCTCTACTCCCATTCTTGTACAACATCTGCAACCCTCCAATCCTCTGGAACCTCCCCCGTCCCCATTAATGATGCAAAGATCATTGCCAGAGGCTCAGCAATCTTCTCTCTCGCCTCCCACAGTAGCATGGGGTACATCTCGTCTGGTCCTGGAGTCTTATCCAACTTGATGCTTTCTAAAAGCTCCTGCACATTCTCTTTCTTAATGTCTATATGCTCAAGCTTTTCAATCCACTGTAAATCATTCCTACAATCACTAATATCTTTTTTTGTAGTGAATACTGAAACAAAGTATTTATTAAGTACCTCTGCTAACTCCTCCAGTTCCGTACACAGTTTTCCACTGTCACACTTGATTGGTCTTATTCTCTTACATCTTAATCTCTTGCTCTTCACATACTTATAGAATGCCTTAGGGTTTTCTTTAATCCTGCCCACCCAAGGCCTTCTCATGGCCCCTTCTGGCTCTCCTAATTTCATTCTTAAGCTCCTTCCTGCTAGCCTTATAATCTTCTAGATCTCTATCATTACCTAGTTTTTTGAACCTTTTATAAGCTTTTCTTTTCTTCTTGACTAGATTTTCAGCAGCCTTTGTACACCCTGGTTTCTGTACCCTATCATCCTTTCCCTGTCTCATTGGAATGTAGCTATGCAGAATGATATGCAAATATCTCCTGAACATTTGCCACATTACTGCTGTACATTTCCCTGAGAACATCTGTTCCCAATTTATGTTTCCAAGTTCCTGCCTGATAGCTTCATATTTCCCCTTACTCCAATTAAACGCTTTCCTAACTTATCTGTTCCTATCCCTCTCCAATGCTATGGTAAGGGAGATAGAATTGTGTTCGCTATCTCCAAAATGGTCTCCCACCGAGAGACCTGACACCTGCTCAGGTTAATTTCGAAATACCAGGTCAAGTACAGCCTCTCCTCTTGTAGGCTTATCTACATATTGTGTCAGGAAACCTTCCTGAACACGCCTAATAAACTCCACCTCATCTAAACCCCTTGTTCTAGGGAGATGGCAATCAATATTTGGAAAATTAAAATCTCCCACCATGATAACTCTGTTATTATTAATCCTTTCCAGAATCTGTCTCCCTATCTGCTCCCCGATGTTCCTGTTACTATTGGGTGGTCTACTAAAAAATACCCAGTAGAGTTATTGACCCCTTCCTGTTTCTAACTTCTACCCACATACAATCCCTCCATGACTTCCTCCTTTTCTGCAGCCGTGACACTATCTCTGATCAACAGTGCCACACCCCCACCTCTTTTGCCTCCCCCCCTGTCCTTTCTGAAACATCTAAAGCCTGGCACTCTAAGTAACCATTCCCTCCCCTGAACCATCCACATCTCTGTACTGGCCACAACATCATAGCTCCAAGTACTAATCCACACTCTAAGCTCAAGCGTCGACTTTGCTTTTTTCCATAGATGCTGCCTGGCCTGCTGAGTTCCTCCAGCCTTTTGTGTGTGTTGCTTGGATTTCCACCATCTGCAGATTTTCTGTTGGTTGTAACTGTTTCTGAACCTGCTGGTGTGAGTTCTCAGTTTTCTGTATCTTCTTCCTGATGGCAGCAGTGAGAAAAGAGCTTGTCCTGGGTGGTGGAGTTTCCTAGTGATGGATTCTGCCCGTCATGTGACAGCATTTCATGTGGATATGCATAATGGTGGGGAGGGCTTTACCTGTGATGGACTGGCCTATCCACCGCATTTTTTGGATTATCCGTTCTAGGGTATGGGTGTTTCCATACCAGGCAGTCAATATATTCACCACTGCACATCTGTGGTTTACTATAATATTGGATGGCATAGTTCAAAGCTGCTGGATGGTCAAAAGGTAAATGATTTTGAGTTGTTGGTTCTTGCCTTGACTGCAGGTTTTCTGTTATTGTCCATAGAAGGAGAAATGCATTAATATCTAAGATGCCTTATTGCATAAACCTTTCCAATGTACATTCAGTCATGTGCCTTTCATGCTATTTCATGGTTTCATTACCCCTTTCAACAAAACAGCTGTTCTTTTGCATCACTGGTTTGTCTGTTCCTGTTCCTGTTCCCCTTTTGAGATATTTTCTTTCAGCACATAATGGATGAGTTTAAGAAACCAGGTGGTAATCTATTACAAAAAGAAAAATATCTGTAGCTGTGGTATCTGTAGAGAAGCAGTGAATGTTTCAGCCACCCTCCATGGCCTCTATCTATACTTCTCACCTCACTGGTAAAGCAGCCAACATAATTAAAGTTATCTTCTCACCCCCACCATCAGGCATTTGTTTATTACGTGCCGTGTCACATAACGTAGGTGATCATTGTCTTTCCATGACTGTGATTGTTCTTGGCAAATTTTTCTACAGAAGTGGTTTGCTACTGTCTTCTTCTGGGCAGAATCTTTATAAGGTGGGTGACTCCAGCCATTATCAATACTCTTCAGAGATTATCTGCCTAGCTTCAATGGTTGCATGACCTGGACTTGTAATATGCACCAGCTGCTCATACAACCATCCACTACCTGCTCCCATGGCTTCATGTTGCCCTGATCTTGGTGCTGGGGGGGGGAGGCTAAGCCAGTGCTACACCTTGCCCAAAGGTGACCTGCAGGCTAGCAGGGGGAGGGAGTGCCTTACACCTCCTTTGGTAGAGACGCATCTCCACCTCACCACCCATTACCATGAGGCAGAAGACACAAAAGCATGAATACACATAATAATAATAATTATTATTATTATAATTACTTACACAGACACAATTAAGTGACAAACATCTTTCTCCAAAATCTTGTTTTAAAATACAAACCCACAAAAGAATTCATTCTTTACTATAAATACAACCCTGATCCAGTTTTAGAGTCAGAATCCTACAAATTATATATGACCAATCTGTTATTACAAATAGGGCAATATTTAAAAACTGCCTAGATATAATAATACAGGATAATCAAGCAAGAACAGCTTACTTAAAAGATACAGCAATTCCAAACACACATAACTTACATAAATCAATGTGAAAAACACCAGAAATATGCTGAATTAAAAGAAGAAATTGAAAGCTTTGGAACATGAACTTAATTGTCCAGAGAGTGATATCTAGAACTGGCACTACATCCCAAGGGCATACAAAATAGTAGTAAGCAATTAGGATGACACAGCAATATCTATGTAAATCTTCAGAAAGCTATAATACTGAACACCACTAGAATAGTCCGAAAGTTCCTAGCATATTGAGAGATGAGTGTGCTAGTTTTACTAGCTTGAGCTGAGAGAAAAATAAATGATAATAATATTAACTTTATTTATATAGATGCAGGCTGAAAGTGCTTTACATAGATTGTAAAAATAAATTGGGTCATAACAGTAACGTAGTGGTTCATACACCGTGACCCCTGTTCAATTCCTGTCGCTGCCTGTGAAGAGTTTGTACGTTCTCCCTGTGACCACATGGGTTTCCTCCAGCTGCTGCAGTTTCCTCCCACAGCCTAAAGATATATGGGTTGGTAGGTCAATTAGTCATTGTAAGTTGTCTCGTGATTAGGCTAGGGTTAAATTGGATTGCTGGGTGGCGTGGTTCAAAGAGCTGATTCCACACTGTATATCATCAAATAAATACATAAATAAATAAAAACGTGAGACAAAATTAAAAAGCATAAGTAAAGACAAATATTTAAATATTGCAAAAGACAATTGTAAAAACAATTCTGTAAAGTGAAGATGCTTTCAAAAATAATGAAGAGAGATGTTTCTAAGCTTCACAAAATTACTATAAAGAGCAGTAAAGATAATAAACAGTAAAAAAAAACTTAAATCAAATCAATAATTAGTGTGACCACCCTTTTCCTTTAAAACTGCATCAATTCTCTTAGGTACACTGTTGTGCAGTTTTATAAGAAAATCGGCTGGTAGGTTGTTCTAATCATCTTGGAGAGCTTCCCACAGTTCTTCTGCAGACACTTTGGCTGTCTCGCTTGCTTCTGTCTTTCCAGGTAATCCCAGAGAGACTCGATGATGTTGAGCTCAGGGCTCTGTGGAGGCCGTACCATCTGAAACCATATCAAATGTCTAGCATGCCTAAGACTTTTGCATAGTTCTGTAATTGGAATAAAATGTAATTGAATATACCAAATTATATAAATGTGATTGGCATCAATAAGTTAAAAACACATAAAAATGTGGGTTTTTAGAAGTATTTTGAAACATTCCACAGTACTAACCTGGCATATCTCAGTCAGTAGAGTATTCCAGATATTTGGTGTATAAGAGCAAAAGGCTGCATCTTATATGCTTGGCTCTAGGAACACTAAGCAAACCAGTATTCATGGATCTAAACAACACACACAAGATGCTAAAGGAACTATCAGGCTAGGCAGTTTCTATGGAAAAGAGTACAGTTGATGTTTCGGGCCAAGACCCTTCGTCTAAAATGTTGGCAGTTCTCTTTTCCACAGATGCTGCCTGGCCTGTTGAGTTCCTCCAGCCTTTTGTGTGTATTGCTTGGATTTCCAGCATCTGCAGATTTTCTCTTGTTTGTTCATGGATCTATAGTTATGATTAGGGATGTAAAGGGATAGACAGTCCAAAATATACAGAGGATTTAGATAATTCAGAGCCAATTATACAATTAAGAGTATTTTAACGTTGATCCTAAAGGACACAAGCAGCCAGTGTAATGATGCCAAAACAGTTGAAATGTGCTCAAATTTTCTTTTTTTAGGTTGTGATTCTTGCTGCTGCATTCTGAACAAGCTGCAGCCGTTTAAATATATCTTAGGCAGTGCTGAAAGAGTGCTGAAAATTGGTCTCATCAGCTAAATACAAAAGTGTGTTTCATTTTTCTGTATTTTGAGACAATATAAGAAATCAAACTCTTTCAACATTCCTTAAATGAAAGAACACAGTCTTAGCAATATGGTTAATATGTTATTTGACATTTAACAGAGTCAATAATAACATTTAAATTCTTTCCTTCGGGCTTGGTTTGTACGGGCAGATGATTAAGTTTATTTCCAAGAATCACACTTCTTTTTATACTACCAAAAACCAAAATGCCTGTGTTTTTCACTTATTTGGTTTAAGAAAATATGAATTCATCCAGTCTGTAATGCTAATAAAACAACGGACCAAGGGGTTTAGAGCCTCAGGGTCACCTGACGTAATAGACAAATATAGCCCAGAGTCATCTGCATTGCTGTGGTAATTTACTCAACATCATGAAGTCAAAAGGAATGATATTTGACTTCAGGAAGGCAAGAGGTCCCAAACAAGCCCCACTATTCACAAATGGTGAGGTTGAGAAATCGACTCCAGTTTCAAATTTTTGGGATGAAAATCACCGAGGAGTTCTCTTGCTCCGCCGACACAAACTTAATAAGAACGAAGGCACAACAGCGAATATAGTACCTGAGGTGTTGAAGGAAAACCAGCCCTAAAAATTTTTGGCCAACTTTTATCGATATGCCAATAGAGAGCATACTGTCATACGGAATGGGAATGTGATACTCCGGCTGTAGTAAGATAGATCACGAAGCACTTCAAAGGGCGATTAGGACAGTTTAGCACATCAACAGGACTCAACTACTGGACCTTGTGCAGGAAGGCACAGAGTCGAATGTACTTCCTAAGAAGATTGGCGTCATTCAATGTCTGTAGTGAGATGCTGAAGATGTTCTATAGGTCAGTTGTGGAGAGCGCCCTCTTCTTTGTGGTGGCATGTTGGGGAGGAAGCATTAAGAAGAGGGACGCCTCACGTCTTAATAAGCTGGTAAGGAAGGCGGGCTCTGTCGTGGGCAAAGTACTGGAGAGTTTAACATCGGTAGCTGAGCGAAGGGCGCTGAGTAGGCTACAGTCAATTATGGATAACTCTGAACATCCTCTACATAGCACCATCCAGAGACAGAGAAGCAGTTTCAGCGACAGGTTACTATCGATGCAATGCTCCTCAGACAGGATGAAGAGGTCAATACTCCCCAATGCCATTAGGCTTTACAATTCTACCGCCAGGACTTAAGAACTTTTTAAAGCTATTATTAATGCCTTTTGAGATGGTGATTTAGATGCATATCATATTTTTTTTTACTGAGTTAAGTATTGTATGTAATTAGTTTTGCTACAACAAGTGTATGGGACATTGGAAAAAAGTTGAATTTCCCCATGGGGATGAATAAAGTATCTATCTATCTATCTATCTATCTATCTCTACAACTCTGCATGCCTACGGCGCGCTCGTGACATCATTAAAGCCCCATCCCATTCCGGACACTTGTCCGTTCAATCTCTTGCTATCTGGTAGGAGATACTGAAACATCCTAGCCAAGACCGTAAGACTGAAAAACAGCTTCTTCCCGGGGGCTGTTGTGCAGTTGAATGATGCTGCACCCTGACTTGCCAATGGCGTTTGAGTGTTACGGACTATCAAAGAGTCACTTACTTGTTGCATGTAAATATGGGATTAAAAAAATTATGCCGTATCGTTTGCATTGTAAATATCTGTTTTGCACGGACTGGAGTAGCACCGCAATCTCGTTTTGAGTAATGAAAATAAAGTTCTGTTCTACTCTATTTCTTCGAAATAATCTGATGAAATGGCGGCATTTAGATAAGAACAACAGCGGACCAAGAATTGATCCTTGCGGCACACCAAACAATATCATGGATTTTAGACGCTCAATCACCACGAGTTGACCAAGAATTTCCTTTACACGCCATCAGGCTCAAAGACGGATTCTATGCAGATTATTGAAGAGTCCTCTAGTTCAATGACCTCACCACTATCTACCTTGTTATGACTTCGCACCTTATTGTCTAACTGCACTGCTTTTTCTGTAATTATAACTTGTTATTATACACCCTGTTATTTCTTTCTGGGCGGCAGGGTGAAAATACGTCTGTACCAAAGAGGTGTAAAGCACTCTGTGATTAATTTAAGGTTAACCCTATTTCTCCAGAGATCCTGCCTACCTCACTGTATATCTCCATGAATTTCTACCTTTAATTTCATTTGATTCTTAACTTATTCACGTGGCTGTAGCACTTGTTGCCTTGTTATAATTATCCTTAGGAAGTTGGTGGTGAGTCGGCTTTGTGCACAAGGTTCTCAACGAGACGTTGGGGAAAATAAGACAGTATAGAAGACAAATAAATGCACAGATAAAACACGAGGAAATCTGCAGATGCTGGAAATTCAAACAACAACACACACAAAATGCTGGTAGAACACAGCAGGCTAGGCAGCATCTATAGGGAGAAGCGATATCGACGTTTTGGGCCGAGACCCTTCGTCAGGACTAACCTAAAGGAAAGATAGTAAGAGATTTGAAAGTAGAGGGGGGAGGGGGAAAACCGAAAGGAAAGATAGTAAGATTACCCAGAGGCCATTTTACCAGCCAAGTCAAGTGGCAGCAACTCAATGCCGACATGATGAAGAGGTTCAGTTGTTGTTCAGACCAATAATCAGAAAGCTGAAGAAAAATGTTCTACGTGACTTTGACCGTGGAATGATTGTTGGTGCCAGTTGGGGTGTTTCGTGTATCTCTGAAATTGCTGATCTCCTGGTATTTTCACACACAACAGTATCTAGAGTTTACAGAGGGTAATGAAAGAAAAACAAACAAAAAAATCCAGTGAACGGCAGTTCTTTGGGCAAACGCCTTGTTAATGAGAGAGGTCAGAGTTGAATAGCCAGACTGGTTCAATCTGACAGGAAGGCGACAGTAACTCAAATAACCACTCGTTATAACTGTATTGTGTAGTAAAGCATCTCTGGATGTACAGCATGTCGAACCTTGAAGTGGATGGGCTACAGCAGCAGAAGACCACAAGCATTTACTTAGAATTAGGAATAATGTGTCTATTTCTGTAGTCTGTTGTCTAACTTTTGTACTTACCTATAATAAAACCCTCTGAGAGTCACAGTGGCTTGGAGCGGTCACTGATGTTGATTTCCACTAATTATACCGTATTTAGCAATCCCAGGACAAAATCTCATATGTAATCTCTGCAATGTGCGATCAGTGGTTAGGGCGAGGAAATAGCTCGCACTGTAGAATTAATTTTCGCCGGGTTTCTCGCTTGTCGAAGCCTTAAGTACGTATGTATGGCTGATTTAGCTGTCAATTAAAAATCTGGGCTCTGGTTGGTGAATCAGTTTGATTTTTAATTCATGCCACTAGTCTATCGGTAGTACTTGGATTTCTGCTTCAGGCGTTGATTTAGGCATTTGCAGATAGTGAACACGTAGGAGGACTACGTTGTGTTAACAAAAGAACAAGGTTTAAAGATAAATTATAAGAAGTTTTATTCCTGTTAAGTAATTTGAGTGAACGGAAGTTTGGAGAACGGACTGTTACTACAACTTGAGTTTCGAAACTTTCACAAAACTTTTTGAAAGATGCTTCCAGGCACAAAGTTTCTGTGGATTTGGACGATGATTCCTTATAGTTTCAGTCTGGAATTCAAACACCACAACGCGGAAGAACTGGAATCGTTTTTACATCGGATCAACTCAAACTACTCGTCAATTACACACTTGTATAGCATTGGCAAATCTGTCGAAGGTAAGTATGGTTTAGAAGACATGTGCTATCATGAGAGGATGGATAAACTTGGGTTGTTTTTTCTGGAACGCCGGAGGCTGAAGGCAGATCTGACAGAGGTTTACAAGATTATGAGAGGCATAGACAGAGTGGACAGAGAGTATCTGTTTCCCAGGGTAGAAATGTCTTAATACCAGAGGGCATGCATTGAAGGTGAGAAGGTGAGAGGGTTAGGGTCAAAGGAGATGTGAGGGATTAGTTTTTTTACTCAGAGAGTGATGGATGCTTGGAATGCGCTGGCTGGTATGGTGGTAGAGGCAAATACATTAGAGGCTTTTATGATACGTTTGGATAGGCACATGGATGTTAGGAAGATGGTATGGATATTGTGTAGGTAGGAGGGATTAGTGTTTAGGTGCTTTTGATTAGCTTTTTAGCTGGTTTTGCACAACATCATGGGCCGAATGGCCCATTCCTGTGCTGATGTTCGGTGTAAGGGTGTGTATGAAAGAGTGCATCATCCGCGCATGGAAATACTTATTTACTGTACCCGTGTTTTAGTTTTACAGAGACATGACTAATGTGAAATATACGCAGATAAATAATGACCGGAACATTTAGCTCAGCGCTGTAATGTACGCCTGTAATAGGGTCAGTTCTCCTCTGTACTATCTTTTTACCAGCCCGCGATGTCCAACCTCAGCCCTGTATTTTTGTAGCTAACCTCCGATTCCTGTACACGTACAACTGAATACGTTGTAAAAAAATGTTTTCGATCCGAAATTGTTGCAAATTGATCTGTTTAAATATGTCGCTTAAAATTAAGATTTTATATTCTGTGCGTTTATTTCGCTCCAGTGACTTTTGAGCACAGGGAGTTAGGACGATGCTCTCCCTGAGTTTAACACACAAAATGCTGGAGGAATTCAGCAGGCCAGACAGCATCTATGGAAAAAATACAGTCGACGTTTCGGGACGAGACCCCTAAGCAAGACTGGAGAGGAAAAAAAGACGAGTAGACATAAAAAGATGAGGGGAGGGGAGAAAGAAATACAAGGTGAGAGGTGAAACCGGGAGGAGAATGGGTGAAGTAAAGAGCTGGGAAGTTGACTGGTGAAAGAGATACAGGGCTGGAGAAGGGGTAGTCTGGGAGAGGACAGAAGGTCATGGAAGAAAGAAAAGGGAGAGGAGCACCAGAGGGAGGCGTTGGGCAGGCAAGGAGATAAAGTGAGAGGGAAAAGGGAATGGGGACTGGTGAAGTGGGGTGGGGGGGGGGGGTCATTACCGGAAGCTGGAGAAATCGACGCTCATGCCATCAGACTGGAGGTTCCTCCAACCCGAGTGTGGCCTCATTTCGATATGTCAAGTAATATCCCCCCACATCAAAATGTACCCACTAATAGTTACATTTCCCCACGGGGGAAGGCGGATTAAGACTCTACCTACCCTTAGTCTCTAAGAATTTTGAATACTTCACCCCTTCAGCCTTCAGTGCCCCAGGGTAAGCAATCCAAGTGTGTCCAAGCTCTCCTAAAAGCTACTAATCTCTTATCCAAGCAATACTGTACCCTAGTAAGCCGATATTCTCTCTGAAGCCTTCACATCTCTTCAGTAGTGTGGCGACCAGAATTGCGTGGGTTACCTGAAAGTTTTACCAAAGTTTTACACAACAACAACATGACTTCCCAAATCGTATACAGTACTCACTGCCCGGACCCATGAAGGTTCATCATTCATTACGTGCTGTATGTTACGACGTGGGCGATCATGGTCTTTCCGTGACCATGATTGTTCTTGACAATTTTTTTCAACAGAAGTGATTTACCATTGTCTCTCCTGGGTAGTGCCTTTACCAGACAGGTGATCCCAGCCGTTGTCAATACTCTTCAGAGATTGTCTGGCGTCAGTGGTCGCATAACTAGGACTTGTGATATGCACCAGCTGCTCATATGAGCATCCACCACCTGCTCCCATGGCTTCGCGTGACTCTGATGAGGGGGTGGCTAATTAGGTGCTACACCTTGCCCAAGGTGACCTCCAGGCTAGTGGACGGGAGAGGCGCCTTGCACCTCCTTTGGCATCTCCACCCCGCTATCCGAAGGTTAGTATACTTTTTGCCTTTACCACCCTACCAGGGAGCTTTGGACGTGCACCTCAAGATCTCTGTCTATCAATGCTCCTAAAGATCCTTCTATTTATTGACTGCCTCATCTTTACAAAGACCAGGAGCTGGACGGTTGACAAACCATATTTGGGAGCATTGAACATGTCCGCATTACCACACCCGGCTATGAATCCTACTTAAAGAAAACTCGGTGGAACCGTTTCTATTGACAGGAGAAGGGGCAATGACGGGTTACTGACCCTTAAAGCCAGTCGATTCGGCCAATTGGAGCTCATCAGCCGTGGTTGGCAGCTCATCTAGGAGAAAGAAAATTCTGATCTCAAAACTCCGCAGCCTTGCGGCTATATCCACTCATGGGGAAGGCTTCGGGAGGCTGGGAGTTTGGGGGTAAAATCCGGAGCTGGAGTCCCTAAGACTGACTGGAAACTCCTGCGACACTGCTGGTACAAAAGTGCATCGGTTTCTGCCGTTCTTTTGGGTTCATCATTGCATGGAGATGAGAGCTTGCTAGGTGGGCAACAGCTTGCTCTCCATATTGTACTGACCAGGCTTGCGTTTCTAGACAGCTAGGACACAACATCCATGGTCGACCTGGACCGACGGAGGCTTCACTCACTCACTCACTCATTCTTACAAAATGCAACGCCTCAACATTCAATTGGATTACCACAAGCAGATTGCTCCACTATCAATATCACAATTAATTCAGAAAATTATCAAGATTGGCTATATAAGAACCGTTCAGACCTTGAGCTGATTTCAGCCCATTCCCTTTAAGGCATGTCAGAGATTCGATGGATTATTCTAATCTTAACCACTCTTCAGAAACAAGGCATCAACAGCAGCCTAACGGCGCACCGCGCTCCACTTTGTGCAGTCATTGCACCATCATTCTCTAAATTTGAGGAAGGACATTATTGCTATTGAGTGATTGCAGTGCAGTTTCACAAGGTTAATTCCCGGAGGCACCCTTATTTACAAAAGACAGGATTAAATATATAGGTGCTCCGAAGATGAAATAATTGGTTACTTGGGGAAAGAAATAAATATATATACTAAAGAATTCCATGGAGCATGTGGGGATCTTCCAATATCCAGGCATTCCTTTTTTTTCTTTCTTTCTTTCTTTCTTTCTTCTTTCTTTCAATAGGGATGTTAGGGGGGAGGGGTTAAGGGGAGGGGGGATGGGTAACACATATTTTCTTTTTCACACACTTTTATTCTGTAACTATTTGAAAACACAATAAAAAAAGTTTTTTAAAAAAGATTAATTCCCGGAATGGTGGGACTGTCATATGTTGAAAGATTGGAGCGACTGGGCTTGTATACACTGGAATTTAGAAGGATGAGAGGGGATCTGATTGAAACATATAAGATTATTAAGGGTTTGGACACGCTGGAGGCAGGAAGCATGTTCCCGCTGATGGGTGAATCCAGAACTAGAGGTCACAGTTTAATAATAAGGGGTAGGCCGTTTAGAACAGAGATGCGGAAAAACTTTTTCACCCAGAGAGTGGTGGATATGTGGAATGCTCTGCCCCAGAAGGCAGTGGAGGCCAAGTCTCTGGATGCTTTCAAGAGAGAGTTAGATAGAGCTCTTATAGATAATGGGGTCAAGGGATATGGGGAGAGGGCAGGAACGGGGAACTGATTGTGAATGATCAGCCATGATCACAATGAATGGCGCTGCTGGTTAGAAGGGACGAATGGCCTACTCCTCCACCTACTGTCTATTGTCTATTATCATACCTCAGAGTGAACTTTTTACAAGATAGACTGCAGCAAGTTCCCAAGTTTTATTATTCATCAGCATGTCATATCCACAATCTCAAGGACAAGAGTACATTGCGACTCTTCCAAGTCACACCCAATGGAAATAAATAACCTATTCGTCACTATTAATTTCATGGAAGCCCCAAATTAACAGCGGCAGTCAGGATTTCCTTCACCACAAGGACGAATGATTCAAAAAGGAACTCACCATCACATTCTCGGGACTAAATGGCGGTCCCCGTGTCCTGTGTATCAATTTAGAAAGCAGCCTCAAATGATACTGAAGACTTGTTGAAGTGTGATACCGCCTTTCCGCTGGGTCACTGTTCAAGAGAAAAAGCAGGCCTGAAGCCTGCTTAATGAATAGAAATGAATAAACAGCTAATGTTGTTACGAACCCCGTAACTGGGTCACTTACCAGCAAAGATAGAGAGGTCCGCTGAAGTCTTATGGTACTATTTTTAAACGTTTTTATTTATAAAGGGGCACAAAAGTAAGGTTAATACAAACATTCAGATAATATACGTCGTCAATACTCAATCTAAAGCGCGGGTATAGTAATAATCAACAATAAGAAATAGCTCTATCGTTTGTCTAGGGGTAAAACTATTGTCCGATGGAAATATAAAAGTCTCGCCAGTTCATGAAGGCTTTTAGCCATTTGAGGGACCGCTGGGTGTTCACAGGTTGGAGAGAGAAAATAAACTTGCCAGTCTTTTGGACTCAAAGCGTTGAATCGGGAACGTGAGTTCCCCGTTGTCAATTCGAACTCCTTTTCGGGGTTATCAGCCACTCAGTTCCCAAGCTAGGGGAACCGAATCACACGTGGCTCCCGAACAGCTTCCCGTCCTTACAGGAGCCTCCCTGCCCTCTATTGTGGACCTGTACTCTTCCAGGTTGAAGAAGAGGGCTGGGAACATCATAAAGGACTCCCCTCATCCTGCGCACGGACTGTTTGATCTGCTTCCGTCTGGTAGGCACTTCAGATCCCTCCAGACTAAGACTAATAGGCACTGGAGAAGTTTTTTCCCTACTGCGGTCACTTTGCTGAACAGTTAACTGCCGGTTAACTGTCGGCTAACTATTACTTGGATTGCACTACCTGTATGTATAATCTATATTTTCATTTATATTTATCATTATTATTGTTATGAGCAGAGAGACAACATCTGCCGGAAGTAAATTCCTTGTATGTGCATAGGTACTTGGCGATTAAAGTCTGATTCTGATTCTGATTCTGATATTGCGGATCGAAACCCTTCTTCAGAATCTGCATGATGCCGTCTCCAAACAAGTCCATTACAATGCATTTTAAATCATAGTCGGGGACTTCAACCAGCCTTGTTTGAAGAAAATCCTGCCCAATTGCCATCATCATATAACCTGTAGCACCAGAGGTCCCAACATACTAGACCACTGTTACCAACACACACAAAATGCTGGAGGAACTCAGCAGGCCAGGCAGCAACTATGGAAAAGGGTACAGTCGACGTTTCGGGCCGAGACCCTACCGAAGGGTTTGTGATTGGATAGACCACTGTTATACTCAGTTAAGGAATGCCTACCGTTTCATGGCCAAGCTAAAGAGCAAAACTCCAGAGATAAGGACAACAAAGAGGTGGTCGCGGGAGGCAGAGGATCGGCTATGGCATTGCTTTGAGCCAATGATCCGGGCCGTGTTCAAGGACTCATCTGTCGTTCGGAATGGACACGCCATGGTTGTCATGAACTTTATTGAAAAAGTAATGGACGAGTGTGTCTGTGGTAAACCATGTATACCTGTCTGGACAGGCCCCTCTGCTGACTGCTCCTGTGGCTCCTCCCACAGACCCCTGTATAAAGGTGATTGGGGTCTGCTTCTCCCACAGTCTTCAACATGGTCGTGCCCGTTTTCGCTGTTAATAAAAGCCTATCATTTTGTACTCTACTTCCAGTCTCCTAGAGTTATTGATAGCGCATCAGTGTCCCCACAAAATCATTCAGTCTTCCCCAACCGGAAACCCTGAATGAATCATGAGATCCGCCATCTGCTACATTCAAGTCCGGTGACCAAGAAAATTACATGAGGCTCAGGTACGATGTGAGGAAAGCCACCTCACGGGCGAAGTGGCAATTCCGGACTAAACTTGAATCAGGAACATGCTCAATAGTTGTGGCATGGCTTGAGTGCTATCACCTCTTATGAAGTAAAATCAAGCGTCACAGGCGACAATCGGACTTCGCTTCGAGGTGAGCTAATGCCTTATATACTAGCTTTTCCTGATAATCCTGTGATTTCAGTCTCAAAGGCCAACATGTGAGCACCCTTCAGGAGGGTGAACCCACGAAAAGCATCCGGCTTAGCCGGGGTATCTGGCCAATTACTGAAGACGTGTGATGACCAACCGCTGGAGTGTTCATGAACTTTTTAACCCCTCACTTTGTCAGTCTGAAGCACTCAACTGCTTCAAGCAGTCTTCAATTATCCCGTGGTAACCTGTCTCAATGACTACCATCCAGAAGCACTTACAACCACAGTTATTTTTTTTTATTTTTTTAAAACTTTTTTTATTGTTTTCAAATAGTTACAGAATAAATGTATATGGGAAAAAAAGTGTTACCCAGCCCCCCTCCCCTTAACCCCTCCCCCCTAACATCCCTATTAAAAAAATAAGAAAGAAAAAAAAAGGGAATGCCTGGATGTTGGAAGATCCCCACATGCTCCACGGAGTTCTCATTTTTTTAAATATATGTTAAAATTCTTTTTCTTTTTACTGGCCCATTAAGCCCATTAACATTAAAGCTTAAAAAATTTAGTAGATTAGTCATTTTTTTTATTATATTACTCCAATCTATAATAATACCTAATCTTTCCACTTTCGTGGTATCCTGGGAAATCTTTATAAAAATCTCCATGTTGCTATGTGTGTCCCCACCAATCATCCAGGCAAAAAGATAGAAAAAAATTAAAATATAAAGAAAAAAAAAACAAAATACCCCCCTACTAATGTTGTGGAAAAAAAACACAACATTACCCCCCTCTGTTGTACGGGTCATGGCAACCGCCATGATTACACATGTGAATCCCGCAGTAACCGATCCACAGCCTCCCAGCCCCCCCGCAACATAAAAAAGTATATGTATAAGAAGAGAAAAAAAATACTATTCTCATTTAGTATTTCTAAAATTTTGCTTTTCTCTTCTATAATATCCATAAATGTCCATCACTTCTGTTCCTTGGGTCTATCTTCATCTTTAATCCATTACGTTTGGAAGCCTCTATGTGTAATTAGCGAATAGATGGAAGTTCTTGTACAAACTCCTCCGCTTTTCAATAATCGGAAAAAAAAAATTTTCCCTCCTCCAAAAAAATTATCAGTGTTGCTGGATGATGCATTGTAAATTTATAACCCTTTTCCCATAAGGCTTTTTTCACTGGGTTAAATTCCTTCTTTCTCTTCAACAGGTTGTAACTTATATCCGGATAAAAAAGAACTGGTTTCCCTGCTATCATCAGTGGCCCATTTCTATTTTTGGCACTTTGGGCAGCGGCCTTCAGGATCTTTTCTTTGTCTTGGTATCGTAAGCATTTTATCAAAATTGATCGTGGGTTTTGATCAGCTCGAGGTCTTGACCTTAAGGATCTATGAGCCCTTTCGATCTCAATTGGAGTTTCTCTTTCCATTTTCAATTTTTTAGGGATCCATTTTTGAAAAAAATTTATTGGATCTTCTCCTTCTATATCTTCTTTAAGTCCAACAATTTTAATATTATTTCGTCTACTGAGATTTTCAAGCTTATCAATTTTTTCCATAAATTGTTTTCTTTCTGATGTCCAAGCAGTATTTTCCTTTTCCATTTTGTCCATTCTTTCAACCATGTCTTCCGTTGTAGTTTCCAAGTCCGTAATTCTTTTTTCCATTTTTTCCTGTCTCTTTGTCATTTTATCAAGCATAATCTCCATATTGGTAATTTTTTTTTCGAGTATTTTTTGATTATTTTTAATTACTTTTAATGTATCTAATTTACGCATTATTTGCCTCAAAGTCTTTTCTATATTTCTAGAAGGACTTTTAACTCCTTCTTCATCTGATCCTTCCGAGAGATTTGACTCTCCCTCCGATTCGCTATCACTTTCAGTTGCAGTGGTAGCTGGGCTTTGTAGTTCTTGTTGATCCCGTTTGCGCATGCTCCATCCTTCGCGTTTGCGCAGTTCACGATGGTCTTTTCCTTTGGAAGTGGCCAATGTTGCCACAGTCTCCTGTTCCATATCGCCGGTGGTATAATGTACCTGAGACCGCGGTTCCTCAGTAGACGTGGGCCTTGTTCTTGTTCCAACTTGCGTAGTCTTCCCGGTATTAGTTTTCTTCATCTTCCTTCCTTGAGGCATAGCTTGACACAGTCCGGAGTCGTTTATAAGTAACTTTTAGAAAGTATTGACTAACTTTTCTTCATTTAAACATTAATTTATTAACTTTTTACGGGAGAGCTGGGTCCCTGCGTCTCGATCCTACGTCATCACGTGATGTCCCTCACAACCACAGTTATGAAGTATTTTGAGAGGCTGGTCATGAAGCATATCAACTCCCGCCTAAGAAGGGACTTGGATCTGCTCCAATTTGCCTACGGGAGCACCAGAACCACAGTAGATGGCATCTAACTGGCTCTTCACTCAACCTGGGAACACCTGGACAACGAAGATGCATAGGTTAGGATGTTCTTTATTGACCACAGCTCTGCATTCAATACCATCACCCTCTCAAAACTATCAATAAATTTCAAGTCCTTGCAGGCTCCAGTCAGTTCAGATGGGCAATAAAATCTCCGCCACAATCTCCATCAGCACAGGTGCACCACAAGGTTGTGTGCTTGGGCTTCTGTTCTACTTGCTTTATACTTATGACTATGAGGGAAAATACAGCTCCAATGCCATAATTCGAGTTTCCTAATGGCACCACTGTCATTGGCCAAATCAAAGGTGGTGAATCAGTAGATAGGAAGGATATTGAAGATCTGGCTGAGTGGTGTCACAACAACATCTTCTTGCTCAATGTCAGCAAGAGCAAGGAGCTGATTAATGACTTCAGCAGGAAGAGACCGGAGGTCCATGAGCCAGTCCTCATCAGTGGATCAGAGTTAGAGAGGTCAGCAACTTGAAATTCCTGGGTGTTATCATTTTGGAGGACCAATTCTGGGCCCAGCATGGAAGTGCAATTATGAAGAAAGCACAGCAGTAGCTCTACTTCCATAGGAGTTTGCAAAGGTTTGGCGTATCTAAAACTCTGACAAACTTCAATAGATGTGTAGTGGGGAGTATATTTTCTGGCAGCCTAGTACAGAAACCCCTTCTTCGTAATCCTTTTCGCTCCTTATGGAGCATAGGGCCTTAACAAAAGTCCTCCACTTCCTGCGATCTCTAGCAGATGTTTTTGTAGTATCCCAAGTTTGGCCGGCGGCTTTCAGTTCATCCAAAAGCCTACGCCTTCAGGTTTGCTTTGGGCAACCTCTTCTTCTCTTCCCTTGTGGATTCCATTCAAGTGATTGTTGAGTGACATTCGACTGGCTCTTCCACAAGGTGTGGCCGACCCATCTTCACTTCCTCCTCCTTATCTGGAATACAATGGGCTCTTGGTTTGCTCTCTTCCATAGGTCTAGGTTTGACACTCTGTCGTACCACTTGAGGCGGAGGATCTGCCGGAGGCATTTGTTGAGAAAAGTCTGGATCTTGTTGCAGCTGGTGTTAGTGATTCTCCATGTTTTGGATCCATATAGCAGGATGGCTTTCACATTGGAGCTGAATGCCTAACCCTAACCCTAACCCTAACCCTCGCATAGTTTAGGGAGCTTAGTTTTGACAGAGATGGCCGTAGATCTCTAAACAGGTCGCAGGGTTGTGAAGGCATGTTGGGCTTTTCCGATCCTTGCTCTGATGTCCTCATCTGTACCTCCTGATTTACTGATTTTGCTTCCGAGGTAGGTGAATTTGTCTACATCTTCAACTATTTGTCCTTCAATCCGTAATGGCTCCTCTTGTTTGTTATTAATGCGTAGAACTTTGGTCTTCTCCTGACTGATCTTAAGGCCTACTCGCTGTGAGGTCTCTCCCAAGGAATCTACTTTCTTCTGCATATCTTGAAGCCGGTGTGAGAGAAGAGCGAGATCATCTGCAAATGCCAGGTCTTCCGATTTCCCTGTTAACGTCCACTGGATGCCTCTCTCTAAGCCAGCATAGGCTGTTCTTGTAGCCTAGTTGAGTACCACAAGAAAAAGTAGAGGCAACAGCAGGCATCCCTGTCTGACTCCAGTAGTGACCAGGAACTCTTCGGACAGTCTCCCATCGTGGATGACCCTGCATGAGAAGCCATCATAAAGCTGCTTGATGATATTCACCATCTCTTCCAGTACACCATAGTGTCATAAGATGCTCCACATTGACTTTCTGTCCAGGCTGTTAAATGCCTTCTCAAAATCAATAAAACACACATATAGTGGAGTTTGCCATTCTATTGTCTGCTCCACAATGACTCTAAATGTAGCTATCTGGTCAATGCATGATCTCTCTTTCCTGAACCCTGCCTGCTCGTCTCTAAGTCTCTGGTCAATGGCGTCTTTCATCCGCTCCAAGATGACCCTGGTGAGAACTTTGCTAGGAATGGACAACAAGGTGATCCCCCTCCACTTGCCATACAGTGAAAGATCTCCAGATTTTGGCAGCTTCACAAGGAGGCCCTTCTTTCAATCTGATGGGATCTCTCCTGTTCTCGATATCAAATTCAGCAGTATATGCAAATTGTCCACCATAACCTCTCCACCCTCTTTTAATGCTTCTGCAGGAATGTTGGCTTCTCCAGCAGCCTTGCCGTTCTTCAGGCTTTTCAGGGCTTTTCGAATTTCTTGCTTGGTGATTTCACCTATATTGATGTTGAGTGGGTCTCCAGGCTCCAGGTCAGGTGGGTTCTGTGGTGGTGGTCTATTCAATACTTCCTGGAAGTGTTCCTTCCATCTTGCCAGCTGATCTTCAACCGAATTGAGCAGATGGCCTGTCTTGTCTCTAACAGGTCTGTTGAAATTGCTTTTCTTCCCTCTCAAAAGTTTAGTTGTCATGTAGAGTGCCTTGAGGTCCCCTTTACTGGCCGTTGTTTCTGCTTGCTCTGCTATTTCATTGAAGTATGACCTCTTGTCCTTTCTGAGCTGTTTCTTCACCTCCTTGGCCATCATGCTGTACCTGTTGGTGGTGATTTGTTTCTGTTGCCGGGTTCTGGCCTGATTCAACTCCTGTTTGAGCTTTTTCCTCTCCTCCACCTTCTGCCATGTCTCGACCCTGATCCAAGGTTTACTGTTGACTGGTGGTCTTCCCAGTACTTCTTCGCAGGTTCCTACAGTGGCCTGCTTGAAGGTAATCCAGGCGTGTTCCGCTGTTCTCTCATCTTGTTCCTCTATTTGAAGAGCTCCAAAGTGGTTTTGCAAGGCGATGTGGAAATCTTTCTTGTTCTCTTCCGTCTGTAGTTTTCTAACATCAAACTTTATTCGCGTGTTCTGTTGCTTCTTCTTGGCTGACAGCTTCATCTTCAGCTTTGCAACAACCAAATAGTGGTCAGATCCAATATCTGCTCCTCTTTTGGCTCTCACATCTTGCAATGAACTTCTCCAGCGCTGGCAGACTATGATGTGATCAATCTGGTTCTCTGTTTGATGGTCAGGCGAGACCCAAGTTATCTTGTGGTAGCGTTGGTGGGGAAAGAGGGTACCTCCAATGGTCAGTTCGTTGAAGGCACAGAAGTCGGTAAAGAGTTCTCCATTTTAATTCATATTCCCCAAACCATTCTGGCCCATCTATCTCTCCCTGCCAGTGTTATCGCTGCTTACTTTGGCATTCAGATCTCCCATGACGATCAGCATATCTTGCTTAAGTACCTTTCCAACTACTGCTTGAAGCTGGGTGTAGAATAGATCTTTTTCTTCGTCCTCTGCGATGTTAGTTGGGGTGTAGCACAGGATAATGGATACCTTCTGGCTGTGATGATACGGTCGGACACTGGTTCCCATTCTATCAAACTTCTGGCTGCTTCTTTGGACAACATCAGGGCCACACCAGCCTTATGTGGGACTTCCTCTTTTTCTTTGCCGGAATAGAGCAGAGTTTCTCTCGTCTGCAGTTTGGTCTCACCAAAAGTATTCCACCTTGCTTCGCACATGCCCAGGAGTGTGAGGTGGTATCGGTTCATTTCCATATGAAAGATATGGTAAGATTTCCATGGAAGTCACTGGAGGAATTGGACTGATGCATTGCATTTGGAGCCAGCATGGATAATGGACCAGATGGTCTCTTTTTTGCAGACTAGTGTTCTTGTGTTTTTTGTATGACTGCTGTTATGAGTAATCAACAAAGGTAGTCTTGACATATCTGTATCATATTAAATATCATGGAGTTGCTAACCATTTATGTATCTTCACTTTCTGTTTAATATTATATTTTTTTGTAATCATACCTCTTTAATGTCAGGATATACCCCATCCATCAAATCCAAACCTTTCAGTAGTTCTAACAGTGCCACTCACTGATACTGGTTATCTCTGTTGAGCCCATGTATGTGACAAGACCCAAACAAAAATGCACAGTTCAAAACTTTTTTCTCAAAGTTTATTGAAATTAACACACACTATTACTAATATAAGTAAAATATAAGGATAGCAGGAAACTATAGAAGAATTGTGCGATAAGGTTATTTAAAACTATTATGAAGTACCACATACACAGCTACAGCTTTTAAGTTCCAACAGATTTGTGCAGCTTCTAACTCAGCTCCTGTAACTTCACCCCTATATAATTAGCTATAATTCTGATTCTGAACTCAACACCCTTGGTCTTTGTTCAAAGGTCCAATTTAATGTCAGAGAAATGTATGTGATATAAACGTTTGTACATCCTGAAATGCTTTTTCTTCGCAACCATCCACGAAAACTGAGGAGTGCCCCAAAGAATGAAAAACAGTTAAATGTTAGAACCCCAAAAACACCCCCCATCTCTCCTCCCTCCCACGCATAAGCAGCACCAAGCAACAATTCCCCTTCCCCCACTGGCAAAAAAAAGCATCGGCACCCGCGACTGAGCACCCTAAATGTGAGCAAAGCAATAGCAAAGACACAGCCTTGCAGTTACCCCAAAGACTTCGCGTTTCACCTGATATACAACATATCACAGGCTCTCTCTCTCTCTAAAATAAGGGAGAAGGAGGTGTCTCCATTTTTCCAGCGAGCGAGGAGACATAACAAACAACTCGCTGGTTTATGATGTTAAAGGTCTGTTATGTCGCATTTTTCGAGCTCTGTGCCCAAAGATCTCAAAGATCTTGGGTCTCCGGGCACATAGCCGTAGATATTTCGTCTTCCTTGGCAACACGTGGGTCTCCTACTGTGACACCGACCCTTGATCCTCCCGTCTCCAGTGCCCTGAGATCCCAGGTTTCCAAATCCAAGCAGGAATCTTAGACCAAGCCCTTGGCATGCCCAACAACAATGGCCGATTATGAAACCCCTGATCTAGAGTAATCAGATAGGGAGAGTAGGAACAAAAATAATCACAATTATTTGTTCCAAGGGTGTGCCATTGTGTTGGCAGGAAACTGTGCTTATAAGTAATAGCAAGTGGACATACTTGCTGGAGTGTAGAAGGATGAGTGAGATTTCATTGAAACATCAAATATTGAAAGGCTTGGATAGAGTGAAAGTGGAGAGGATGTTTCCAGTAATGGGAGAATCTAGGATCAAAGGACACAGCCTCAGAACAGAAATGATAAGGAATTTCTTTAGGCAGATGGTGGTGATCTGTGGAATTCATTGTCACAGGCACTGTGAAGGCCAAGTCATTGGGTATATATAAAGTTAATACATTCTCGATTAGCAAGGATGTGAAAGGCTAAAGGTAGATGGCAGGGGAATATTGTTGACTGGGAGTAACAAATCAGCCATGATCGAATGGTGAAGGAGATTCGATGGGGTGAGTGACCTAATTCTGCTCCAGTGTCTTATGACTTGTACATCTTCTTGCACAAGACATCCTTTTTCTGGCCACAAAACTGTAAAGCTTCCTGAAAGTCAAGTTCAACTTTGTTTTCACTTGGACTCTGGAATGCAATGCAGCTTCTTTTTCTTGTGATAGTTATTGCAGGAATGTATTTCTTCTGCAAAAGCAAGGCAGACTTATCAGATATGGATTAAACCAGCAGTATTTTCCAAGTTATTTAGCAGTCAAGTCCAGAATTACCAACAGAATAATAATCAGGTTTATTTTCACTGTGAGATAGCATGAAATTAGTTGTTTTCCAACAAAGGTGCAGTGCAAAGATAATAATATTGTACCAAAATATAGTACTGTGCAAAAGTCTTATATGTATATAGCTAGGGTGCTAGGTTTGCACAGTATTTGTCAGTGCAGAGCAGAGAGCGAGTTTGTAAATCTGGTAGGAGCAAAGGATGTTGGGAATGGTGAGGGCAGAGCACCACAGGAGGGGTATGGGACCTGGGAAGGAGTACCAGGGGCTGGGGGAGGGGAGTTGGTGGTGGTGTGGGAGCAGACATTCCCAGCCCTGAGATACCAGATAAGGTCAGCTGATTCTAAACAATTGGTTTATTGATCATTATGGAATGTTTCTCTGGTGCTTCCTGCTCCCTCCCCTCTTCCTTCCTCTTTTCCCAACAAAGATTCCCCTCTCCCTGCCCCCTTCCCACTGTCAGTCCACAATAGAGACCCATATCAGATTCAGGTTTATCATCACTCATATATCATGAAATTTGTTTTTTTTTACTTTGGCAGTACAGTGCAATACATAAAATTACTATAGTACTGTGCAAAAGTCTTAGGCACACTCACTTTATACTGTACATCTTCCTAACACTTTTGCACAGTAGTGTACATTGAAAAGCTTGTCTTGCATGTGGTTCATTACGTTGCATTGAGGTAGAACAAGGTAAAACAATAACAATGTAGAATTATGTGTAAGAGCTAAAGAGCAAGTGCAGTGCAGGTAAACTGTAAAGTGCATGGTCATAATGTGGTAGTTTGTGAGGTTAAGCACCTATCTCATTGTACAAGAGGTCCATCCAAGAGTCTGATAACGATGGGATAGAGCTATCCCTGAGATTGTTGGTACATGCTTCCAGGCTTTTGTATCTTCTGAGCAATAGGAGAGTCTGGTTTGTGTAGGATTTTTGATTATTCTGTTACTTTACTGCGGCAGTGAAGTGTAGACAGAGGCCATAGAGGGGAGGCTGGTTCCTGTGACCTGCTGAGCTATGGCCACAACTCTCTGCAGTTTCTCATGGTCACATGCAGAGCAGTTGCCATACTAAACCAGCATGATAGAGCTGAAGATGAGCCAACAGGTTTACATGTAGATGATGGATGTAACATGAATGTAAGGAAGGACAAGCTAATGACTGGATACAAATGCAGACAGAGCAAACAGTTAAATTGTACCACAGAGGCAAAATTCAAAACAATGAAGAATGCAGGAAGGAAGGTGCTGTATTTAAATGTGCAGAGCATTCGAAATAAGGTGGATGAACTGGTGGTAATTAGAGATTGGTTAGTATGACATTGTGGGCATCACTGAGTCGTGGCTGAAAGAAAGCCATAGTTGGGAGCATAACATTAAAGGATGTACTTTGTATCGAAAAGACAGGTAGGAAGGCATAGGCGGTGTTGTGGCTCTGTTGGTAAGAGATGGAAATACATCTTTAGATGGAGATGACATAGGGTCAGAGAGTGTTGAATCTTTGTGGATGGAGTTAAGAAGTTGGAAGGGGAAAATATCCATTATGGGAATTATATAGAGGCCTCCAAATAGTAGACAACATATAGATTTGAGATTACAAAGGGAGCTAGAAAGGGTATGTAATGAGGGTAATGTCACAATTGTAATGGGGGAATTCAATATGCAAAGGGATTGGGAAAATCAGGTTGCTGTCAGATCGCAAGAGAGGGAATTTGCTGAATGCTTACAAGATGGCTTCTTAGAACAGCTTGTGCTTGAGCCTGCTCAGGGAAGGCTATCTTAGATTGGGTGTTGTATAATTCTTTTAGAGAGCTTAATGTGAAGGAACCCTTAGGAGGCAGTGATTATAACATGATTAAATTCATTCTGCAATTTGAGAGGGAGAAGCATAAGTCACATGTATCAACATTGCAATGGAATAAATGGAATTACAGAGACATGAGAGAGGAGCTTGTCCAAGTGGATTGGAGGAGAATACTGGCCAGGATGATGGCTGAGCAGAGACAGCTGAAGTTTCTGTGAATAGTTCACAAGGTGAAGGATAGATATGTCCCACATAAGAAGTTGTTTTCAAATAGCAGCAAGACTTAGACAATTGGAAGAATGGGCAAAAAAGTGGCAGATAGAATACAGTTGTGAATTGTATAACTATGCATTTTGGTGAAAAGAACAAGAGTGTGAACTATAATCTAAACGGGGAGAAACTTCAAACATCAGAGGTGCAAAGGGACTTGGGAGTCCTCATGCAAGACTCCTGGAAGGTTAATTTACAGGTTGAATCTGTGGTAAAAAAAAAAAAAGGCAAATGCAATGTTGGCATTTATTTCAATGGGAATATAATATAAAAACAAGGAGATAATGCTGAAGTTCTATAAGACACTAGTCAGGCTGCACCTGGATTATTGTCAACAGCTTTGGGTCCCTTATCTCAGAAAGGATATGTTGTCATTAGAGAGCATCCAGAGGAGGTTCATGAGGATGATTCCAGGAGTGAAGGGGTTGACGTACGAGGAGTGTCTGGCAGCTTTGGGCCTGTTCTCACTAGAATTTAGAAGAATGTATGGGGATCACATTGAAACTTACCAAATGTTGTAAGGACTAGGTACGATGAATATGGACAGGATGTTTCTTCTGTTGGGGGTATCCAAACTAGAGGGCACAGCCTCAAAATAGGAGGGCAACCTTTTAGAACAGAGATAAGGAGGATTTATTTTAGCCAGAGAATAGTGCATTTGTGGAATGCTCTGCCACAGATTGCGGTGTAGGCCAAGTCCGTGGGTATATGTAAGGCGGAAGTTGGTTATTTTCTGATCTTTCAGGGATCAAAGGATATGGTGAGAAGGCAGGTGTATGGGGTGAATGGGTTTCCTCCCACCATCCAAGGATGTACCAGTTAGTACATTAATTGGCCATTGTAAATTGTCCTGTGATTATGCTAGTGTTAAATCTGGGTTCCCAGTCGCTTTTCGTTCTCCACTCTCCTGCATGTGAGCTTGCAGCTGATGTTTGGGCGCTCCCTTTAGTCTGCTTTTCAGGTCTCTGGATCACTTGGCCTTGAGTATGCAAGAATTCAACTTGAACTATGTTATTTTGTCTATGCTTGCATTACACCATAGACCTACAATTAACATTACACTGCATGTTTTAAGATACAGTGGATGATAGTTCAGGTCCTCCCTTACACAGCCAGCTTTATCCTGCTTATTTACATGAATTCGATTTTTTGATTTAGTGAACCTACCCCTTGACCTGAAACAGTAATTATCTGTCTGCCTCCACCGATGGTGCTTAACTTGCTGAGTTTCTCCAGCAGTTTTCCTGTTAGTCCTTTGTCATTCAAACCAGTCTCTCACCAGTCAGGAAAGTTCTCTGCTTAACTGTTGTAGTGAGGGAAGTTAACAAATTGAGACTTGAGAGATCTGTAATTTTTACTGAGGCATTGCAAAACTTATGAAAGACATGCCACATAAGTTCAGGGAAAGAAGCAAAGAGTTAAACTTCAGCTCCTTTAATATTTCCTTCAACTTTTCTGAGATATTACAAAGCCACTTAGTTCTGCTGACAATGCTGGGATTATTAAATTTGGTCACTTTATATGCACCAGCCTTAAAAACAGATTATACTGTACAGCTGCCTGGCACTTACTATTGACTCTGCAATCTCTTCACTTTCCTTGTAAAAGTCCAATAGTTAATATTATAGTTCTTATTCAGGAGCCCAATATCAATAGGAGGGAGAATGCATCTATCTATCTATTTATTTATCGAGCCACAATGCGGAATAGACCCTCCCTGCTCTTCGAGCTGCACTGGCAAGCAATACCCTGACATAATCCAAGTAGAACCACTAGACAATTTACAATAATCAATTAACCTACAAACTGGTACTGCTTTGGAAGTATCATTACATTATCAGTCTTGCTGAAGAGTGGTGTTTTCAAAGCTTCTCCGTTCAGAGCTTTGCCTTTTGTACTTCCATACTGTCTGTTTTATGCAATTATCATATCAAGATATAATCTGGGTACAAACATTATACCAGTTCAGATCAATTCATATATCTGATCATGTACTATGCTATCCTACACTGGAGAAAATTTTGCAGCAGTGCCTTACACATTTATCATTTCACTTGCTTTGTGGAAGAAGTTTGAGACAAACTAGTTTTTAATTTAGCTAGCTATCATAAGATTTTACTCTTGAAAGACGCTTTATGTTTGACTCGTTACAATAAAAATAAATATCTTTACCCAATTACAAAATGTTTTTGCACTGTAGTTAGATTGCTGAATCTGTCTTTAATTACTCCTCACTTAAGAAACATGGAAAATCGACAGCACAATATAGGTCTTTCGGCCTACAATGCTGTGCTGAACATGTACTTACTTTAGAAATTACCCAAGGTTACCTATAGCCCTCTATGTTTCTAAGCTCCAGTTACCTATCCAGGAGTCTCTTAAAAGACCCTATCGAATCCACCTCCACCACCGTCGCCGGCAGTCCATTCCACTCACTGTGTAAAAAATACTACCCCTGACATCTCCTCTGTACCTACTTCCAAGCACCTTAAAACTGTGCCCTCTCGTGTTAGCCATTTCAGCCCTGGGGAAAAGCCTCTGATTGTCCACACGATCAATCATCATCCTATACACCTCTATCAGGTCACCTCTCATCCTCTGTCGCTCCAAGGAGAAAAGGCCGAGTTCACTCAACTTATTCTCATAAAGCATGCTCCCCAATCCAGTCAACATCCTTGTAAATCTCCTCTGCACCCTTTCTACAGTTTCCACATCCTTCCTGTAGTGAGGTGACCAGAACTGAGCACAGTACTGCAAGTTGGGTCTGACCAGGGTCCTATGTAGCTGCAATATTACCTCTCAGCTCCTAAACTCAGTCCCACGATTGATGAAGAGCAATGGATCGTATGCCTTCTTAACCACAGAGTCAACCTGCGCAGCAGCTTTGAGTGTCACTTCATATGACACTTGTAGTGTATTTTCTTAAATGCCGTATACTATACCAGTATAGTTGTGTGGAAATAAACTGTATGTAATTCAAGCAACATTGTATTGACTCAGCTGAGGATAACAGAATTGGACATTAATGGACATTAATAAATACAATGATTCCTATTAAGCTGCTGCAGATACACCCAGTAGCCATTTTATTAGCTACAGGAAGTATGTAATATAGTGGCCACTGAGTGTATGTCTCCCTCAGTGTAGCTGAAGGACTTAAAATGGGAGGCAGATGTTACACACATTTACTGATTCATACAAACAGGCTGGATAAATGTTGACATTGCATTTCCGTGTGGCATGCCAGCACTAAAGATTGATCTGTGCTTCCAATTTTTCCCTTCTGGTAACAGTCATCAAACAGTACTATTTTAATCTAACATTCTCAATCTGTTCAACAACATCCAGCTGCATTTTTATTCCTTGAAGCCAAATAAACTAATTGCAGATGTGCCTCTATTAAGAGATGAGAGATGTTTTATCTATGTTGGTAAGTATTTGTACCTTCTAATCCCCAGGTTTAGGAGGGTTAGGCTAAGGTGGGATGGAGCCAAAGGGAAAATAATACGGGATGGGAGAAGTGAACACTAAGAAGCCCAGAGAAAACAGGACCAGAATTCTACACATTTACATTGAAGAGCATTAGATCATGAAGTGTAGGAGCAGAATTAAGCCATTCAGCCCTTTGAGCCTGCTCCACCATTTCATTGAGGCTGAACCAGGATTCCATTCAACCCCATATAACAACCCTCTCACCCTACCCTAACAGCCTCCACCAAAGTCTGTGGCAGAGATTTCCACAGATTCACCACTCTTTTGGCTAAAAAGTCACCAGGACCAGATGAGGTGTACCCCAGGCTACTGTGGGAGGCGAGGGAGGGGATTGCTGAGCCTCTGGCAATGATCTTTGCATCATCAATGGGGACGGGAGAGGTTCCGGAGAATTGGAGGGTTGCAGGTGTTGCTCCCTATTTCAAGAAAGGGAGTAGAGAAAGCCTAGGAAATTATAGATCAGTGAGTCTTACTTCACTGGTTGGTAAATTGATGGAGAAGATCCTGAGAGGCAGGATTTATGAACATTTGGAGAGGCATAGTATGATTAGGGATAGTCAGCATGGCTTTGTCAAAGGCAGGTCATGCCCTATGAGCCTGATTGAATTTTTTGAGGATATGACTAAACATATTGATGAAGGTAGAGCAGTGGATGTAGTGTATATGGATTTCAGCAAGGCATTTGATAAGGTACCCCATGCAAGGCTTATTGAGAAAGTAAGGAGGCATGGGATCCAAGGGGATCTTGCTTTGTGCATCCAGAATTGGCTTGCCCACAAAAGGCATAGAGTGGTTGTAGACAGGTCATATTCTATCTGGAGGTTGGTGACCAGTGGTGTGACTCAGGGATCTGTTCTGGGACCCCTTCTCTTCATGATTTTTATAAATGGCCTGGATGAGGAAATGGAAGGATGGGTTAGTAAATTTGCTGATGACACAAAGGTTGGCGGTGTTGTGGATAGTGTGGAGAGCTGTCAGATGTACAGTGGGACATTGATAGGATGCAAAACTGGGCTGAGAAGTGGCAGATGGAGTTCAACCCAGATAAGTGTGAGGTGGTTCATTTTGGTAGGTCAAATATGATGGCAGAATATAGTATTAATGTAGAGGATCAGAGGGATCTAGGGGTCCGAGTCCATAGGACACTCAAAGCTACTACACAGGTTGACTCTGTGGCTAAGAAGGCATACAGTCCATTGGCCTTCATCAACCGTGGGATTGAGTTTAGGAGCTGAGAGGTAATGTTGAAGCTATATAAGACCCTGATCAGACCCCACTTGGAGTACTGTGCTCAGTTCTGGTCATTTCACTACAGGGAGGATGTGGAAACTATAGAAAGGGTGCAGAGGAGATTTACAAGGATGTTGCCTGGATTAGGGGGCAACTTATGAGAATAGGTTGAGTGAACTTGGCCTTTTCTCCTTGGAGCAAAGGAGGATGAGAGGCGACCTGACAGAGGTGTATAAGATATTGAGAGGCATTGATCATATGGATAGTAAGAGGCTTTTTCTCAGGGCTGAAATGGCTAACGCAGGAGGGTACAGTTTTAAGGTGCTTGGAAGTAGGTACAGAGGAGGTGTCAGGGATAAGTTTTATATGCAGAGAGTGGTGAGTGCGTGGAATGGGCTGCCGGCAATAGTGGTGGAGGCGGATATGATAGGGCCTTTTAAGAGACTCCTGGATAGGTAGATGGAGCTTAGAAAAATAGAGGGCTATGGGTAACCTTAGGTAATTTCTAAAGTAAGGACATGTTCGGCTCAGCATTGTGGGCCGAAGGGCCTGTACTGTGCTGTAGGTTTTCTATGTTTCTATGTTAATAATAGACTCCAACATTTTCCCAACCACTGATGTTAGGCTTACAGGTTATAATTTCCTCTCTTTTGTCTTCCTCACTTCTTTAAGAGTGGAGTGACATTTGTAATTTTTCAGTCCTCTGGGACAATGCCAGAATTAAGTGATTCTTGAAAGATCATGACCAATGCATCCGTTATCTCTTCAGCAACCTCTGTCAGGATTCTGGGAGGTAGTCCATCTGGTCCAGGTGACTTATCCACATTAAGACCTTTCAGTAGGCCTAGCACTTTTCTCTTGTAATAGCAATGGCACTCATTCCTGCTCCCTGACACTCACAGACCTATGGCATACAACAATGTCTTCCACAGTAAAATCTGAAGCAAAGTGCTTATTAAGTTCATCTACCATTTATTGGTCTCACATTACTACCTCACTAGCATAATTTTCCAGTGGTCCAATATCAACTCTCACCTCCCTTTTACTGTTTATATAACTGAAAAAACTTACAGTGTCCTGTTTTATATTATCAGCTAGTTTGCCCTCATATTTAATCTTTTCCCTTTCTATAGCTTTTTTAGTTGCCTATTGTTCAATTTTAAAAGCTTCCTAGTCAACCAACTTTTAAATCACTTTTGCTACCTTATATGCCCTTTCTTTGGCTTTTATGCAGTTCTTAACTTCCCTTGTCAGCCATGATTGCCTGCACTTGCCATTTGAAAACAATCTTATGTGGGACATATCTATCCTGCGCCTTGTGAACTATTCCCAGAATTTAGGCATCGCTTCTCTGCCTTCATCCCTGCTAGTATTCTCCTCCAATCCACTGGGCAAGCTCCTCTCTCATGCCTCAGTAATTCCTTTTACTCCATTGAGATACTGATACATGTGACTTATGCTCCTCCCTCTCAAATTGCAGTATGAATTCAATCATATTATGATCACTGCCTCCTAAGGGTACCTTTACATTCAGCTCCCTAATAAAATGTGGATTATTCCACAACACCAAATCTAAGGTAGCCTTTCCCTGAGTAGGCTTAAGCACAAGCTGCTCTAAATAGCCATCTCATAGGTATTTAACAAATTCTGACTGGTTGCATCACTGCTTGGTATTGAGGCTACAACGCACAGAATCACAAGTGGCTGCAGATGGTTGTAGTTTCAGCCAGCTCCATTATGGGCACAAGCTCTCCCGCCATCGAAAACATCTTCAAGAGGCAGTGCCCCAAGAAAGTAACATCTGTCATTAAGGATCCTCACCTTCTGTGATATGCCCTTCTCCTCATTACTACCATTTGGGAGGAAGTACAGGAGCCTGAAAACCCATATTCAACAATTCAGGAACAGCTTCTTTCCCTCCACCATAATATTTCTGAATGGTCCTTTCACACTACCATTTTAACACACACAAATTGCTGGAGCAACTCAGCAAGTGAGGCAGCATCTATGGAGATGAATAAACAGTTGACATTTTGGGCCAAAATATCCTTTGTTTATTCCTCTGCTGCCTGGCCTGGTGAGTTCCTCCAGTGTGCTGCGTGTGTTACACCAGATTTTCAGCATTTGCAGAATCTCATGACTATATTATTCATCTTTTGCACTATTTACTTATTTATGTAATTTGTAGTAATTTTATCTTTTTTCACTCTTCTGATCCTGATTCTGTCCTGGATGACCTGCAGTGGACCAGTTGAGTCTGATTTCTAACTAAAGCTGAAACATACCGTAGAAACAGAAATGAGGACCCTGAACCACACCTGGCCACAAGAGATTCAAAGTACATCTATTATCAACGAATGTACAGATTGTACACTTCGAGATATTTTGCTTACAAAAGCAAGAACCAAATAAAACAATTAAAATAAAAAGAAAGACCAAAATCACTGCACAGAGAAAGACAAAAAACACAATCATGTAAACAATAGATTGTCCTTAGATCCTCTCCCTGGAACAGCCAGAGTAGGCCCGAGCCTCAGTCTCAGTAGCACTGCAACTGCGGCAGTTCACTGCAGAGAGACAAATGAACATCACGGAGAGCAAGTGAAATCAGCCTGAGCCTCAGCTCTGATCTCGACACTTGGGCTTTCCAGTCTATCTGGGCCAGTGTTTAAGTTCTCCAAGCACCGGGTAGTGTCTCGCTCTAGGACCCAGTCTCCAGCCTAATGGTACCCTTAGGCTGCTCAAGCTCGAAGCAGTTCTCAATCTCACCAAATCAGCTCAGTGCTTGAAATGATCCAACCTCTCACCCGGGTTATGTGAATGGACATTGAAACTCTTCCATATTGACTCCTCTCTGAATCGCTCACTCCAACTCCACGTCTGACAGTAATATCAATTTTGTCTGCGACCCCATCTCGAACAAGCTGTGCTTCAGCTTTTCAATACACCAGCACAGTTCATCCTTCAAATCAGCTTTGCCTGTGCTTGCTTCTTCATTGTTTGTAGTGATAGTTGATCATAATCTTCCTCAGAAAAGACCATAAGATATAGGAGCAGAAAGTAGGCCATTTGGTCTATCGAGTCTGTGCTCCACCATTCAGTCATGGGCTGATCCAATTCTTCAAGTCTCCCCACTCCCCTGCCTTCTCCCCATACCCTTTGATGCCCTGGCCAGTCAAGAATCTGTCTATATCTACCTTAAATGCACCCAATGACTTGGCCTCCACAGGCGTTCGTGACAACAAATTCCACAGACTCACCACCCTCTAACTAAAGTAATTTCTGTGCATCTCTGTTCTAAATGAATGTCCTTCAATCCTGAAGTCATACCCTTTTGTTCTAGACTCGCCTACCATGGGATATAACTTTGCCATATCTAATTTGCTTAGGCCTTTTAACATTTGGAATGTTTCTATGAGATTCCCCTTTATTCTCCTGAACTCCAGGGAATACAGCCTAAGAGCTGCCGGAGCAATGTTTTTAGTCGAATTTATGCCTTTCCAGCTACCAGTAAGCTGTTGCATGCCTTGAGTAGCGCCATCTTAAACAAGATGCCAATAGAGAAGGTTGCCAAGGGCAGGCAGAGATGGAGGACCTTCATTGCTGCCCTAAACGTCAGCGGCATTACAGGCAGTAACTAACTTCATGTATTAGCTCTCAACAATAATGATCAGTTAGGCACAGAGAAATCTGTATTAATTGAAAAGTACCTTTATTGGTTCAGTTAACAACAAGCTCGCGGATTTACAAAACACACATCCACACCCACTTGGTTTCTTTGATCATACCTGAACAGTCAAAGAAAAGAAAAGGCAATTTCTTGGAAAAGGAGTATGCGTGTATGCTGGCCAGCTATTCCTCTTGATCCTGATGTAATCTCTATGTTTATGACGTCGGGTCATCTCCTTCTGCGATGGTTGGTTTCCAGAGTTGTCACTGCTTGTAATCCTCTTAAGTAATATAAGAGGTAGATATAATGACATAGGTAGGAAAGGGGAAGAGGTCCTGAAACGAGAGTATAGGGAGTTAGGAAGGCAGTTAAGAAGAAGGACCGCAAAGGTAGTAATCTCGGGATTACTGCCTGTGCCACGCGACAGTGAGAGTAGGAATGGAATTAGGTGGAGGATGAATGCGTGGTTGAGGGATTGGAGCAGGGGGCAGGGATTCAAGTTTCTGGATCATTGGGACCTCTTCTGGGGCAGGCGTGACCTGTTCAAGAAGGACGGGTTACACTTGAATCCTGGGGGGACCAATATCCTAGCGGGGAGGTTTGCTAGGGCTACGGGGCAGACTTTAAACTAGTAAGATGGGGGGGCGGAAATCAATTTGAGGAAACTATGGGAGAGGAGGTTAGTTCACCAGTAGAGCAAGTAAGTAGACCGTGTGTGAGGGAGGACAGGCAGGTGATGGAGGAGGGATGCGCTCAGCCCGAAGTTGTAGGGGAGAAGAAAGAAAAGGATAATAAATTTGAATGCATTGCTAGGGATGAAAAGAGAGGAGGAGGTGGAGAGTATCTTAAATGTATCTATTTTAATGCTAGGAGCATTGTAAGAAAGGTGGATGAGCTTAAAGTGTGGATTGATACCTGGAATTATGATGTTGTAGCTATTAGTGAAACATGGTTGCAGGAAGGGTGTGATTGGCAACTAAATATTCCTGGATTTAGTTGCTTCAGGTGTGATAGAGTAAGAGGGGCCAGAGGAGGAGGTGTTGCATTGCTTGTCCGAGAAAATCTTATGGCGGTGCTTTGGAAGGATAGATTACAGAGCTCCTCTAGGGAGGCTATTTGGGTGGAATTGAGGAATGGGAAAGGTGTAGTAACACTGATAGGAGTGTATTATAGGCCACCTAATGGGGAGCGTGAGTTGGAAGAGCAAATGTGTAAGGAGATAGCAGATATTTGTAGTAAACACAAGGTGGTGATTGTGGGAGATTTTAATTTTCCACACATAGATTGGGAAGCTCATTCTGTAAAAGGGCTGGATGGTTTAGAGTTTGTGAAATGTGTGCAGGATAGCTTTTTGCAACAATACATAGAAGTACCGACTAGAGATGGGGCAGTGTTGGATCTCCTGTTAGGGAATGCGATAGGTCAGCTGACAGATGTATGTGTTGGGGAGCACTTCGGGTCCAGTGATCACAATAGCATTAGCTTCAATATAATTATGGAGAAGGACAGGACTGGACCTAGAGTTGAGATTTTTGATTGGAGAAAGGCTAACTTTGAGGAGATGCGCAGGGATTTAGAGAGAGTGGAGTGGGTCAAGTTGTTTTATGGGAAGGATGTAATAGAGAAATGGAGGTCATTTAAGGGTGAAATTATGAGGGTACAGAATCTTTATGTTCCTGTTCGGTTGAAAGGAAAGGTTAAAGGTTTGAAAGCGCCATGGTTTTCAAGGGATATTAGAAACTTGGTTCGAAAAAAGAGGGATGTCTACAATAGATATAGGCAGCATGGAGTAAAGGAATTGCTCGAGGAATATAAAGAATGTAAAAGGAAACTTAAGAAAGAGATTAGAAAAGCTAAAAGAAGTTACGAGTTTGGTTTGGCAAATAAGGTGGAAGTAAATCCGAAAGGCTTCTACAGTTATATTAAAAGCAAGAGGATAGTGAGGGATAAAATTGGTCCCTTAGAGAATCAGGGTGGTCAGCTATGTGTGGAGCCGAGGGAGATGGGAGAGATTTTGAACAATTTCTTCTCTTCGGTATTCACTAAGGAGAAGGATATTGAATGGTGTAAGGTGTGGGAAACAAGTAAGGAAGTTATGGAACCTATGACAATTAAAGAGGTGGAAGTACTGGCGCTTTTAAGAAATTTAAAAGTGGATAAATCTCCGGGTCCTGACCGGATATTCCCCAGGACCTTGAGGGAAGTTTGTGTAGAGATAGCAGGAGCTCTGACGGAGATCTTTCAGATGTCATTAGAAACAGGGATTGTGCCGGAGGATTGGCGTATTGCTCATGTGGTTCCATTGTTTAAAAAGGGTTCTAGAAGTAAGCCTGGCAATTATAGACCTGTCAGTTTGACATCAGTGGTGGGTAAATTAATGGAAAGTATTCTTAGAGATAGTATTTATAATTATCTGGATAGACAGGATCTGATTAGGAGTAGCCAGCATGGATTTGTGCGTGGAAGGTCATGTTTGACAAACCTTATTGAATTTTTTGAAGTAGTTACGAGGAATGTTGACGAGGGTAAGGCAGTGGATGTAGTCTATATGGACTTCAGCAAGGCCTTTGACAAAGTTCCACATGGAAGGTTAGTTAAGAAGGTTCAGTCGTTAGGTATTAATGCTGGAGTAATAAAATGGATTCAACAGTGGCTAGATGGGAGATGCCAGAGAGTAGTGGTGGATAATTGTTTATCGGGATGGAGGCCGGTGACTAGCGGGGTGCCTCAGGGATCTGTTTTGGGCCCAATGTTGTTTGTAATATACATAAATGATCTGGATGATGGGGTGGTAAATTGGATTAGTAAGTATGCTGATGATACTAAGGTAGGAGGTGTTGTGGATAATGAGGTGGGTTTTCAAAGCTTGCAGGGAGATTTATGCCGGTTAGAAGAATGGGCTGAACGTTGGCAGATGGAGTTTAATGCTGAGAAGTGTGAGGTTCTACATTTTGGCAGGAATAATCCAAATAGAACATACAGGGTAAATGGTAGGGCATTGAGGAATGCAGTGGAACAGAGAGATCTAGGAATAACAGTGCATAGTTCCCTGAAGGTGGAGTCTCATGTAGATAGGGTGGTGAAGAAGGCTTTTGGAACGCTGGCCTTTATAAATCAGAGCATTGAGTACAGAAGTTGGGATGTAATGTTAAAATTGTACAAGGCATTGGTAAGGCCAAATTTGGAATATTGTGTACAGTTCTGGTCACCGAATTATAGGAAAGATATCAATAAATTAGAGAGAGTGCAGAGACGATTTACTAGGATGTTACCTGGGTTTCAGCACTTAAGTTACAGAGAAAGGTTGAACAAGTTAGGTCTCTATTCATTGGAGCGTAGAAGGTTGAGGGGGGATTTGATCGAGGTATTTAAAATGTTGAGAGGGATAGATAGAGTTGACGTGAATAGGCTGTTTCCATTGAGAGTAGGGGAGATTCAAACGAGAGGACATGATTTGAGAGTTAGGGGGCAAATGTTTAAGGGAAACACGAGGGGGTATTTCTTTACTCAGAGAGTGATAGCTGTGTGGAATGAGCTTCCTGTAGAAGTAGTAGAGGCCAGTTCAGTTGTGTCATTTAAGGTAAAATTGGATAGGTATATGGATAGGAAAGGAGTGGAGGGTTATGGGCTGAGTGCGGGTAGGTGGGACTAGGTGAGATTAAGAGTTCGGCACGGACTAGGAGGGCCGGAATGGCCTGTTTCCGTGCTGTGATTGTTATATGGTTATATGGTTATATATAATACAATAAAGATACTGTATTTGTCAGTTAATGCAGGTTCTCTCTGTGCCTAACCGATCATTGTTGTTGAGGGTTGATACCTGTAACCCTCTGAGAAGATGTTAATGTAACACACACAAAATGCTGGTGGAATGCAGGAGGCGAGGCAGCATCTATAGGAAGAAGTACAGTCGATGTTTCGGACCAAGACCCTTCGTCAGGATGTTAATGTGCTGGGAGCAGTTAAGAGTCACTAGACTCAGTGTGAGGTGATACATTTCCAATCTACCAAAGGCATCTTAGACTACTTTCTCAAAAGTGAGATTAGGAGCAGTGGACAAAAGAATACTCGGGATAGGAGGGAGTTGCTATAAGGAAAGGTTGGATAGGGAATCTTGTATTCCTTTTGGACTAGTGAAGAACACTTTATCTGAAGCATAAGGTCCTGAGGGATCTTGGTAGATCGGATGTGGGGAGAACCTAAGACTAGTCAAAGTTTATTTATTGAGATACAGCGTGGAAAAGATCCTTCCAGACCTTTTCAGCCATGTCGCCCAACAATCCCCCTGATTTAATCCTTGTGTAATCATGGACAATTTACAATAATCCACCAACCGGTACATCTTTGGACTGTGGGAGGAAACGAGCATGGGGAGGAAACCCTGCAATCATGGGAAGAGTGTGCAAATTCCTTACAGGCAGCGAATGGAATTGAATCCATGTCACTGGTACGGTAAAGTGTTGTGCTAACCACTATGCTACCATACCATGCCAAGTTCAAAGTAAATTTAATATTAAAGTAGGTATATGTCACCATATACTATCCTGAGGTTCATTTTTTTGCGGGTGTTTACAGTAGATACAAAGAAACAATAGAATCACAGAAAAACTACACACAAAGATGGACAAACAACCTAGGATCCTCGGTGGGACTGGACAAAGAACCAATGTGCAAAAGAAGATTAACTGTGCAACTACAAAATAAATAAGTCAATAATACTGATCATGGGTTGTAGAGTCCTTGAAAGTGCATCCGTAGGTTGTGGAATCAGGGGTCATTGTGTTAAGATATGCAGTTGCCTTTTGAAGACACATGCACGTATTTTATTTCGGATGGTCCTAAGTTTTTGGAATTTTGTTTCTCAAAGGACGATGCAAGCAGAATTTTGAATATTTTTAAGGCAGAAATAGATGAACAAAAGGCTACCATGGACTGACTGAGAGATGCAGTTGAGTTATACCTAATCTTTTTGCATGGCGGATCAGGCTTCAGGGGTGAGGAACCTATTCCTGCTGCAAATTTCAATGTTCATAGCTTTATTTTATTTGCATTAAAAACTATCCACAGAAGAGTAATGCAATCTGGCTCTGGAGAAGGGACTTTAGATTGGAGAGGTTAGGGTTGTTCTTCTCAAAACAGAATGATGAATAAAAAATCAGAGATGAACAAAATGGCAGTGGACCTGATGGGGGTATTTAAAATCATGATGAAGTTACACTGTTTTTGGAGGTGGGGAGAGTGAGAGAGAGGGAGACTGGGGGGGAGTGAAGGGGGGTGGCGGGAGGGAGAGGAAGAGAGAATGATTGACAATGAGGGGAAATAAGGAGAGGGTGGGACTAGTTGTATTGCTAGAGCAACGTGGGCTTCCTCCCAGTCCCAAAGAAGTGCAGATAAGTTAATTATTTACTGTAAATTACCTCTTAGATTATAGAACAGTACAGCACAGTTTAGCCCACAATGTTTGTGTTGAGTGGAATGCCAAATACAATTGATCCTATCTGTCTGCACCTGATTGCTATGCCTCTGTTCCTTTCACATACATGTGTCTGTTTAAATGCCTTTTAAGCACCACCATCTTATCTGCTTCCACCAACACCACCCCTGTCAGTGTGTTCAAGGTACCAACAACCATTTACCTAAAAAAACAACCAAAGCCAACTCTGCTGCTAACGGCCAGATCCTGGGAGATGAGGGTCGATGTGGGAAGGAGGCTGCAGTTCCCAGAGGTGGTGCACACAACCCTCCGCCCGGGCTTTGTATTGTGGTCAACTGACTGGAAAATAATTCTGGTTGAGCTGATGGTGCCATGGGAGAAGAGATGGGACGAGGACCATGAGAGAAAGGCCTTGAAGTACCAGCCCTTAGTTCAGGAGTTCAAAGACAAGGGATGGCAGGCATGGTTGTTCCCTGTGGAGATTGGCTGCAGAGGTTTCCCAGCCAAATCAGCGTGGTGGTTGTTGTCAGCTCTGGGCCTGGACGAAAGGAGCAAAAAACAAGCAGCTTGTAGGATGGGGGAAGAGGCAGAGTGAGCCTCTTGTTGGATTTGGAGTAGGCGAGAGGAGGGAAGCTGGAAGCCAGTAGCAGATGGACAGTGATTTGGCCACCACTGCCGGCCCACCAACAGGAGAGCGTTGTGGTTAAGGGTTGAAACACTCTGTGAAGGTTGGGAACCACCTGATGACATCTGCTTCTGGCTGAAGGCTACGGTTACCCCATACAGTATCTGGAGAATGCACCCTAACAGGTGTATGTAAAAAGTGACACTTCTACTGTAGAAAGAGACTCTGACTAACCATACTCTCATAATTTTATAAACCTCTGTCAGGTCTTCCCTCAACCTCTGATGCTCCAGGCAGGGATTCAATAGACAATAGACAGTAGGTGCAGGAGTAGGCCATTCGGCCCTTCTAGCCAGCACCGCCATTCACTGTGATCATGGCTGATCATACACAATCAGTACCCCATTCCTGCCCTCTCCCCATATCCCTTGACCCCGCTATCTATAAGAGATCTATCTAACTCTCTCTTGAATGCATCCAGAGACTCGGCCTCCACTGCCTTCTGGGGCAGAGCATTCCACATATCCACCACTTTCTGGGTGAAAAAGTTTTTCCGCATCTCTGTTCTAAATGGCCTACCCCTTATTCTTAAACTGTGGCCTCTAGTTCTGGACTCACCCATCAGTGGGAACATGCTTCCTGCCTCCAGTGTGTCCAATCCCTTAATAATCTTATATGTTTCAATCAGATCCCCTCTCATCCTTCTAAATTTCAGTGTATACAAGCCCAGTCGCTCCAATCTTTCAACATATGACAGTCCCACCATTCCGGGAATTAACCTTGTGAACCTACGCTACACTCCCTCAATAGCAAGAATGTCCTTCCTCAAATTTGGAGACCAAAACTGCACACAATACTCCAGGTGTGGTCTCACCAGGGCCCTGTACAGCTGCAGAAGGACCTCTTTACTCCTATACTCAATTCCTCTTGTTATAAAAGCCAGCATGCCATTAGCTTTCTTCACTGCCTGCTGTACCTGCATGCTTGCTTTCATTGACTGATGTACAAGAACACCTAGATCTCGTTGTACTTCCCCTTTTCCTAACTTGACTCCATTTAGATAGTAATCTGCCTTCCTGTTCTTGCCACCAAAGTGGATAACCTCACATTTATCCACATTAAACTGCATCTGCCATACATTTGCCCACTCACCCAACCTGTCCAAGTCACCCTGCATTCTCATAACATCCTCCTGACATTTCACACTGCCACTCAGCTTTGTGTCATCAGCAAATTTGCTAATGTTTCTTTTAATCCCTTCATCTAAATCATTAATGTATATTGTAAACAGCTGCGGGCCCAGCACCAAACCTTGTGGTACCCCACTGGTCACAGCCTGCCATTCCGAAAGGGACCGTTAATCACTACTCTTTGTTTCCTGTCAGCCAGCCAATTTTCAATTCATGTCAGTACTCTGCCCCCAATACCATGTGCCCTAATTTTGCCCACTAATCTCCTATGTGGGACTTTATCAAAAGCTTTCTGGATTCCCAGTCTTTTTATTCAATGGACCCCTGTAATTAACTGAGGCGTCTGTAGACCCCAGATTGGGAACCCCTGCTCTAGAGAAAGCAATCTAAATTTGTACAATCCCCTTTGTCTCTCCATCTGTCTTCGCAATAAATTGGGTAGAGTGCTATGCTAGATAATGTTTTATTTATTTATCATGGCTAGTATTGTACTGTAGTGCTTAGAGTAAATAAAAAACTGATAGGACAAATGACACCCCCACTTGAGTTGTAAATATTTAAATAAATGTTGATTGCCAAAATTTGTTATGGGAATCTGTCTTTATTCCAAACAAAAACTGTAATTATCCAGTCAATAATGCCTTTTTTATGTTTTTTCTGATATAGGTGTTGACCTTTGGGTTCTGGCAATTGGAAAACACCCAGAGAAACATGTTGTAGGGATTCCAGAAGTGAAATACATTGGTAACATCCATGGTAATGAGGTAAGTTTTTCTTTTATATTTAACAGTTTCCAATTTAATTCACAACAGCATTTCGGCAAGATAAAATGTCAGCGACGGTGGTGGAGGCAGATACGATATGGTCTTTTAAGAGACTCCTGGACAGGTACATGGAGCTTAGAAAAATAGAGGGCTATGGGTAACCCTAGGTAATTTCTAAGGTAAGGACATGTTTGGCACAGCATTGTGGGCCGAAGGGCCTGTATTGTACTGCAGGTTTGCTATGTTTCTATGTAATGAATAAACAAAAATAAATTAGAAGTAATAATACTTTCGTCAGTGGTTTTTCTAGATCTGAATTCTTTCTTTTATACAAAGACTTACTATTTCAATTTGGTACATAAGCAATACATTTTCCAGCTAATATCAGAACTAACAGCCCAATCTGATTGACAGTATAGAGTTCAAATTTACGATATTGAATGTTGCTATGTATAGTTACATTTGAAAAATCAATTTAGTTTGCTAGTTTTGTTGTAGCTTTAATCCTTAGAGGAATATGTGTATTCTAAGTTACTACTGGCAATTCTGATAAATTGTTTCCAGTGCAGTTCTGTGGAAATAATATCAAAACACGGCAAATATCAGTACAAGGTATTAGAGTGGAAACAGTCTACTCTCCCTTTAAACCATAAAGTGCCTTCATGAACTGCAGGATCATGCTATCCACTGAGAGACTCATCGTTCAAATACATTGAAAATGATTAAGCTGCTGTACTTAGAAAAAGCTCAGCAGAAAGAATAAAGGCTCATCTATTCATGTGTAATTAAAGCACGGAAAGTTTTAGTTGCTCCCACATAATCCCCATTGAAAATGATTTTTAACAAGATTGGTGGGTAATTATTCACAATTTCAATTTTTGCTGGAATAATAGTTTTTCTTTTTAAATCTTTTTCTCATAATATAATTTTCCATATTTTTCTTAGCCTGACTTGCATTGAATTAAATATAACAATTTACACTTCGTGATTCAGCTCTTTAAAATTTTCTCTGAAATTGTTTGGATTATTGCTATGAAACTATATTTGCATGAGTGTGTTGGGTGGAGATGGTAAAGAGTTGGGATTCATATAAAAAAAATGGCCAGGTAATTACTTTTAGAATATAGAACATACAGAAACAGGCCCTTCCGCCAACAATGTTGTGCTGAAACAATTAAATTAGCCATCAAAAGGCCAACTAATCTCTTCTGCCTACACAATGTCCATATCTTTCCATTTTTGTCACATCATGTACCTATCTAAACATCTCCTAAAAGTCCCTAGTGTATCTGCCTTTACCACCACCCAGGCAGTACATTCCAGGCACCTGCTACTCTCTGCAAAAAGAAAATTCCCCTCACATCTCCTTTGAACTTGCACCCTCTCACCTTAAGTGCATGCCCTCTGGTATTAGACATATATTTAAAAATATGTCTAATTTTAAATATACTGTATATGAGATGTACGGGTGCGATGCAAAGTTAGAGCAAGGTCAAGGCATGTTTGAGAAGAAGTGGCCAGAGTGAAATCGAGAGGGAGTCAAGCGGTGTGAAGCAGAGGAAAGTCATAGTTTTGAAGCCTGTCACATAAATCAAGGGCGAGCTTTAATCGATCTAAGCACTGGGCCAATTTAGAAAGGTCAGGTATGGGCAGCAACATGACGGCAGGGTCCAGGCCCGGAGCATATCGATGCTACAGGGACTGGGTCTTAGAGCGAGGAATGACCCGATATTTGGATGATTTACACACCGGGCTGGATGGTTTGAAAAGGCCAGGTGTTGGAACAAGAGGTGAGGGTTGGACCAGTACTGCTTGCTGCTTCATGATGTTTGCTCTGCTCTTCTTTGCACTAAGGCTGAGGCTGTGAGGCTTCATGTCGATGGGCTCAATTTCATTCTGAATTCTGTTGCTTGCTTTTATTATTTCCACGATTTGTGTTTTTTTTCATCTCTCTGCGCACTGGGTGTTTGTTGGTCTTTTTTTTTGAACTGGTTCTTTTTAGTTTCTTGTCTAGTGGCTGCATGTAAAGAGACAAATCCCAATGTTGTTTAATATATACCTACTTTGGTAACAGATGTACTTTGAACTATTGAAAATGGATGTCAAATCTTATATTGAAAATAGCCTTATTATCCTTCACTTTAGCTTTATAGGATGACAAAATAAACAGATATTTGATCATTTAAAATTTAATTTGTAAGCATAATGGAGGAGTTACTGCTTTCTTGCTTTAGCTTTGCTTCCATTTCTATGTGGAATATGAGCCCAAATATTGATCACTTTTGTTCTGTGAAATGTATAGCATAACAAAAGTGATCAATAGTGATGGATGTCCATAAGATACATGGAATGAATTAGCACAATCTGTGCAATACATAGTTGAAGATCACAGTCTTTATATGTACTTCGTCAATAAATTTTATTTGATTTGACTTTGAACATTATCATTGTTTCTCTTCTAAAATGTCTTCTCTACACTCAAGTCTTTCTTTAGATGAATGATCACAAAATTTATCCACAGCAATGTCTCTTCTTTCTTTGAAGGCTAAGGAAATTCTGCAAGTCCATGGTGACTCTCACTGATTTTTGTAGATTTTTAACATTGTTAACAATTAACATTGTTTCCTGATGCATTACATCTTGCTTGATATGGCAACTGCTTTGCATAAGATCAAAAGAAGTTGAGTTGTGAGAACAGCCGTGTTTATCATTAAACCAGTCTAGCCTCCAGTAACTTTGTCTACACTTCTCACTGCCTCAGCAAAGCAGCTGACGTAATCAAAGACCCTTCCTACACAAGTCATTCTTGTTTCATCGGGTAAAGGACCAAAGAGCTTGAGAAACCCTACCACCAGGCTCAAGGACAGCTTCTATTCCACTGTTAAAGGACTCCTGAATGGACCCCTTGTACATTAAAAATGAACTTTTGATTTCTTAAGCTACCTCATTATGTCTCTTGCATCTTTCTTGTCAATAAGCCTGAACGTTCGGATATGGCCCAATTGCAGAGAGAGGGGGAGGAAGAGTCACTGACGCAGGTCGACATTTCACTGACTTTAATCAGAATCAGGTTTATTATCACCAGCATGTGATGTGAAATTTATTAGCTTAGCCGCAGCAGTTCAATGCAATACGCAAACTAAGAGAGAGAAAAAATAATAATAAAACATAATAATAATAAATTAACAAAGAATCAATTACGTATATTGAATAGATTTTAAAAACTTGCAAAAACAGAAATACTGTACAGTTTATAAAAAAAAGTGAGGTAGTGTTCAAAGCTTCAATGTCCATTTAGGAATTGGATGGCAGAGGGGAAGAAGCTGTTCCTGAATCACTGAGTGTGTGCCTTCAGGCTTTTGTATCTCCTACCTGATGGTAACAGTGAGAAAAGGGCATGTCCTTGGTGCTGGAGGTCCTTAGTAATGGAAGCTGCCTTTCTGAGACACTGCTTCCTAAAGATATCCTGGGTACTTTGTAGGCTAGTACCCAAGATGGAGCTGACCAGATTTACAACTTCCTGCAGCTTCTTTCAGTCCTGTGCAGTAGCCCCTCCATACCAGACAGTGATGCAGCCTGTCAGAATGCTGTCCATGGTGCAACTATAGAAGTTTTTGAGTGTGTTTGTTGACATGCCAAATCTCTTCAAACTCCTTATAAAGTATAACCACTGTCATGCCTTCTTTATAACTACATTGATATGTTGGGACCAGATTAGATCCTCAGAGATCTTGACACCCAGGAACTTGAAGCTGCTCACTCTTTCCACTTCTGATCCATCTATGAGGATTGGTATGTATTCCTTCGTCTTACCCTTCCCGAAGTCCACAGTCAGCTCTTTCGTCTTACTGACATTGAGTGCCAGGTTGTTGCTGTGGCACCATTCCACTGGTTGGCATATCTCACTCCTGTACACCCTCTTGTCATCACTTGAGATTCTACCAACAATGGTTGTATCATCAGCAAATTTATAGATGGGATTTGATCAATGCCTAGCCACACAGTCATGAGAACTGATGTAGAATTTAAAGGAAAAGGAGAATAATAAATGCAAGGTCAACAGACGCTTTTACTAAAACTTTCAAACTGAAAGTTAATGCCAATACTGTGGCTGGAAGCAATAACTAAATACTAAATGAATCACTAATAATACTCCTTTCAAGCATCAGTCAGAATTGTAGTCCTCTTTCCTGGAGTAGGATGGGGATAAGGAGGGACCATAAACATTGCTGTGCTTTTGGTCAAAACTCGATAAGACTACAATGAAAAGAAGGGAGTTAGGAAGACTAAGCCTGCACTGCTCCCTGTTACTACTGATAGTGAGAACATGGATGTGATAAGGACCTACATGCACCTGGGGGTGCACCTGGATGACAGACTTGAGTGGAGCACCAATAGAGGCTGTGTACAAGAAGGGCCAGAGTCACCTCTACTTCCTAAGGAGACTGAGGTCCTTTGGAGTATGCAGGCCTCTCGTTCACATGTTCTACCAGTCTGTTGTTGCCAGAACAGTCATCTACATGGTGGTGTGCTGGGGCAATGACTTCAACACAGGTTCTGCCAACAGGTTCAAAAAACTGATTAGAAAGGCTGGCTCTATTTTAGGAGCCGAACTGGACACACTGGAGGCTGTGGTCGAACAAATCTGGACAATGTTTCTCACCCTCTGCATGCCACCTTGGCTGAACAGAGGACCACTTTAATAATAGACTAAGACAACTGCACTGCTCCAAAGAGCATTATATGAGGTGATCTTACCCTCTGCCATTAGCCTCTATAATGAGACAACCTATAGCCGGGAAGTGATGACCCCCTCCAGTTAGACTGTTTATAAGTAACTTACTTTTTTTATTCTTTCTTACTTCTCTTCTAATATTTGTTTATCTGTGTACTTGTAATGCTACTGTAACACTGTAATTTTCTTTGGGATCAATAAAGTATCTATCTATCTAAATACCGCCATACTGAAACAGTAATTAGCTGGAACGTGCATGCTCATGAACACAATTACAGAACCTGTGCGCACCTGCCTGCGGGGGTGCGGAGAACCCGCAGCAGAGTCCGTGGCTGTGACACTACATGTACTGCATTTCCTCTGTAAGTGTAATACTATTCTGTTACCTGGAATCTTCTTTTAATGTTCTTGGGATATAGTTTCCTGATACAGTTTTCTCAGCAGAACATACATAGTTGTGGTAGGATTATTAGTTCCTCATTGCAACATGCGAGCATGGTTAATTAGCTTCCAGCTATCCAGCTTGTGTATTCTCCCATTTTAAAGCACACAGTTCCGACATTGTATTAGCCTGTTTTTTCTACTTTGCTATTTTTAACTTTAAAAGGAACAATTGATTCATTCTTTCCACTTTATTACTGTGCTAACTTGATTAGTAACTGTTGTTGGACATGTCTTCCAAATGTTAGTTTCCAGAAGTGTGGTAAAGGGGAATAAATCATGGTTGAATTAACTTGGTTAACTGCTTCAATGCCTTTGAAAACCATTTGTCCAGAACAAGCCTCACAAATTTATTGGTGTAACTGTAGATGGGCAATTAATCTGGTGGCAATTAATTTGGTGTTACCAACTAGATTGACAACCGATCGACAAATGGTGCAATAGCCATTGCTCTACATACTGTCCTTACACATCTGGAGAAGAAGAATGCTTATGTGAGAATGCTGTACTTGGACTACAGTTCAGCATTCAACACCATAGTTCCATCCAGGCTCGACAAGAAGCTCGAGACCTCTGCCTTGACCCTGCCTTGTGCAGCTGAATCCTGGACTTCCTGTCCAACCCTCTGACTCTCAATACCGGAGCCCCATAGGGCTGCATACTGAGTCCCCTCTTTTACTCCCTGTATCGTCACCCACAGCTCCAATCTGCTAATTAAATTTGCCAGTGATACTACATTGATAGCCTTATCTCAAACAATTGTAACACTTACCCAAAAGGCTGGTATATGTCTAGGGGAAAAGGAGATCCAGCCACACACCAACCCACCTCCCGTACACGCAGGTGCTGTGAAAATCGAGTTTATGCCTCGCACCGCCCACCGTACCAACTTCACACCAAATACCGTTATGAAATACACTTTATAGAGTTTACTAACATTAACTAAAGAAGTATTAGGCAATACAATATATATATATACAAGGAAAGAAAAAAACAAAAGGCGCCAACTTATCAAAGTTCAGTCAGTGTAGTGCACATCGTAGGAGCTCAATCAACGAATCATCCGACAGCCACGTTGTCGCACCTGGGACCACGCCGGTGGTCTTACGAGCAGTCCAGCGCCCGTCCGCCTTCCTCGTCCGTCTTCCTCCCTACTCTCTTCACACTCCAAGCCCCCGCAACCCCTCCCCCAAGTTCCCAGCCTCACAAAAACAATAACATTTCCCATTGATTAACAAATGAATACAATTACCATATCAGCCATTCTAATGCGAAACAACAGCGAGAGAAACATTTATCAGACAAAGAAGCATTCCTACTCGTAACAAACCAAAGAAGCCATTTTGAGTAACGTACACAGGACATTGTACACAATAATGAGGTGGCCTACAGGGAAGAAATCATCTCTCTGACACAGTGGTATCAAGAAAACAACCTCTCCCTCAATGTCACAAAAACAAAGGAGCTGATTGTGGATTACAGGAGGAATGGAGACGGGCTAACCCCTATTGACATCAATGGATCTGGGGTTGAGAGGGTGAACAGCTTTAAGTTCCTTGGCATCCACATCACCGAGGACCTCACGTGGACTGTAGACACCATCTATGTGGTGAAAAGAGCACAAAAGTGCCTCTTTCACCTCAGACGGTTGAGGAAGTTTTGTATGAGCCCCCAAATCCTAAGAACTTTCTACAGGGGCACAACTGAGAGCATCCTCACTGGCTGCATCACTGCCTGGTATGGGAACTGTACCTCCCTTAATCGTAGGACTTTACAGAGAGTGGTGCGGACAGCCCAGCACATCTGTAGTTGTGACCTTCCCATGGTTCAGAGCATTTACAAGGACAGGTGTGGAAAAAGGGCCTGTAGGATCATTGGGGACCCAAGTCACCCCAACCACAATCTATTCCAGCTGCTACCATCTGGCATAAAAGCCAGGACCAACATGCTCCAGGACAGCTTCTTCCACCAGGCCATTAGACTGATGAGCTCATGCTGATTTGAGTGTACTTTATATTACATTGATTGTTTTATTTGTTATAAATTACTATGATTGCACATTGCTCATTTAGACAGAGACGTAACGTAAAGATATTTAGTCCTCATGAATGTGAAGGATGTAAGAAATAAAGTCCATTCAATAGATGACAATTAATTAAAAGAACTTCACCACTAATCAGAATTAAAGAACACGTGATTTGCCCACATTTCATGAGGAATAAGCCATCAGCAGAAAATGGAAATTTAAATTATTCTTTTTTAAATGAGTGTATTTTTATGTTTGGTGACTCCAAAACATTAAGTGAATTAAAAGAAAGACATGGGATCAGGAATGCGAGTCTTAGCTTGTTCTTTAAGAGAAGCACACATGTATCACGTGATAATGTCTTTCCTGACAAGGGAGGTCACTCTTCTTAGCAGGTGAGACTTGTGGCTTGAAAACAATCTCAGGGTCTGGGGCCTCCTCTGTGGTATTGAGAGTATTCTGACTGGTTGCATCATGGCTTGGTATGGAAACACCAGTATTCTTTAATGGAAAAGCCAATAAAAAGCTTTTTCTTTCACGGATAAATCTATCCCCACCACTGAGCGCATCTACGAGGAGTGCTGTCGCAAGAAAGCAGCATCCATTATGAAGGACCCCCACCATGCTCTCTTCCTGCTGCTGCCATCAGAAAAGAGGTACAGGAGCCTCAGGTTTACGAACAGTTATTATCCATCAACTATCAGGATCGTGAATTACAGAATGGATAACTTCAGTCACCCCACCACTGAACTGACTTCACAACCTTTGGACTCACTTTCAAGTATTTTTCTATTTTGTATTTGCACAATTTGTTGTCTTATGCATTTGTGGTTTGTCTGTCATTGTGTGCAGTTTTCCCATTGATTCTATTGTATTTTTAATGTATTTACTGTGAATGCCTGCAAGAGAATGAATCTCGGGGTTGTATGTGACGATGTGTATGTACTTTGATACTGAATTTACTTTGAACAGTGAAGTATTCTGCACCAACCAACAAGCACCCATTTACACTAATCCAATCCTGTTCACCCTATATTGCCATCGGTCTCCCCAAGATTCCATCTTGACCTTATGTCCATTCATTATGTGCCGTGTGGTATGATGTGGGCAATCACGGTCTTTCCACAACTATGACTGCTCCTGGCAAATTTTTCGACAGAAGGTTTGCCATTGCCTTCTCCTGGGCAGTGTCTTTACAAGACGGGTGACCCCAGTCATTATCAATACTCTTCAGAGTTCGTCTGCCTGGTGTCAGCGGTCACATTATCAGTACTTTGTGAAATCCATCAGCTGCTCATACAACCATCCATCATCTGCTCCCATCCCTTCACATGACCCAGCTAAGAAGGTGCTACACCTTGCCCAAGGGTGACCTGCAGGTTAACAGAGGGAAGGATAGAATTAAACTGTTAATTATAACAAACTGTAAAGAGAATACAGAAGGAGCCTTACACCTTCCCTGGTAGATACATATAAAAAAAAACTGAGATATTTGACCTATTCCTACTCTGGATAGAGATGTTACCTTAATCAATCTTCTTAATTTTAACTGCCTGTACAAGCTGTGAAGGAATGCATAAAATCTTTATCTATCTTCAGGGAGTGACTAATATCCAACTGCCTCTAGCTGCTTCATCAGTGAGCTAACCTTCAGCACGTCAGAATGCACATGTCGGCTAACAGTGCCAGTTACATTTGCAAATTCTCAGATGCTAAAGCAGTAAGTGCCTGTGGACATTGGCATGGGACAGGCCAGACTGTTATTGCAGAGCGTCTTACCCAGATGAGGTATTGCAACATTCTCATGTGCTCTGCTTCAGGACACTTTCCAAACACAGAACATCTGATGAAGGGTCTTGACCTGAAACGTAGACTGTTTGTGACTGTCCATAGATGCTGCCAGACCTACTGAGTTCCTCCAGCATTTTGTGTATGGTATGTCAAGTACAAAGGTCGCAGGACACAGGAACACAATTATTTTCAGATCATACAACATGGTGACTTGGAAATGCTTTATAGATTGTCCACCGTCAATGGATCTGTGAGAGTACCTTCAGCACACGGGTTGTACTTGTCATTTTATTGAGCAATTGGTCATGGACAGTATAAAATGGTCTTGTCAGCAAACCTGCATTCCATGATTCATTTGTGTTGGTGATGAATTAGTTCCTCTCAGAAACCAATGCTTATGTATGTCGTAATTCACCCTGAACTCAATGCCCCAGAATCAGAATCAAATTTTGATTATCAATGCCTTACAGGATGTTAAATTTGTTGATTTGCATTTCCTTTTCTCCTTAGTTAAAATTTTCTCAATACAGAGATTCCCAGTTTGTTAATAGTATGGTAAAATAAACTGTTTGCTTAGATACCACACCCTAAATCAGGGGTTCCCAACCTTTTCTATGCCATGGACCAATAACTTTTAGATAGGGGACCGTGGACCACAGGCTGGGAACCCCTGCCCTAAAGCATTCTAGGAATAAAGAAATTAGCCATTTCATCATTCCTAGGCAAAGTACAGTCTGCAAACAATACACAACTAAGTAGTGAAAAATAACAGTGTGTACATAAGATTAAAGTTGATGGATTTAACTTTCCAGTATGTAGATCTTTTGTCATCACTGGGTCTATGTACTAGAATTTCTACCAGCAGCAGCATTGGGGTTCCTTCACTACAAGGACAAGATGGTGGTTCATGATTACTTACCCAAGGGCAATTAGGGATGAATCATAAATGCGGACCTTTCCTATGCCCATCACTGTCAGTAAATATTTTCAAATCCTTTCATTAATAACCAATGAATGTTTAAACACGAGAACATCTGCAGATGCAGGAAATCCAGAGCAACACACATGAAATGCTGGAGGAACTCAGCAACTCAGGCAGCACTATGGAAATGAACGAACAGTCTTTGCTTCGGGGCTGAGACCCTTCTTCAGGACTCTAGTCCTTTTTCAGGTCCTGAAGAAGGGTCTCGGCCTGAAACACTGACTATTTATTCATTCCCTTAACTGCTGCCTGACCTGCTGAGTTCCTCCAGCATTCAATGTATTTTAAGGTTTTTTTTTTTGTCTTGGTACCAGGATTTTCAGATTTTACAAGATCCAACCAGAACTATCCAATTGCTGTTTAATTCAGCTCCCAAATCTTCCCTGACAGATCTCTGTGAGAAGATACGCTGCCTCTCTGGTTGGAAAGCTTCTGCCTTCTTGTACACAGTTTGGTATTTCACTTCTGAAAATTGGGCAAGAGCCTGAACTTCGGTAACCCCGTCAGTTGCACTGCTAACAATGTTGCATGATGTATGGGAAAGAATTTTCTGTTGTGCACAATGAATTAGAAGTTAAATGCAGCACGGTAGCATAGTAGTTAGTACAGTGCTTTACAATACAGGCTACCCGGGTTCAATCCCTGCCATTGCCTGTAAGGAGTTTATACATTCTTCCCATGGTCATGTGGGTTTGCTCTGGTTTACTCCCACAGTCCAAACACATACCGGTGGGTAGGTTAATTGGTCATTGTAAAATTGTCCCGTGATTAGGTCAGGATTAAACTGGGGGATCAGGAACAAGAGAAGATCTGTAGATGCTGGAAATCCGAGCAACACAGGCAAAATGCTGGAGGAACCTAGCAGGCCAGGCAGCATCTATGGAAAAGAGTACAGTCAACATTTCAGGTCGAGACCCTTCAGCAGGACTCTTAAATTGGGAGATTGCTGGGAGGTGCAGCTCAAAGGGCCAGAAGGGCCTACTCTGCATTGTAGCTCAATAAATAAATAACTATAGAGGTGAACGAATTAAAGCTTGTCCCTGTTCTCACTGAAGTGAACACTTTGTTCCTATCAGGATATAATAATCCCAAAATGTAAAAGAAAATTGAGAACATATTACCTCAGTTAAATATTAGGAAGGCTAAAGGCATGTCTTGAGCTCCACAACTGAGACCTCACAGGCCATTCTCTTTTGGGCCAACATGTTTTCTTATCTCATGCACAGCTAAGTTTCTGGCCAACACCAAGATTGATAGTTTCCATGTATGTCGCATTACCGGTTTTCATCCGAGCTTACTTCAACTGCTGTCCAAATGGCCATCAAAGCCTCCAATATTCTTTGAATCTGCTTCTCAAATGTTTTCCTGGCTTGTCCCTTACTGTCTACCCTCATTCAGAACTTGCATCATTTGCTGTTTGCCCATCATCCAGGCACCAGTGACCCACAATGGCTTTGCCCCAATTCTTGCGTTTGTTTGTTTTTGCAACACTAATCTTCGTCTCTTTCTTTCCTTTTTTACCAACTAGACTTCCACCTACACCCTGTAATCCCTGCACTTCCTTATTCTTTCCCCTCTCTGCGAAACTGAGTTTGGTTACTTCGTCACTGGTGGTAGCTGTACACCATCGAATCCTTAATGCTCTTCTGTGCTCTCCACAAACCTGCCTCTCCACTTCTATCTCCTACTTTAAAGCCTGCTCATTTGACTGGGCATTCCACTGCCTGTTTTACTGTGAATAATGATATCTGATGACTGTTTCTGTAAATTGCTTTTTTTGTATTAAAGGACTATGCATCAATGCAAATTGCTCCATGGTTGAAAAATGTTTAACAATGCATTGCAATGCTGATACTTTCTCTAAAGAGGCCCAAGGACTCACACCATCAGGTTCAGGAACAGTTATTACCCCTCAACCATAAGGCTCTTGAACCAAAGGGGATAAATTTACTCAACTTCACTTGCCCCATCACTGAAATGTTCCCACACCAATGGACTCACCTTCAAGAACTCTTCATTTCATATTCTCAATATTTATTGTTTGTTTATTCATTTATTATTATTTCTTCTTTTTGTACGAGGGGTGATTGATAAGTTCATGGCCTAAGGTAGAAGGAATCAATTTTAGAAAACCTAGCACATTTATTTTTCCTACATTTACACTTAGCCCAGCGGTTGTGGAGCATACAGATCCCTTCTTTGTAGAAGTCGGCGCCTTGGACCTCCAGAAGTGGTAGCATGGGTGATTGATAAGTTTGTGGCCTAAGGTAGAAGGAGATGAGTTATTAACTTCAAACTTTCTGCATTTTCAGTTGAGTTGAACTGCACGTGTACGTAACAAAAGCTGTATAACTCATCTCCTTCTACCTTAGGCCACGAACTTATCAATCACCCCGCTGTGGACCACTTCTACAAAGAAGGGATCTGTATGCTCCATGACCGCTGGACTAAGTGTGTAAATGTAGGAAAAATAAATGTGCTAGGTTTTCTAAAATTGACTTCTCTACCTTAGGCCATGAACTTATCAATCACCCCTCGTATTTGCAGTTTGTTTCATTGATTTTTGGTTATTATTCTATAGATTTATTGAGTATGCCTGCAAGAAAATGAATTTCAGGATTGTATATGGTGACATATATGTACTTTGATAATAAAATTTACTTTGAACTTTAGTTAAATTCAGACTTTTGACGCTCAGTCAGATTTTCCACTGAGTAAATAAGCAGCCTTTGGAAGGGCACCTCTGTGACTTGTTTTTATAGCCCGTGCCAGTGTTATGTCCCACAATAGCTTCCTCCCATCACACTTTATCAGGCTCTTCATTCAGTTTTCCTCTTCCTTTCTCCATCATGTTCTTAACTCATTTCCTTCTGGAACTGAGGTAATCTTTCTGTGGGAAGTTCTGCACTCACAGGTTTATCGCAGTTTATATTTAGATTTAGTTGTTCCCATTTCAGCTTATAACTGGTTATCTTAATCTATATTTTTACATTCTGATCTTGTTTGCAAGGGAAAACATCCTCTCTCCTAATCATTTCATTTCCTTCATTCAGTAGCCCCCTCAGTCATAAGGTGTAACCTCTCAATTCTGATATCAATGGTTCAATGGTTCCATTTAATATTAGAGAATGTATACAGTATACAACCTTTCATAGACATCCACGAAACAGAAGAGTATCATAAAGAATGAATGACAGTAAGTCCAAAGCCCCCTTCCCCCTCCCACGCACAAACAGCAGCAAATAATCAACCCTCCCCCTCCACCACCCCCACTTATTCAACAGGAAGCATCAGCCCCCACCTCTCATCGAACAAGTAATCACAAAGCCCACAAAGAGAGACTATGATCTGCAATACAACAAAAACTAATTGTTCACCTTATAATTTGACATGCCACAAGTTCTGTCTGTCTTTCTCTCCCTCCCCCCAATAAAGGAGCAGAGAGCTGACACCCTTCCCACAGCGAGAGCTGAGACCAAAACCTTTTCAATATCTGTCTACCTCTGTCAACTAGAACCATTCACAATATTCCTAGTGTCCTAACCAAAGTCTGCACAATTACAACTTCTCTGCTTTTCAATATTATCTCTCTGGATATGAATAACAATATTCTTGTTTATTTTTGTTGCCTAGCACTAACCCTAATTCCTCAGTGCTGAACGGGCTCCAGGGCTGTGGGCTCACTATTGGGGTCTCTGCACTTCATGTCCCACGTGTCTTTGTTTGCTCTTTTTTTACTATTCGTGCGATTTGATCGAGGTGCTTCAGCTCAGCAGAACTGTGTCAGTGCGCTGTGGTCTGCCGCCAGGTACACAGTGCTGAACTGATTGACTGGCTGTGGCTACTAGACCATTTTGGGTTTGATGTTTAATGATGTTATTTGCTTGATTTTTTGCTGGTTGAGCAATTTACGAATCTGCTGGGGCCACCTATTATGTCCGGTACTCCCAATGCGGCCTATTGTTGAGACCCGTCATAAATTGGGGAGCGCTTTGTCGAGCGCCTCTGCACCATGTGCCACAAGCGGGAATTTCCGGTGGCCAAACTTTTTAAGGCCGATTCCCATTCCAGTTCAGAGGTGTCATTCGATGGCCTCCCCCGAGATGAGGCTGCCTCTGGGTGGAGGAGCAACACCTTATATTCCGTCTGAGTATCCTCCAACCTAATGGCATGAATATCAATTTCTCCTTCCGATGAAGAAATTTCGACACCCCTCCCCATCTCTATTCCCCACTCTGTCCTTTCACTTCTCACCTGCCTAAAGCTTACCCTGGGTTTCCTCCTCCTTCCCTTTCTCCTGTGATCCACTCTCCTCTCCTATCAGATTATCTCTTCTCCAGCCCTTGACCTTTCCCACCCATCTGGCTTCACCTATCACCTTCCAGCTAGCCTCCTTTCCCTACCCCATCTTCTTATTCCAGCATCTTTGCCAAGTCCTACGCCCTTCTCAGTCCTGAAGAAGGATCTCAGCCTGAAACGTCAACTATTTATTCTTTTCCATAGAAGCTGCCTGACTCTGTGTGTGTGTGTGTGTGTGTGTGTGTGTGTGTGTGTGTGTGTGTGTGTGTGTGTGTGTGTGTGTGTGTGTGTGTGTTGCTTTGGATTTCATAGAACATAGAACATTGAATAGTACAGCATATGTGGGTCCTTCAGCCCACAGTGTTGTGCTGACCCTCAAACTCTGCCTCCCATGTAATCCCCCACCTTAAATTCCTCCATATACCTGTCTAGTAGTCTCTTAAACTTCTCTAGTGTATCTGCCTCCACCACTGACTCAGGCAGTGCATTCCACGCACCAACCACTCTCTGAGTGAAAAACCTTCCTCTAATATCCCCCTTGAACTTCCCTCCCCTTACCTTAAAGCCATGTCCTCTTGTACTGAGCAGTGGTGCCCTGGAGAAGAGGCACTGGCTGTCCACTCTGTCTATTCCTCTTAATATCTTCTACACCTCTATCATGTCACCTCTCATCCTCCTTCTCTCCAAAGAGTAAGGCACTAGCTCCCTTAATCTCTGATCATAATCCATACTCTCTAAACCAGGCAGCATCCTGGTAAATCTCCTCTATACCCTTTCCAATGCTTCCACATCCTTCCTATAGTGAGGCGACGAGAACTGGACACAGTACTCCAAGTGTGGCCTAACTAGAGTTTTATAGAGCTGCATCATTACATTGCGTCTCTTAAACTCTAACCCTCGATTTATGAAAGCTAACACCCCATAAGCTTTCTTAACTACCCTGTCTACCTGTGAGGCAACTTTCAGGGATCTGTGGACATGTACCCCCAGATCCCTCTGCTCCTCCACACTACCAAGTATCCTGCCATTTACTTTGTACTCTGCCTTGGATCCAAATCTTCCAGCATCTGCAGATTTACTCTTGTTTGTGATTGTTCTTTTGTTTTGTGCATTGGGTGCTTGATGGTCTTTGTTGTGTGTGGTTTTTCTTTATTTCGTGGCTGCCTGTGGGAAGACAAATCTCATGGTTGTATACATACTTGCATAATAAATGTACTTTGACATTTTAATGTACTGATACTTATGATTTCTGTATTTATATGTTCAGATCCCTTTGTATCTCTACATCCCAAAGGACATGTGGCCTTTGTATTCTTCTTGCCAAAATGTAGTACTTTGCCTTTCTTTACATTGTGAAGCCCCCCTGCCCCCAAAGCTGGTGCAAAGTGTGTTGCCTATTCCAATCCCCACTGACAACAATATGGCAGTGTCCTTTCACAGAGCATAGCAATTGGTGCAACGCTCTTACACTTCTGGGCATTGGAGTTCGCAGTTCAGTTCTGGCATCCCCAGTAAGAAAGTTTGTACATCCTTCCGTGTGTGCATGGAATGCCTCTAGGTGCTCCATTTTCCTCACACATACCAGTTAGTAGGTTATACACACAAAATGCTGGAGGAATCAGCAGACCAGGCAGCATCTGTGGAAATGAATAAATAGTCGACGTTTCAGGCTGAGAGTCTTCATCAGGACTGGAAAGAAAGATGAGAAATCAGAGCAAGAAAGTGAAGGAAGGGTTTGTGATTCTGGTTAGTAGGTTAATTGGTCTTTGTAAATTGTCCTGCAATTAGGTTATGATTAAGTCAGTGGGTTGTTGGTTGGCATCGCCCAGGGGGCCGGAAGGGCCTGTTCTACTCTGTATCTCTAAACTAAAAATAAACAAAAAGTAAAAGATGTGCTGAGTGATCCACTCTCACTTTGGAAATTGGTTGCATAGTTCCCTGAAGTTGTCACACGTTCAATGAATGCTCTCAATAAAAACAATTATTTTGTACCAATGAGGCAGAGTCATAGACAAGTACAGCACCGAAACAGGCCCTTCAGCCCATCTAGCCCAAGCCATATCATTTAAATTGTTTAGTCCCATTGACCTGCACCAGGACCATAGCCTTCCTATCCATGTACCTATCCAAACTTCTCTTAAACGTTGAAATCGAGCCCCTATGCACCACTTGCACTGCCAGCACATTTCACACTCTCACCACTCTCTGAGTGAAGAAGTTTCCCTTCATGTTCCTCTTAAACATTTCACTTTTCACCCTTAAGCCACGACCTCTGGTTGTAGTCCCACTCAACCTCAGTGGAAAAAGCCTGCTTGCATTTACCCCTCATAGATAATATCCCTCATAATTTTGTATGCGTCTACCAAAACTCAATGGTCTGAATGGTGGCTGTTCGTTACAAAATGATTTGAGCAAGATTCCTTTTCAGTTGAGTATCCATTTGCAAAGACTGGCATTTTTCATATAATCCTCCACACTTTGAATTACCCAATCTACAATATTACTGTCACTATCCAATTCCTTTATCTGGGGTGTTAAAGAAACAAGTAAAGAAGGTTGAGAAGATTTTGACAGATACACACCATGACTGCTTTTGACTGGGTAAATGGAATGTTGCTATTTCCATAAACAGATGATTCCTCAATCAGGGAACACAAAATTTAATGTTTTTGGTAAAGGTGTAAGAGGATATGAAGAAAAACTCTTTACCCTCTGAGGAGATTTTCAAATCACTGGCAGTGACTGTGAAAACAGAAACATTCAGATATAGGTTAGCAAATTTAGAGTCACGTTGATTGTCCTATTCTCACACCAGCATCATTTCCCCTCTCTGCTAACTGAACTTTATCCATTATTATCCTTCGGCTTGTAATTTTAGATTTATAAATAATGATATTTATGCATACATGTTAGAGACCTTAAAGATTAAAAAAAATACTGCTGCCTTTTGATGTTCTATTAGTTGAACACAAAGGCACGGTAGCATAGTGGCTAGCACAATTCTTTACAATATCAGCTACCTGGATTTAATTCCCACTGCTGTCTGTAAAGAGTTTGTACGTTCTCCCTGTGATCACATGGGTTTCTTCCAGGTGCTCCACTTTCCTCCCACGTTCCAAAGACTTACCAGTTGATAGGTTAACTGGTCATTGTAAATTGTCCTGTGATTAGACTAGGGTTGCTGGGTGGCACGACTCGAAAGGACGGAAGGGCCTATGCCACACTATCTCAATAAATAAATAAACAAACCAAAGTTAATGTCAGGTTTACTGCCGTATGCACAGGTGCAGTGACAGGCACATCGCATGATATAATCATGTCCATGATCTGCAGCTGCACTCAAACTGCTGTTCTTCATGGCGGTGGGCTCTTGCTGTTAGAGCTCGCCAAATGGCCTAGCATTTTCTATATCTCCAGGAGCAGCCTAGAAGACATGCACAACTGGGGTGCGGCTCTGCAGACGACCTGATTCCTCGCCGATGTCGCCAACTGAAGCGTCGCAGGAGATCGGAATTTCAGGACAGCAGTGTACACTGCTGTTGAAATAAGCGATGCTTCAGACTATAACATTGGAACAGCAAATTGTTGGTCTCCCACGCACTGTGGCAGGAGTGATACCTCTGTCTCCTTCATTAGTGAGAGAGAAAGGACCTGGGGAATGTCAAACTGTTGGGATGAACAGTAGTTTTTGATGGACTGTAGTTCTTGGTCTTATTCTGGGCTTTGCTATTGTTATGCATGCCAGGTGCTAGGGAGCTGATTCTTGTGCTGAGGTGGGGGTGGAGGAGGGGTGGGAAAGAGGAATGGGAGAGCGTAAATGCTTTGTTGCTGTTTGGGCATGGGAGATGGAGAAAGGCTTTGGGGTTCCAATGTATTTCTGTCATTCATTCATTTCCTGTTTCGGGGATGTCTGTGAAGAGTAAGAATTTCAGGTTGTATACTGTATACATTCTCTGATATTAAATGGAACCAGAGAACCATTGAAAAGCAGCATTCACAAGAAAAGCATCAACGAAACATAAACACAATTCTACAAGAAAGAACACAATCAGAACAAAAAGTAAATCCAATTTTTAGTGCAAATCATAATTTAACCTTGCCAGAAAGTAAACATGATCATTGTGTGATAAAAGTGTTGAAGACATACACAAAATGGCCACTTTATTAGATACCTTCTGTACCCTATAAAGTGGCCACTGAATGTATATTTGTGATCTTCTGTTGCTGTGACACACCACTTTTGTAACCTCTGGTTATTTGAGTTACTGTCGCCATCCTTGTTGCTTGAGCTAGTTTGGCCATTTTTCTCTGAACTCTCTCACTAAAAAGCATTTTCGCCCACAGCACTGCTGCATACAGATGTTTTTTATTCTGTTGCACTATTCTCTGCAAACTCTAGAGAATGTTGTGCATGAAAATCCCAGGGGAGCTGCAGCTTCTGAGATGCCCAAATCACCCTGTCTGGCACCAATAATTATTCCACAGTCAAAGTCACTTAAATCACATTTCTTCCCTATTCTGATGTTTAGTCTGAACAACAACTGAACCTTTTGACCATGTTTGCATGTTTTTATACATTGAGTTGCTGCCACATGATTGGCTGATTAGATATTTGTATTAATGAGCAGGTGTACAAAGTGTGTCTAATAAAGTGGCCACAGAGTGTATTTTGAAGCATATTCAGATTAACACAATATTGTGATCTAATACAGATAGTGGGCAGAGAAATGTTGCTCCACTTAATTGACCATATGGTTGAAAAGTATGGAGAAGATTCTACCATAACTCAGATAATAAACAGTACCCGGATTCACATCATGCCATCCATGAATCCAGATGGCTATGCAGCAACTAAAAATGCAGAATATTGCAAACCCACTCACGGCAGGTAAGAACATCTTCTTTAGTTGTTTTTTACTTGATCAGAACATGGTTGATTTGCAAGCCAGCATCTCTGTTTGTCATTCATGTGTTACAATCTTTTCTGCAGCTGGTAAGTCTCATGGATCTGTAACATACTACAACATAGAAACAGGAATCTTGTCCCAAATTGTCCCAACTTATCTAACTTAGCCCCATATGCCACATTCGACTCATACCTCTCTAAGACCCATGAACACCATCACTTCTTTCCCCCCTCTTTTTGCATTACTTACTTAACCTTTTTAACAAACACAATAAGGAAACCGTGCTGTTTTATTTATTTATTTACGGAGATACCACATGGAATAGGGCCTTCCAGTCCATCCACCCAGCCCAGTAATCCCCCCATGAAATCCAAGCCTAATTATGGGACAATTTACAATGACCAATTAACCCGTTAACTGGCAAACGTGAGGAAATCTGCAGATGCTGGAAATTCAAGCAACACATACAAAATGCTGGTGGAACACAGCAGGCCAGGCAGGATCTTTAGGAAGAAGTATAGTCAACGTTTCAGGCTGAGACCCTTCGTCAGGACTAACTGAAAGAAAAGATAGTACAAAGTTGTGCCGACCATGTACCTACCTTAGAAATTACTAGGCTTACCCATAGCCCTCTATTTTACTAAGCTCCATGTACCTATCTAAAAGTCTCTTAAGAGACCCTATCATATCCACCTCCACCACCATTGCTGGCAGCCCATTCCGCGCACTCAACATTCTCTGAGTAAAAGACTTACCCCTGACATCTCCTCTATACCTACTCCCCAGCACCTTAAACCTGTGTCCTCTTGTGGCAACCATTGCAGCCCTGAGAAAAAGCCTCTGACTGTCGACATGATCAATGCCTCTCATCATCTTATACACCTCTATCAGGTCACCTCTCATCATCCTTTGCTCCAAGGAGAAAAGGCTGTGATAACTCAACCTATTCTCATAAGGCATGCTCCCCAATCCAGGCAACATCCTTGTAAATCTCCTCTGCACACTTTCTATGGCTTCCACATCCTTCCTGTAGTGAGGTGACCAGAACTGAGCACAGTACTCCAAGTGTGGTCGGACCAGTGTCCTATATAGCTGCAACATTACCTCTCGGCTCCTAAATTCAATTCCATGATTGATGAAGACCAATGCACCGTATGCCTTCTTAACCACACAGTCAACCCATGCAGAAGCTTTGAGCGTCCTATGGACATGGACCCCAAGATCCCACTGATCCTCCACATTACCAAGAGTCTTACTATTAATACTATGTTCTGCCATCATATTTGACCTACCAAAATGAACCACTTCACACTTATCTGGGTTGAATTCCATTTGCCACTTCTCAGCCCAGTTTTGCATCCTATCAATGTCCCACTGTAACCTTTGACAGCCCTCCACACTCTCCACAACTCCTCCATCCTTTGCGTCATCAGCAAGCTTACTAACCTATCCCTCCACTTCCTCATCCAGGTCATTTATAAAAATCACGAAGAGTAAGGGTCCCAGAACAGATCCCTGAGGCACACCACTGGTCACTGACCTCCAGGCAGAATATGACCCATCTACAACCAATCTTTGCCTTCTGTGGGCAAGCCAGTTCTGGATCCACAAAGCAAGGTCCCCTTGTATCCCATGCCTCCTTACTTTCTCAATAAGTCTTGCATGGGGTACCTTATCAAATGCCTTGCTGAAATCCATATACTCTACATCTACTACTCTTCCTTCATCATTGTGTTTAGTCACATCCTCAAAAAATTCAATCAGGCTCATCAGGCACGACCTGCCCTTGACAAAGCCATGCTGACTGCTCCTATTCATATTATATCTCTTCAACTGTACATAAATCCTGCATCTCAGGATCTTTTCCATCAACTTACCAACCACTGAGGTAAGACTCACTGGTGTATAATTTTCTGGGCAATCTCTACTCCCTTTCTTGAATAAAGGAACAACATCCGCAACCCTCCAATCCTTGGGAACCTCTCCCATCCCCATTGATGATGCAAAGATCATTGCCAGAGGCTCAGCAATCTCCTCCCTTACCTCCCACAGTAGCCTGGGGTACATTTTGTCCAGTCCTGGCGACTTATCCAACTTGATTTGGCCTATTTTTTCATGTGCCTCCAAGTTTCCCAAAATTTTATCCTTAATAATGGACTCCAACATCTTCCCAACCATTGAAGTCAGGCTAAGTGACCTATAATTTCTTGTATGCCACCTCCATCCAGTCTTAAAGAGTGAAGTGACATTTGTAACTTTACACTCCTCCAGATCAATTCCAGAATCTCGTGAATCATGAAAGATCACTACTATAGTCTCCATAATCTCTTCAGCTACCTCCTTCCAAACCCTGGGTTGTGGTCCATCTGGGAAGCCAATATGGGGTTTGATAGCCTTTGAATTTTTTTGGGAGATCAGTGTTGGAATATATGCCAACATTGCATTTGCCTTTTTTTTACCACAGATTCAACCTGTGAATTAACCTCCCAGGAGTCTTGCACGAGGACTTCCAAGTCCCTTTGCACCTCTGATGTTGAATTTTCTCCCTAATTAGATAATAGTCCACACTCTTTTTACCAAAATGCATGATCATACATTTCCTGTCACTGAATTCCATCTGCCACTTTTTCGCCCATTCTTCCAATTGTCCAAGTCCTGCAGCAATCGCATTGGTTCCTCAGAACTACCTACCCCTCCACCTATCTTTGTTTCATCCACAGGCTTTGCCATAAAGCCATCATTGACAAACAATGTGAAAAGTAGCAGTCCCAATACTGACCCCTGACAAACACCACTAGTCACTGGCAGCCAACCAGAAAGTCCCCTTTGTTCCCATTTGCTGCCTCCTGCCTATCAGCCATTCCTCTATCCATGCCAGTATATTTCTTGTAACACCACAGGATTGTATCTTGTTAAGCAGCCTCACCTGAGGCATCTTATCAAATGCCTTCTGAAAATCCTTTGTCCACCCTGCTTGTCACTTCCTTGAAAAACTCTAACAGATTTGTCAGGCAAGATTTCCCTTTACAGAAAGCATGCTGACTCTGAAACTTTATCCTTAATAATAGACTCCAACACTTATCCAACCACTGAGGTTAAGCTAACTGGTTATAATTTCCTCTTTTCTCTTCCTCCCTTCTTAAAGAGTGGAGGACATTTGCAATTTTCCAGTCTTCTGGGACCATGCCAGAATTAAGTGATTCTTGAAAGACCATGACCAGTGCATCCGTTATCTCTTCAGCAATCTCTTTCAGGATCCTGGGATGTAGTCCATCTGGTCCATGTGACTTATCCACATTAAGACCTTTCAGTTGGCCTAGCACTTTTTCATTTGTGATAGCAATGGCATTCACTCCTGCTCCCTGACACTCATGGACCTCTGGCACACTGCTAGTGTCTTCTACAATAAAGACTGATTCAAAGTACTAATTAAGTTTAAAGCCATTTCTTTATCCCTCACTAGTACCTCACCAGCATCATTTTCCAGTGGACAAAATATCAACTCTCACCTCCCTTTTACTCTTTATATAACTGAAAAAAACTTGTAGTATCCTGACTAGTTTGCCCATATATTTCTTTTTTTCCCTTCTTATAGCTTTTTTAGTTGCCTATTGTTGTCTTCTAGAAGCTTTTTAATTATCCAACTTCCCACTCACTTTTGCTACTTTATGTGTCCTTTCCTTGGCTTTTATGCAATCCTTAACTTCCCTTGTTAGCCATGGTTACCTACCCCTGCTATTTGAGAACAACCTTTTCTGTGGGATATATCTATCCTACGCCTTGTGAACTATTCTTAGAAACTTCAGCCACTTTTGCTTTGCCAACGTCCTGGCCAGTATCCTCCTCCAATCCACCTGGGCAAACTCCTCTCCCATGCCTCTGTAATTCCCTTTATTCCATTGCAATACTGATACATGTGAGTTATGCTCCGCTCTCTCAAATTGCAGTATGAATTCAATCATATTATGAATACTGTCTCCTAAGGGTTCCTTTACATTAAGCTCCCTAATAAAATCTGGGTTGTTACACAGCACCAAATTTAAAATAGTCTTTCCCCTAGTAGGCTCAAGCACAAGCTGCTCTAAAAATCTATCTTGTGTACATTCAACAAACTCCAGCTCTTGCAATCCAACCCCAACCTGATTTTCCCAATCCCCTTGCATATTGAAGTCCCCCATTACAATTGTGACATTGCCTTTATTACATGCCTTTTCCAGCTCCCTTTGCAATCTTAACCCTACATCTTGGCTACTATTTGGATGCCTATATGATTCCCATATTGTGTTTCTTTTTACCCTTGCAGTTTCTTAACTCTATTCACAAAGATTCAACATTCTCTGAATAGAACAAAGCAGCTGTCCAAATAACTATTGCATTGTGCTGTTAAGAAAAAGAGGAAAACACAATCTGAAAAACAAGATACAGGCATAAACACAGCTGTACAAAGAAGGAAATATTTTCTTTTTATTTATCCTAGAACCGTTCTGGAAAATTAGATGGCATATTAAATTTTCGTTTAATGCGCAAAATCACTGTAGACTTAATCTACTATTTTCTTGGCATTTCCTCGAAGATCAGTTAAAAATAATCAATGTCATACATCTCTTGTCATCAATAATAGCCATTACACATTTGGCATTTTGCAGATTCTACTAAGTGCCCATTTTTGTTGGAAGACTGATACTGTATTTTTAAATGAAAAATAAAGGTATTGTTAGACCTGTTGAAATGATTAAAAAAAAGAATTTGGGGATGTTATTTAATGTCGTAGTGAAAGCAATTTAGTCTGAAACTCGCTGATTTAACAGAAGGTCACTTTGTTATCTTCCACTTCAGAAACAACAAAGCAGACATTGACCTGAACAGAAACTTCCCCACATTTCCTGCAAAGAACTCCTCATCAACATTGCAACCAGAAACGAAAGCCGTAATGAACTGGATTTTGAACGAAACGTTTGTACTGTCCTTAAGTTTGCATGGAGGAGCTGTTGTAGTCAGCTACCCATATGACAGCTTTGTAGGAGGTAATGTTGTTGAAATATCTGCCTGTTCCTTCAAGAAACAATTTTATGTACAGTGTTGGTCTAAATACTAGTGATGGAAAGTACCTTGAAGATTCATTCAGAGTAAAACTTTTACTGGGGGCCCTGGTTCCTGTGTCACCACTAACACTCTGAGACCCTGGTTCCTGTCTCACCACTAACACACAGGGTCCCTGGTTCCTCTGTTATTACTAACTCACTGAGACACTGGTCTCTGTGCCACTGTTAACACAGTGGGACCATGGTTCCAACCTACCATTAACTTATCGATGCTTAGTTTTCTGTGTTTCCTTAAAGTTGCCCTGGCTTCTGTCTTTAAATTTGCAAGGGCCTCAATTCCCATGCTCTGTTAACTTGGTGCCTTTAAAGTTACTATAGTCCATTTAAACTCACTTTTGCCACAGTTCCCTTTGTCCCCGCTCCATTATCTTCATGTTCACAGGGCCTCACTGTCAAGGCTTGCTTTGATCTTATTCGTGCCCAGGGTCCCTATGCTCTCTACCGGTTTACTAGGGTCTCGGTTCCTGCACTTTGTTTAAGCTCACCATGATTCCTGCTCCATACACTCCCAAAATTCACTAACACAAAGTACACTGCAGATGCTGGGGTCAAAGCAACACGTACAACATGCTGGAGGAACTCAGTAGGTTGGGCAGCATCCGTGGTTTCCACAGATGCTGCCCGACCTGCTGAGTTCCTGCAGCATGTTGTACGTGTTGCCCAAAGTTCACTGGTGTCTGTTCAATAAGCTCTTTGAAATTGACTGAGCTGACTACAGAATGTATTATGCTACTGTGTATAATTGAGAAAAACTCATGAATTAAAAATGTTTTGGCAGGGTCAGGACTTCTCAAGTTGTGTCCACAGCATTTTTAAGAGGGATGAGAGCAGCCAGATTTCTAGGCACATATTAGTACTAATAACATAGGGAGGAAAAGCAAAGGGGTCCTGTTGAGAGAATTTAGAGAGTTGGGCAGAAAGCTGAGAAGCAGGACCTCCAGGATAGTAATTTCTGGATTTCTACTTGTGCCACATGCTAGTGAGGGTAGAAACAGGATGATTTGGTAGAGATGCTGGTGCAGGGTGCAGGGCTTCAGGTTCTTGGATCATTGGGATCTCTTCTGGGGGAGGTATGACCATTTGGCAGGCGGTGGGAACTGAAATGAAAGGACTCAGGATAGGACAGATGGTAAAAAGCAAAGATAGCATGCAGTCAGACTGTCAGGAAGGACAGGCAGATGATAAGACAAAATTACAGCCAGCAGGGTGAGTATCAGTGCATTAGGTATTCAGAATCAAAAAGGGTTGCAAATACAGTACTCAAAGTGTTATACCTCAACGCACGGAGTATAAGAAATAAGGTGGAGGATCTTGCTGCACTATTACAGATTGTCAGGTATGATGTTGTGGCCATCACTGAATCGTGGCTGAAGGATAGTTGTAGTTGGGAGCTGAATGTCCAAGGTTATGCATTGTATTGGAGGGATAGGAAGGTGGCCAGAGGGGTGGTGTGACTCTGTTGGTAAAGATTGGCATCAAATCAGTAGAAAGATGTGACACAGGATTGGAAGGTGTTGAACCCTTGTGCGTTAAGTTAAGAAACTCCAGACGGCAGTTATATACAGGCCTCCCAACAGTAGCTGGGATGTGGACCACAGATTACAATGGGAAATAGAAAAGGGCAATGTTATGACAGTCATAGAAGATTTTAACATGCAGGTCGATAGGGAAAATCAGGTTGATAATGGATCTCAAGAGATTGAGTTTGCTGAATGCTTACGAGATGGCTTCTTAGAGCAGTTTGTCATTGAGCCCACTAGGAGATCAACTATACTGGATTGGGTGTTATGTAATGAACTGGAGGTGATTAGGGAGCTTAAGGTGAAAGAGCCCTTAGGAGGCAATGATCACAATATGACTGAGTTCAACTTGAAATTTGATAGGTGAAGTCTGACATAGCAGTATTTCAGTGGAGTAAAGGAAATTACAGTGGAATGAGAGAGAAGGTGGCCAAATTATATTGGAGGGGGATGCTGGCAGGAATGACAGTAGAGTAGCAATGGTGTGAGTTTCTGGGGGAAATGAGGAAGGTGCAGGATATATGTATTCCAAAAACGAAGAACTACTCAAATGGCAAATATCACAACCATGGCTGACAAAGGGAGTCAAAGCTAATGTGAAAACAAAAGACAGGGCATACAACAAAGCAAAAATTAGCGGGAAGATAGAGAATTGGGAAGCTTTTAAACACCTACAGAGAACAACTAAAAGAATCATTAGAAGAGAAAAGATGAAATATGAAAGCAAGCTGGCAAACAGTATCAGAGTAGACCGTAATAGCTTTTTCAGTATATAAAAAATGAAAGAGAGATAAGAGTGGATATAGGACCACAAGAAAATGAGGCTGGAGAAATAATAACGGGCCAAGGAGATGGCAGGTGAACTAAATGAGTATTTTGCATCAGCCTTTACTGGGGAAGACACTAGCAATGTGCCGGATGTTGTGTGTGTGGAGGAGAGAAGTGAGTGTAGTTACTATTACAAGGGAGACCGTGCTCAAAAAGCTGAAAGACCCAAGGGTACATAAGTCATCCAGACCAGCTGAACTGCACCCTAAGGTTCTGAAAGAGGTAGTGTTAGAGATTGTGGAGGCATTAGCAATGACCTTTCAAGAATCCTTGGACTCTTGACAATGGTGCCAGAGGACTGGAAAATTCCATATGTTGCTCAATTCTTCAAGAAAGGAGGAAGGTAGCAGAAAGGAAACTATGGACCAGTTAGCCTGACCTCAGTGGTTGGGAAGAGGTTGGAGTTAATTGTTAAGGATGAGGTGACACTGGACAAGAAAGGACAAAGTCAGCATGGTTTCCTTAAGGGAGAATCTTGCCTGATGAACCTGTTGGAAATTTTAAGAAATTCCAAGTAGGATAAATAAAGGGGTTACAGTGAGTGTTGTATATTTGGACTTTCAGAAGGCCTTTGACAAGGTGCTACACATGAGGCTGCTTACCAAGTTAAGACCTCATGGTATTACAGGGAAGTTACTAACATGATTAGGGCATTGGCTGATTGGTAGGAGGCAGCTAGTGGGAATAAAAGGATCCTTTTCTGGTTAGCTGTCAGTGACTAGTGGTGTTCCGCAGGAGCTGGTGTTGCGACCAGCTCTTTTTATGCTGTATATCAATGATTTAGATGATGGAATAGATGGTTTTGTTGCCAATTTGCAAATGATATGAAGATTGGTGGAGGGGCAGGTAGTGTTGAGGAAACAGGTAGGCTGCAGAAGGACTTAGACAGATTAGGAGAATGGGCAAGAAAGTGGCAAATGAGATACAATGTTGGAAAATGCATGGTAATGCACTTTGGTAGAAGAAATAAATGTGCAGACTATTTTCTAAACAGGGAGAAAATCCAAAAATTTGAGATGCAAAGGGATTTGGGAGTCCTTGTGCAGAAAACCCTAAAGGTTAACTTGCAGATTGAGTCGGTGGTGAGGATGGCAAGTGCAATGTTGGCATTCATTTCAAAAGGTCTAGAATACAAGAGCAAAGATGTGATGCTGAGGCTTTATAAGGCACTGGTGAGGCTTCTCCTTGAGTATTATGAACAGTTTAGGGCTCCTCATCTAAGAGAAGATGTGCTGGCATTGGAGAAAGTCAGGAGGCGGTTCACAAGGATGATTCTGGGAATGAAAGGATTATCAAATAAAAGAAGTTTGATAGCTCTGGAATTTAGAAAGCTGGGGGGTGATTTTATTGAAACCATTTGGATATTGAAAGGCCTAGGCAGAATAGATGTGGAAAGGATGTTTTTCCATGGTGGGGGTTTCTAGAGCAAGAGGGCACAGCCTCAGGATAGAAAGGCATCCATTTAAACCAAAGATGTGGAGAAATTTTGTTAGCCAGAGGGTGGTGAATTTGTGGAATTTGTTACCACAAGCAGCTGTGGAGGCCATGTTGTTGGGTGTGTGTAAAGCAGAGGTTGATAGATTCTTGATTGAACAGGGCACCAAAGGTTACGGGGAGAAGGCTAGAGAATGAGGAGAGGAGAAAAGTATCATCCGTGATTAAATGGTGAAGCAAGCTCGATGGGCCAAATGGCCTAATTCTGCTCCTATGCCTTATGGTCTTCATAAGTAAATAATATCCAATAGTCTGGAAATCAACTAGTCAAACATAAACAAAGTCCCAAACATGACAGATTAAAGGAAATTTACTCAGCCAGTTCAAAAAACAAGGAAGAAATCTAAAGAATACAGAGGGGGAGTTTACATTATTAATTATGACAGACAGACAGACATACTTTATTGATCCTGAGGGAAATTGGGTTTCGTTACAGTCGCACCAACCAAGAATAGTGTAGAAATAAAGCAATATAAAACCATAAATAATTAAATAATATATAATAAGTAGTAAATAATTATATAATATGGAATTTAAAATAACTTACGATGAACAATGTTGGTCATAAAACCAGTGATTTGTATCAAAACCCTATTGGGAATGGGGTTCCTTCACAGAAAGGATGTACCTGCATGTGACTTCTTGTCACTAAATACTACTTTAAGGACTATAGCAATAAAAATTGAACCTACTTGGAATTTGATGAGCAAGCCACACAGTTAATTAGTGTTCAGGCAATAAATCCCAGCTTTGCAAGCATTTCTCATACCTTGTAAAGGAGTGACAAAGAGAGATGAAACTCCCCATTGTGTTAATTGAGATTTTTTGTTGGAATTGTCATGTTAACTCTGGTTTATGTCTCTCTGCAAAATACTCCAACTCCAAAGAGACCAGCAGATGCCCTGACAATGATGTCTTCGTTTATCTTGCAAAGAACTTCTCTTATAGCCATGCAGGAATGCACTTCGGAGATGAATGTGTAGAAACACCAATTTTTATCGATGGAATTACCATTGGAGCTGAATGGTATTCTTTGGAAGGTAAACTATATGCAAATAATTATTTCTAAGTGGCATTAAGTTGTTCTTAACTTGATATAAACATGAAAAATAAGGGGAGGTGTTTGAATGGAAGGTTCCTCACTTCTTTTAATCCTTGTCTCTACATATTATTTTAAAACAAGTATTTCAGAATAAATATATAAATAAATATTGATAGATTTTCCATTTATTGACCTAAACAGAATGATAAAGGGAGTGTTTCAGAATTTGTTTGGGTATTTACTGTACATGACCACTCTTAATTTTCTTTAGGCCACCCTGCTGTGTGCTTGAGATGAGTCCAGGCCTGATTTAAGTATTTATTTATTGAGATTGAGTGCAGAATAGACCCTTCCAGCTCTTCAACCTGTGCTACCCAGCAACCCCAGATTTAACTCTAGCTTAATCACAGGACAAATTATAATGACCAATTAACCTACTAACCGGTATGTCCTTGGAGTGCGTGAGAAAACCGGAGAAAATCCATGCATTCCATGGGGAGGATGTACAAACTCCTTACAGATGATGCCGAAATTGATCTCCAAACTCCAACACTCCCAGCTGTAATATCGTCATGCTGACCGCTATGCTATCATGGCACCAAGGGTCTATTTTGGAATGCACCCACAACATTCATCCCAATAGAGCAAGCTGGCAGCAGGTTGAAATCTGACCATTCCTTTGTTCCACAACTACTGCTTGACTTGCTGAGTTCTTCCAGCAGCATACAACAAATGCTGGAGAAACCCCAGCAGCATTATAGACAAAATTAAATAGTCAGCTTGAAAACTTGCCTGGCCTACTGAGATCCTCCAGCAGTTTCTGTGTGTTGCACAAGATTTCCAGCATCTGCAGAATCACTTTTTTGTCTGAGTTTTCCCAGAATTTGTTTTTTCATGCTCCAAATTCCAGCCTCTGCAGTTACTTCTGTCACTGGGTCAAGCAACTACATCTGTGACAGTTCAGGCAACCATTTTTGAATACAGTAGATTCTGGTTAATGAGCTGTTGGTTAATTGGGATGGCCACTTATTTAGACAAGTCAAAGTTCAAAGTAAATTTAATATCAAAGTCCATATATGTCACTATATACAACCCTGAGATTTATTTTCTTGTGGGCATACTCAATAAATCTGTAGAATAATAACCGTAACAGAATCAATGAAAGACTGCCCAACTAGGGTGTTCCACCTGAGTGCAGAAGACAGCACATTGTGCAAATACAAAAGGAAAATATAATAATAACAACTAAGCAATAAATGTCAAGAACATGAGATGAAGTCTTTGAAAATGAGTCCATTGGTTGTGGGAACATTCCAATG